>NW_016107327.1:12016221-12051287 GCF_001604975.1 Cebus imitator | reverse complement strand
AAAAAAAAAAAAAAAAAAAAAAAAAAAAAAAAAAACCTACAACCATTTCTCCATCAGTCAGGAAGTCAGGAATTGGTGTTGAGGTTGACATACCTATCAAGGATAGTAACTACCATGACTTCCGGTGCTTTGACAAAACCTCAGATGCCTGGCCTTCTGGCCAAGCATCTGCAATTTCATATTGTTGGAGGATTCATGGTATCTCTGGGGGTTACAGCTTTATATAAATTTGCTGTGGCTGAACCAAGAAAGAAGACATACACAGATTTTTACAGAAATTATGATTCCATGAAAGATTTTGAGAAGATGAGAAGGCTGGTGTCTTTCAGAGTGTGATGTGATCTTGAAATATAAAGAATTTCTTCGGGCTGAATTACCTAGAAGTTTGTCACTTGTGTTACTGAACTATGAAACATAAATATGTGGGCTAAGAAATCTTTTCTCTTATAAATAAACAATTAACAATTTTTTAAAAGCCACAGTAATAAAAGACACTATGGTATATGCATAAGAATAAATATATAGATCAATGGAACAGATTAGACTGTCTAGAAATAAACTCACACATTTACAATCAATTCATTTGGCAAACATGCCAAGGTACTTTAAAGGAGAATGGACAGTCTTCAACTAATTGGATATTCATATACAAAAGTTAAAATTTGACTCTTAATGCTGTGCCCAAAAATTAACTTTAAGTGAATCATAGATTTAAATGTAAGAATAAAAACTATAGAACTTGTATAAGAAAACTTGGGAGAAAAATATTTCTGAACTGGAGTTAGGCAAATATTTCCTAGTTATAAGACCAAAAGCAAAATCAGTAAAAGAAAACATTGATAATTGGACTTCATCAAAATTGAAAAATTTTGCTCTTCAAAAGAATAACAAGATGAAAAGATAAGCTACAGACTGATTAAAAAAATTCTCAATATGTATAACTGACAAAGGACTTGTATCAGAATTTACATTGAATTCTCATAATTCAGTAATAAGATGCCAAGCATCCCAATTTTTTTTTAATGGGCAACATATTTGGATAGAAACTTCAGCAATGAAGATACACTAAGGACAAAAGAATATACATTAAAAATATTGTTATTCTTTAAGGAAATACAAACTATAATGAGCCAAACTCAGTTAGAATGGCTAACATCAAAACAGCTGAAACCAACTGTTGTGATTTGGGGGACACAAACCTTCGTGCATCATTGGTAGAAATGTAAAATAGTACAGCCATTTTGCAAAACAGTTCAGCGGCTTATTAAAAATGAAATCTATTCTTGACATAAAACTTAGCAAGTCCATCTTTAGATATCTACCCAAGAGAAATAAAAACATATGTTCAAATACATGAACACACTTGTTCATAACATCATTATGCATAGTAGCCAAAAAATAGAAATAATCTCAATATCTATCACCTAGAATGTGGTGTATTTATACAATAAACTATTTCGGGACCTGGGCCAATTTTCACAACCAGAAACCATTGACAGAAAGAGAATCTGAGTTTTTAGGAGGAAAAATTCTGCAACATCATGTCAAGGCTCTACAGTAATGATTTTCTCAGTACTTTCATTAAAAAAATAATAATAAATTAAAAAAAAAAAAACCTATGTCCATCTACTTGGGTAACTGTAAAATGGAAATAGAGAGTACTGGGGACAGAGAATACTGAGTTACTTCAAGGACTTTTGTGGGGTCCTCAAGTGTATCATGGCCCCACTATTCAAGTGAGACTTATGGATGCCAAATAATAATGAAGATGTGGTTTTGATTTGGAATATTTTAAAAAATAAATGAAGACACAGCTTTGACTCAGAATATTTTCATGGGCTCTACAACCCACCTATTGGTCATCCTACAGCAGAAGTAAATCTGTGTGGCACAGAGATGAACTGTAGTGAAGGTTGAAGTCACCTCTTCAGGACAGAGGCAGTTATTCCATCAACTGCATAGAAGATTGTCTGCTGACAGGCCACATTTGAGTCACTGTCTTAGAATTTCCATGAAGCTGCTTTATCTAATGTCCAGCCCTTTCCCCAAGAGGCAGCTTATATCCTGTGACTAGTCAATTTGTGGTTACAGAGGGACTCCTGATCTCAAATTAAGAGCAGTTGGAAGGTCCACCCAAGATCTAAATTTCCATGTGGAATTAACCCATGCATGCCTCTGTCGTAACTGCATCATGCTTCAACTTTTCTCTTAGAACAATCCTGCTTCCCCCTCTCTTACAGATATTGTACCAGAGGATAACCCATTAAACTTCCTGTATGCAAATCATCAACTCAGAGTCTATTTTACAGAAAATTATGAGATAGTAGATATGTAAACATATTATATGTTCCTGGAAATACAAAAATTTAGCTGAACACAGTGGTGTGTACCTATATAGTCCCAACAACTTGAAAGGCTGAGGTGGGAGGACTGCTTGAGCCCAGGAGTTCAAGTTCATTTTGGGAAATATAGTGAGACCCCATCTCTACAAAAAATTTTTAAATAGTGAAGCATGGTGGCACATGCCCATAGCCCCAGCTAATTTGGGAGGCTGAGATGGAAGGATAACTGAGCCTAGGAGTATGTTTTAAATCCTATAAATATGAAATATACAGAATTTACCAATGCCTGCCTTGGTAATGGGATTTGGGATGATTTTAACTTTCCGTATTTTTTTAATTTTATTTTTTAGAGACAACATATTTGCTATGTTGCCCAGGCTGGTCTTGAACTCTTGGCTTCAAGCAATCCTTCCATGTTAGCCTCCCAAAGGGCTTGGATTACAGGCATGAGCCACAGTGCCCAGCCTTAATTTTATATTTTATGTTATTCTGCTTTTCCAAGATTTTCTACAATGGTCATATATTATTGCCATAATAAGAATAAAACAATAACTTCTTTAAAGTAAGAAAAAACGTTAGAAGTACTGTCTTTGAAACCAAGAACATTTAGCTTCAAATTCTGGCTGTGTAGGTTTTGCCAAGTCATTCGGCATTTGTTCTTCTGTAACTCAATTTCATCTTCTGTAAGATGTGAATAGTCATTATTACACAGATTTGTTTTGAGAAGCATAATAAATATAAAACACTCACACAAACTGTAACATATTACAGAGATGTTGTTTGTTTCTGATTTTATTATGTCTTGGAACTGTTTTCTACTATTATCTCTTGAAGCTGTTTTATTTTTGTATGTTGGTACCATATGTGAGTAGTGCTGCTTAAATGACGACAAGGATCGCTATATACATTTATTCACATTGTAAGTAAACCTTAGTGCTGGGCTGGTTCTCCTAGTCAGACTGTACTCTGACTAAGCATACATCATTTAAATGGTAAAAAGAAGTCAATATCTTGTTCCATGTACATAATTACAAATGGGTCTCAAAGCCAAAACACACAATGCCTCCAAACTAAATCATTCCCAAGGTATTTCTCCAAATGTTGGGAAATACTAAGTGAATTCTCTATGAAGAATTCTTTTTTTCCTCAACTTCCTGAAGATCTAGTAAGGTTAGGATATTTTGGATCTTACTTACAGGAGCCTTTATATTTAGGCAGCAGCACAAGCACATGTATATGCAGTTAATAAACACTTGTCTCTAATTCTGGAAAGTATCTGTTCACAACTGTTGATAAAGATTATTCACAATTGATATCTGTGATAATTGCCTTAGAGTCAACCCTGCTCTGTGGCAAAATTGCTTAACACAAGTCTTCTTTGGTGAGTGAGTGATAAAAGAAGGCAGAGCGTATCTGATAACCAGCTTGATGGAGACTAAAGCTGTTGGGTTCCATTTTTACAAGCAGTGGGGATTTATGTTAACAGAGAGCCATAATAAATTGAGGAGGAATATGCCCCTGCACAAGAATATGTGTTAAGCAAGTGTGCCGTGTCTCAAAGTCTGGATCCTGGGAATTACTCTTTGGGAAAATTTCACACAGAGAATGCTTAGAAAGAGCTAGTAGAAACAAGAAAAAGTTATTGTTTTGTTGGTGGAGTTTTCTTCTTAGGGAATCTTTTAGAATGAAATAAGCTGATATCCATTCCAGCCCAAATTGGCAAACTTTTAAGGGCAAGATGGAAAGAGACAGTCTCTGTGGGTCTTTAATATGGAGATACTCCATTGACATAGGGCTACCATATTTCCTGAGAGCAGGAATGACTTATTACACATGACTTTGTCACTTTCCGTAGCATCTATTTTTCTCTCTACACAGTGTATCAGGAAAGAGGCTAAAGGGAGTAAGCAATAACTTACTGTGGTCAGTATACTGTAAATGGCCAAGTCAAATGAAAGATATAGATTCCACGTTGATAAGAACACAAAAATCAGGTCCAGAAGGAGAGATTTTCACTTTCTGAGACCTTGTTGAAAGTCACCTTTTCTTAAAAAGCCCAAATTTTCATTTTTTACAATTGTATTGAAGTTTAATTTATATATAAACTACACATACATAAAGTATGCAATTTGACAAGTTTTGACATATAATTGCCTATGAAATATAATGGCCACACACATTCTTCCCTGAATTTCTCATGATACTTTAATTCCTTCCTCTTTTTTGTTCCCTGCCCTATACACAGATTTCACTGCTCTGTTTTCTGTCACTATAGATCAGTTGGTGTTAACTAGAAGTTTATCTGAACCATAAACTTGTTGATGAACATTTGGTCTGTTAAATGAACTTAAACCTCATTTTTTCTGTACTTTTTTTTTAAGAAAGAAAATAAAACATTAAAAGAAGCATTATGGTGAACTTATGTCTAACCAGCACAAGCAGTGAATAGCTAAGTGGCAGTTGGAGGAACTGTGGGAGAAAGTGGACTTATCCTTACTGAGTTTGTTATAACTGAGTCAAACAGGTATCCAGACTTAAGGAAGTAGATTTCAAAAAGGTTATGTATCAAGTATAGTATTGGGGGAATTTATATTTTTTAGGTGAGATTGAATAAAGTTATTTATAAATTCTAGATTCTGTGATTTGGTGACTCAATATAGATTATTTGCCTCTTGGAGGTTACCTACTGGTTAACATACCTTTGATTAGTATCACATATAAATGCTGAATATCTTTATATATTTTAAGAAAATTAAATTGTAATTATTACATATTATTCAATATAATAAATATTACATAAATATCAAAGTATGAAGTGAAGGGACCTTTGAATTGTGACAACTTCTATTTTCCTCTGTTTCTGTGACTGGACATTTCCCTCAACTTTTGATGCCTAATTCCTCCTTATTATGTGAGGAAAACAGTCTAGGTCCTTAATACTTTCCCAAGTATTTTTACAGACAACAGGTGAAAACACTTTGAGACATATGCAGTGGTATAGAAAATCCTTCAGATAAAACAATCTAATTACTTCCTTGTCTTGCTCAATATTTTATTTGAACTTCCTACTACTCAGTAATAAATGGCAGAGAGCATCAGAAGCTATACTGGAATGCTGTTTAAAGAAAATATAGTTTTCCTAATGTTATCCCTCCCCAATCCCCCCTAATGTAGATGACAGGGGATGGACACAGCAAACCACCATGGCATGTGTATACCTATGTAACAATCCTGCACAATCTACACATGTACCCCCAGAACTTAAAGTATAATAAAAAGCAAAATATAATTTTCATACATATTTTTAAATAATTGTTTTCAGGTACAATACTGTGCTGTAGCAATCCTACTATTCATGAGTCAAAAGTTAAATAGTATCTGAAATTCAAGATTCTTAGGATATTCTTAATGGTCTCTGAACTTATTATACAGTGCAGCACTGTACCTGTTAAGCACTTCATTACCACACAGACCTAGGAAATGCATTGTAGTGTCAGCCCTTAGAAGGCCAAGTGGCACATGGGTGTTTGTATTGGTCATCTAATTGCATTGGCCACTGGGCTGATCTGCATGTTCCAAACCTTGGTCTAACTGACCCATGAGAAAGAACATACTTTGTTCTCTCCGACTAATTTTCATCTTGTTATAAATCACTGGCATTGTGTGAGGAAAAACTAGGCTTTTAAAGTTTAGCCCTGCCTGGATAATTTTCCTCACTAATCTTCTTTGTGTTTGAGAGATGTATAGAATGTTATTGGGATAAGGAGAGGAACTACAGACAGATGGGCTGTCAGGCTTGGTACATAAAAATGTATAAAGAGGCCTGACTGGTAATATCTTCTAGCACAAGCCATGTTCTTGAGTATATTATTCAGAATTTACATATGAATGATCTCCTTGTGGTCAGGTTTCCATCTGTGATCTGACAGCTTATAGATGCACATTTAGTATGTTTTTAAAATGCCACCATTTTACATTTGACACATGTCCAGGTCAAATGAGAGCATAGATCTCCCCATTCTTTCACCTCCCCTAAATTCTCCTTATTAATAGCTAACTAGAGAACTTGTTTATTACATCTGCTTTGTAAGAAGGACAATGCCTGTTACTGAAAGTCCCTCAAAAGAGAATTTACCATTTCTTGATGGTTACACTTGCAGTATATGTTCTGCATGTCTGTCTCTCTTTCTCTGTATCTCTATATGATCTTTCTTTCTCTATATCTACATTATGCTTGCAATATAATGTAAACAAGCATTTTTAAATTGTGGAGACAGGATATTTTATGCTTGGTTAATTTCAGTATAATAGTCCACTCTGTGAATGTTTTTGGATTTGGAGTAATCATGAACTTGGAATTCTTTGGGAAATAAATATAAGACTCTGAGTTTAACATTTTTCAAGAGAATGAACTTGGTAGAGTTATTTTATTGTTATGTTTAATCCATGTCTTTTGACTGACCTAATAATAGAGGAAACGACTCTTCTAAAATTTTGATTAAGTTTTTGAAGTTTTCAATTTTTACATTAATTTCATCACTGATCTATCATTTTCTCCTTTGTTCTTACAAAACTGTGTTCATATTAAATTCACTTTTTTTAAAATTTGAGATGGAGTCTCACTCTGTACCTCCACCTTCTGGGTTCAAGCGATTCTCCTGCCTCAGCCACCCAAGTAGCTGGAATTATAGGGACACATCACCATGCCCAGCTAATTTTTGTATTTTAATACAGACGAAGTTGCACCATATTGGCCAGAGTGGTCTTGAACTCCTTACCTCAAGTGATGCATACGCCTCAACTTCCCAAAGTGCTAGGATTACAGGCATGAGCCACTGTGCCTGGCTCACATTAAAGTCACTTTTAATGAAAAAAACTCACAATTTTGATAAACAGTTTTAAAAATATTCCTTTTTAATCTTTTTTAATGAATAAACTTATATGGTTGTAATTTTTATTCTTTTTAAGATTCCTATAACTAGTCTTAATGTTTCCACAATTATTATTGTCAATAACTACATAGTATTCTCTTAGATATATTATGATTTTATAGGTTTTTAGTATTTTTAATGATTATGTTATAAATATCTTTGTCCAGGTAGCTGTTCTCTATTGAATTAACTACTTATGAATATTTTATGACTTTCAAAAATTATCTTATTGCAGCCAGAAATAGCCAGAGACACGATTTTATAGTTCTGTAATTGTATATAAATATGTTTCACCATATCATCAAAATTATGTCAATACTTTAAAACATTTTTTCATTTTAATGGATACAAAAATCTATCTTAATGGTGCTTTAATTTTTATACCTTTGATTATATCAAACCAGACTGAATATTTTTCAAAAATATTGGAACTCTTTGCATTTTATCGAGTGTGAATTGTCTCTTGGATTTTGAATGTTTTGGGGACAGTTACATAAGCTCTTTATTTTGTACAGGTACATATACCTTGTTTTTGTACTAAAGCATTTTCCCAAACTGATTTTTTTATAAATATTTATTCTGTCTTTATTATTTAAAATTATAGAAATATTTTGATAGTCAAATATTTCAGTCTTCTCTTCATGATTTTGCCATTGTAAAAGAATTTTTTATTTTATACATGAAATTTATAGTTGATTGCAGAAAATAAATTTAGGCATTAATATTTATTTATACAGTTATAATTGTTTATTAGGATGGCTTTCATCAGTCAGTTGGCAATTTTAGAAACAGAAGTAAAATATTATGCTATTGACATTTATACACTATTTACAGGTTGATGTTCAGAGTTGTTTCTTGGTGAGGGTTTCTGCTTTGTTCCTGGGTAGAACCTGTAGGAACAGACTCATTTATGTAAACCGAAGATAAGTTACTAGACCAATATCAGGGCCTCAATGAATGAAAGGAAGTTAGAGGTCCAGGATTAGAAAATATGTAGGAAGATGTGAACTTTGTATGTTTGACAGTGGCTCCACCGCTGAGACCTACCATGACCACAGTTGCTGCTGCCAGGATACAGACTCTTGGTCTTTATGGAAAGCACTAACTTCTAAGACTACACAGGATGAGGAATTGTGCAAAATGAAGATAAGGGTGTCAATAGGAATGGAAGTTTGGATGTTGGACACCCATATGATACATGTTTACAAAAGCAATTCCACAGACACAGTTTTGTCTATCTTCAGATTCCCATTCATTACTCATGAAGGAATCATTAGGTTCTCATCAGCTGAAACATACTGATAAAATTCCAAGGAATGAGGCTTTCTCTCACTCCTACATTCATTTTTAAACAGATGTAAACAGCTTAAGAATGCTGATCAGTCATCTATTCTGTCTTCTCTTTTATATCTTATTAATTACTCCAAATAACTACTAGGTGTTCAGTCTGATGAAATTATTATCAGAGGGTGTGGAAGTTAATTATTTCAGGGGTCATGTCATCGTATTCATGTTAGCACTTGGAAATTTTGTTGTTTTCCATTTGTGGTGTATTTCTATTGAGAATCTCACTTTGGTTGTCCTTTTAGTTTCCTATTGCTGCTATAACAAGTACAATAAGTCTTCACTTAACAATGTCAGCAGGTTCTTGGAAGCTGGCCTTAAGAGAAATTACATGTAACAAAACCAATTTTTTCTCCCCAACATTATAACAAAATGATATTGAACTAAACAATATAATTTGAATGCCTACTGTATGTTATTTTGCTTAAGTCACAGTTTCCAAGAACATGTCAATAACATTAAGTGAAGATATAATGTATCACAAACTTAGCATCTTAAGACAACACAAATTTATAACTTTATAGTTCTAGAGATCAAAAATCTAAAACCTGTTTCTCTTGGCTAAAATTAAGGTGCCAGCAGAGCTGGTTCCTTCTGAAAGCTCTAGGGGAAAATTCCACTACTCATCTTTTCCAAAATCTAGAGGCCACGTACATTTCATGGCCACATCCTATCTTCAAAGCCAGCAATTACCAGTAGAGTCTCTCACATTGCATCACTCTTAACACTGACTCTTCTGCCTCCCTCTTCCACTTTTAAAGTCCTTGAAATTATATTAGGTCCACTCCAATCACCTAGGATAGTCACCCTATTTTAAGGTCAGCTAATTAGCAGCCTTAATTCCATCTGCAACCTTAATTCCCCCTTGCCATGTAATGTAACATATTCACAAATTTCAGGGATTAGGATATGAACCTCTTTGGGAGGTCGTCATTCTGCCTCCCATTGTTACTCATTCATAGCTCTCCCTTCTTTGGTAGGTATTCAAACTGACATGTGAGAACCCTGGCCTTTTTTTGAAGTTTCATGTAACTTCAAAAAAAGGTGCCTCTACTGCTTGCTCATGGTTAGAATAGGATTATGCTAAAACTATGAACTTTGCCAGATTTAACATTTGTCTTTGCTCTTGAAACATTAAATATTTGGAATCTTCTATTATCTACATAATTTACCTAAAATTTGTGTGATTCCCCCTCCAATTAATAACCATCTATCCTTTCAACATCTTAATTTCAAGTTAGGCCTCCGAACTACTAGGTGAATAGATACACCATTTGTTGGAATAATTATAATTGTTTGAATTGAATATCTATTCAATTATTTATTACTTCTAAGAAAGTAGACATATATTGAAAGGTTTCAAAGCCTTATATTCTATAAATATTAAACAAAGAGCATTTTGTCATAAAAATATGCTTCTAAAAATGTGCTAAAGAAGCAATAATTATTTTACAGTTTGTACCAATACATATTGGGTTAAGTATAATTTATGTAATTCTTGAGACATGTACATAAACATTCAGACCTAAATAAGACCACAAAATTTTTAATTCATTTCTCTTCTATGTTTTTTCTCAATAATCAAGGCATCTGGCATTAGTGATTAAAATGAATGATTATGAAAATGTGAAAAATATTCTGAAATTTCTATTATACCAGAATTTATTACACTAAAAGCCTTGCTTTTAAATGAGCCTATTTCTGACATAACTTGATATTAAAGAAATCTTTAGGAATGGTACTTTCATCTTCAAGGTAAAGAAACATAATTCGAATGAACACAGAAACAAACCCCAAATTATAGTTTCCAATTGTAATCAAGAGCCACTGTTATCTCAAGTCCCAATCAAACTGCACTGAGTAAAATCTACATATAGTCCTTGTATTAGTCCATTTTCAAACTGCAGATGTTACCAGAGACTGGGTAATTTAAAAAGAAAAGAGGTTTATGGCCAGGTGTGGTGGCTCATGCCTGTAACCCTAGTATTTTGGGAGGCCAAGGCAGGTAGATCACTTGAGGTCAAGAGTTCAAGGCCAGCCAGAGCAACATACTGAAACCTCATCTCTACTAAAAATACAAATTTAGCTAGGCATGGTGGTGCATCACTGTGGTCCCAGCTACTCAGGAGGCTGAGTCACAAGAATTGCTTGAACTCAGGAGGCAGAGGTAGAGGCTGCAGTGAGCCAAGATCATGCAGCTGCACTCCAGCCTGGGAAACAGAGCGATACTCTGTCTCAAGAAAAAGAAAAGAAAAGAAAAGAAAGAAAGAAAAAAGGGTTACTTGACTCAGTTCTGCATGGTTGGAGAGGCCTCAGACAACTTACAATCATGGTGGAAGAACAAGAGGCACATCTTACATGGTGACAGGCAAGAGAGAGTATGCGTGCGTAGGAGGAACAGTTAAACACTTATAAAACTATCAGTTCCTGTGAGAACTCACACTCACTATCATGAAAACAGTATGGAAACCACTCCCATGATCCAATTACCTCCCATCACGTCTTGCCATCTACACGTGGAGATTATGAGAATTATAATTCAAGATGAGATTTGGGTGGTCTCAGATGGAGATGAACTTGCTGGAAACTGGAGCAAAAGTGACTCTTGTTATGCTATAGCAGAGACTGGTGGCATTTTGCTGCCCTAGAGAGTTGTGGAACTTTGAACTTAAGAGAGATGATTTAGAGTATCTGGTGGAAGAAATTTCTAAGCAGCAAATTATTCAGGATGTGATCTGGTGCTGTTAAAAGCATTCAGTTTAAAAAGAAAATGAAGCATAAAAGTTTGGCAAATTTGCAGCCTGATGATGCAATAGAAAAGAAAAACCCATTTTCTGAGAAGAAATTCAAGCCTGCTGCAGAAATTTGCATAAATAACAAGAAGCCAAATGTTAGTCTCCATAACAATGGGGAAAATGTCTCCAGGACATGTCAGAGACGACAGTCACAGCAACCACTCCCATAACAGGCCCAGAGGTCCAGGAGGACAAAATGATTTCATGGGCTAGGACCAGGGCCCCCTGCCATGTGCACCCTAGGGACTTTGTGCCCTGCTTCCCAGCCACTCTAGCTATGGCTGAAAGGGGCAAAGGTATAGCTCAGGCCATTGCTTCAGAGGGCACAAGCCCCAAGCCTTGCCAGCTTCCACACGGTGTTGAGCCTGTGAGTGCACAGAAGTCATTAATTGAGGTTTAGAAAACCCTGCCTTGATTTCAGAGGATGTATGGAAATGCCTAGATGTCTAGGCAGAAGTCTTCTGCAGGAGCAGAGGCCTCCAGGAAAACCTCTGCTAGGGCAGTGCAGAAGGGAAATGTGGGATTGAAGCCCTCACACAGAGTCACCTCTGGGGCACTGCTTAGTGGAGCTGTGAGAAGAGGGCCACCATTCTCCAGACCCCAGAATGGTAGATCCACTGACAGCTTGCACCGTGCACCTGGAAAAGCCACAGACACTCAATGAAAGCCCATGAAAGCAGCCAGGAAGGGGGCTACACCCTACAAAGCCACAGAAGCAGAGCTGCCCAAGGCCATGAGCCCATCTCTTGCATTAGCATAACCTGGATGTCAGACATGGAGTCAAAGGAGATCATTTTGGAGGTTTAAGACTTGAGTGCCCCACTAGATTTCAGACTTGCTCATATCAAAATATTCTGTATTCACATAAGCTAGGGCCTTTAGCCCTTTGTTTTGGCTCATTTCTCCCATTTGGAATGAGTGCATTTACCCAGTGCCTGTACCCTCATTGTATCTAGGAAGTAACTAACTTGCTTTTGATTTTACAGGCTCATAGGTGGAAGGGACTTGCCTTGAATCAGGTTAGACTTTGGATTGTGGACTTTTGAGTTAATGCTGAGATGATTTAAGACTTTGGGGACTGTTGGGAAAGCATAATTGATTTTAAAATGTGAGGACATAAGATTTGGGAGGGGCTGGGGATAAATAATATGGTTTGGCTGTGTCCCCACCCAAGTCTCATCTTGAATTGTAGCTCCCATAATTCCCACTTGTTGTGGGAGGGACCTGGTGGGAGATAACTGAATCATCGGGGTGGTTTTCCTCATACTGCTCTCATTGTAAGTAATAAGTCTCATGAGATCTGATAGTTTCATAAGGGGACACCCCTTTCACTTGGTTCTCATTCTCTCTTGTCTACCTCCATGTTAGGCATACCTTTTGCCTTCTGCCATGATTGTAAGGCCTCCCAGACATGTGGAACTGTGAGTCCATTAAACCTCATTCTTTTATAAATTGCACAGGCTTAGATATGTCTTTACCAGCAGCATGAAAATGGACTAATACACTGTGTCATGTGAAACTTACATTAAATATATTTGTATGCTTTTTTTCTTGCTAACCTGTCTATTGCTATGGAGGTCTCAGTCATGAACCTAGTGATGGTAAAGAAAAGGTGTTACTCTTTCTCCCCTACAGCTACATTTTAGGAGTCAAAAAAAGAAACATATTTTAAGAATAGCTATGGAAAACAAAATAGGAGAGACCGTTAGCTGCCTCCTAATAAACATTTTCCCCCTGCTCTGTTGTAGAACTTTGGCTTACTTGCTGGGTGAATTACCACACCTGCATAGTCTGTGTCTCTTATCCTCTGATCCCTTAGTCTGGCTGTGGGATCTAGTTATGGTCAGTGTGATATGAGCTGAAGTGTGGAGCATGGTTTTAAGAGTTTCCCTAAAATCCTTATTTTCAATTACTAGAAGCTGAATTTGCTTTGTAATTTAGTTACTTACTTCGAAAATGTTCTATATTCACATAAGCTATGTCTTTTGGATTTTTTTTCCAGTACAAAGTTTCATAGTGATCTTCTCTTGTTTTATGCTTCCTCTGATTTTATTTCACACTTCTATTATCAACGGACCTAAATCCTCTAACCAGGGGCATTTAAAAGACTATGCAATGTCAAGGGAACAAAGAGAATAGATTTTTGTCCTTGATTTCAATTTGCTCTGAAATCCTGAAATTTGCTCTGCAGTCTTTAGATTTTGAGATAATATGGCAAAGCTGCACAAAAATAAATTTTCAACTTTGTTAGAACACAGTTCTTTAAAATTCCCTGATTTTTTATTCTTACTCACCTTGAACTCATCAGAGTGAATACAGGTGATCGAAATCATTTAGACAAATATTTGTTTGAGGCCTGGAATTACCAATGGAGTTTTCATGAAGGCCTAGATAATTATGCAGTAATGCACTCGCTCATATTAGAGATGTGTTTTTACAATCAACAGGCCTTGGACATTTTTATTAGACAACTCTCTCCCTACCTCCCACTTCTGCCAAAAATAAAAAAGGAATCCAAAAAAATGATAATATCAAAATCCTGTGGTTTATTTCATTCCCTTAGTCATGGTAGAGAAAAATTTGCTGCATCTTTCTTACCAAAGCAAACTTCTCCCTCTTAAGATGTCTCAATTTTATAAATTCATACATCATATTGCTCTAATTTCCTTCCAAAAATTTTCTCCTATTATATTTGTTTTGTTTATGCATTCAAGTTGAGACAGAATCTGTCCAGATTCTATGCTTCCATGCCAAGTTCAACATAAAAATAACACAGTAAAGAAATTTGGTTTGTTTCATTTGTGTTCTAATTAATGTAAATATGATTGTGTCAATTGCTTCACTAGCACAGGAGCTTAATGTATCTACTCACTGAGACTTACCTTAAAAGAGTATATTTTTCTTTTTCACAGTCCTCCTTTCTGAAAGGGAACATAAATATCTGAGTCAGATGCTGGCCCTGAAAATGCTTCTGAAAATTTACTTTTAATATCCATTAGTATATACATTCATTTAAACTTGGGAAAGATGTTAGAGGAAAGCAATATGAACTAATGATTCCCTTGTTTTAGGAAATCATTGACTTTGGAAACTATGCAATTAGGATGACTAAATTTCTCCTTAAAATAGCCAACATCTAGGGAGAATTATGGGCTATATAACAGGTACTAGTTCTAGGTACAGAGGATGCAAGTAGTGGTTTAATATATTCATAATTAAATTATAGAGCAAAGAAAGGATTCCAAATCTAATTCATTTGAGGCTTTCCTGATGCAAAATATTATACTTGCATAAACACACATAAATTTAAAAAATCAGAGTTCTCTTGCACTTCTTGTAATTCCAACGAGTTCTCTTGATTAGGCCATATTTTGCATTTTCCCCAGTGACATTCTGTTGAACCTTGCCTACCATGTCACCTTCCTGAAAGATACCACTTATGAGCTACCCTAGACACATGCTTATTATATAAATAAGACTTCTTTTCTGAATTCTGGTGGTCTTGTGAGGCCTGGTAAGATGGGCTGAACAAATATGTAACAAGCCTTAATGTGGCACTTCCACCAAGCTTCTTTGATGAAAACCTAAACAAATGGAGGGGACCAGAATATGACCTCCTAAGCTAAGACACTTTGGTGTTACCATAGTTTTTATCTGAAAGTAATTAACTCTGTCTAAAAGTAAGACATGTAAGGGAAATTAGTTTAAACTCTTTAGTCCCAAACAAACAGATAATTGAAGATGCATAGGTGAACCAGGTGAGGTCAGCAGAAGAACCAGCCAGTGGATCCCAGCCAGCCCACAGAATTGTAAGTCATAACACATTGTTGTTTTATGCCGCTGACTGTGGGAGGATTTGTTATACATCAGAATATTACTGCTACACCATATTAGAGGTGACTGGGTTTAACAGAAAAACAAGTCCATTGGAAGAGATACAGCTGGGCAGACAGTGTTACAAAGGTCTGGATATAATTAGCAGGGACATACTATAGGAATTAGTCCCAGAAACAAGTTGGGTTGAATAGGAGAGATATGGACACAGAAGAGGAACTTAAACATAGCAGTGGGAATAAGAACCCAGTTACTCAAACTGGTATATAAAATAAGGATACAAACATCACTAATGAGACTTATTATTGATTCACAGACATGTTGCATACTGGACAAGGCTTATAATTCTTCCAGGTCAGGATTATGATTGGCCCACATTCAAGTAGCAAAATGAGCAGACAAAATATCCAGTCACTCTAAAAAGGTGAACTCTTCTTTAAGTACTATCTTAAGCAAGGTTTTTTAAAAAGTAGGTCGTTTCCTGGAATCTTACCTTCATGTATGAATTTATCAAATACTTCTGGAAAACAGACACAGGAAATGGCTTCTGCTTTCCAGCAACTTGCAGTTGGGTTGCAAGGATTAGGCACATACGGGAGGTGGTTACAGGAGAGAGAAAGGTAGGATGCAAGGAGGGACAAATGAGTGATGGAGATAGGCGTGACAGATATCCTAATGGAGCTGAGAAGATTTGTGCATCTGGACATCAATGAGGTAGATTAAGAAGGAGGGAAGCAGGAATGGAGGTAGGACTATGTGATGGGATAGTCTATGAGGCTGAAAATAGGCCTTGGTTACTCCACGGCTGCAGAAAGAGGCTTCTAGCTGGAGTTCAGGGTTAGGTTGGAGAGTAGGAAGTCATTATATCAGAGAGGAATAAATTTTAGTTATATAAGTCCCATTTCCTTTTCTTACTACAAACCAACCAAATTACTTTCCCAAGGTGATAGTACTACCATGATTAAAATAAAATTAGTCATGGGCCACAGTCTGCAGAGGAGCTGATATGGTTCAGCTCTGTGTTCCCACCCAAATCTCATGTCAAATTGTAATCCTCGTGTGTCAGGGGAGGGGCCTGATAGAAGATGATTGGCTCATGCGGGCAGATGCTTCCCTTGCTGTTCTCACAATAGTGAGTGAAATCTCATGAGATCTGATCATTTAAAAGTGTGTGGCACCACCTTCTTCTCTCTCACGTGCTCTCTCTCCTGCCAGCATGTGAAGTAGGTGCTTATTTCTTGCTTCTCCTTCACCCTCCCCATGATTCTGTCTTCTGAGGACTCTCAGTCATTCTTCCTGTTAAGCCTGCAGAACTGTGAGTCAGTTAAACCTCTTTTGTTCATAAATTACCCAGTCTCAGGTAGTTCTTTATAGCTGTGTAAGAACTGACAAATAGAGAAAATGGGGGCAACTCGGTGTTTGCTATCTTAGGGAGAAGATACTCCATCTGTGGTGCTCCATCTGCAGGCTCTCAACATGCCTGCAGCTGGTGGAGATGAGTCCTGAGGCCCACCCAACCATCATTTTCAGGGCTCTTGGGCCATTCCCCTACTCCCTCAAGTTAGTCCATGACATTCCAGAAGAATATAGTTGTCATTATGGCTCCCTTAAGTTTCAATTAGTGTAGTAGCTTTTAAATTATGCCATGACACCTCACTGTTACATACCTGGGTTTAGCAAAATGTCATGTGCCAGTGAGTTGTTCAATGTACAATGCCATTTTTAATACATTTCCAGTACAGTTAAGAAGACAGTATTCCTGGTGTGGCTAATAAATGAGCTCCCATTTTTACTGGCCATGCTATGCAAAGACATCGTAAGTTTAGCTTTTAAAAGCCCTTAAAGGTGGGCACAGTAACTCACATCTGTAATCACAGCCCTTTGGGAAGCTGAGGCAGGTGGATCACTTGAGGTCAGGAGTTCTAGACCACTCTGGCCAAAATGGTGAAACATTGTCTCTACTAAAAATACAAAAATTAGCCAGGCGTGTTGGCTGGTGCCTATAATCTCACCTACTCAGGAGGCTGAGGCATGAGAATCACTTGAACCCAGGAGGCAGAGGTTGCGGTGAGCCGAGATCATGCCACTACACTCTAGCCTGGGCAACAAAGCGAGACTCCATCTTAAAAATAAATAAATAAACATCCTTAAAGATTTTTACTGCAGCATGTTCCGAGATAATATGTATATTTAATGCACAGAATTTTATTTTGCTCCCTCTCTCAGTGAAGAATACTTTTATTTTACTGACTTTGCCCTGGCTCCAATGGAAGCCACTGAGGTAGAATTTCAAACCAAGCCAGGGCCTGCTAATGTTCTGAGGGATGCTGCTTCCAAAACGTATAAACAAAGAGAGACGGTCCCTCATGAATGAAACAGGTAACTATACGCCACAATAAAAGTCAATTGCTTTGGATATACCACTGACGTATCGAGTGCATCTGTTGCTTTTCAATCCCAGAAATAAATGTCCAAAGATAGAACAGATGGTTGTAGTATTTGAAGCAGGTTACATAGCTGGGGGTGCTATTGTCTCTCACCTGCTGATTCTATAGCATCTGTGGTGAATCAAGGCAGTGCTACTCAGCTACTCCAGAGGATGGATGTAGGCTGTGGGAGACCAGGGTTATGTGGGTATCATCATAATTGGACCTCTGACTGAGCTACAGTGGTCTATCTAAAACTCCAGAAGGTCTACCTCAGCTTCCTTGTATTTTGCCATCTGAGATTGGAGTCTTTGAAGAAGCAGCATGCTTTCCCTGAGGAAACAAATCAAAGCAAATGTGAACTGAATTGCTTGCTGGCCAGTGATGAGAAAATTACAAAAATAACATTTATAAATTTGACAAATAGGAAATGTCCTGTTCCTGATATAGCTATTGGTATCACCTTTGCTTAAGGCAAGGGCTTATTTGTTGAAATAAACTAACTCTCCATGATTTATCTGTGATTTGGTAATTATTTGAAGCTAGTATGATGTTGTAATATAATAAAATATATATATACTTGGTCTTTGTGCCTGGTTCCTGGCCAGATTGCCTAAAATTTTTAAATGATTAAGTGCCATAAAGACAAAAGGAGCATCATATCAAGCCCCTTTCAACTGCACCAGAGTTTTTATTAATGAGGTAATTTTTGGAAAGCTCCTAAGGATAGGGGCCTGGCTGCCAGGGTTGGGATTAGAAGGTGGAAACTTTCATCTCCCTCTCCAGCCTCCAGGGCAAGGAGAAGAGATGGAGATTGGTTTCATCACCAATGACTGATGATTTAATCAATCATGCTTAAGTAATGAAGCCTCCAAGAAAACCCAAAAGGACGCTTCAAATCTATTCTGCCAGCATTTTTCAAGAATATACTACATTGTTATTAACCATAGTCACCATGATGTACAATAGATCTCCTGAATATATAGCTAATTAGGGGAGATGTTATTCAGAGGTTATAAAATTTCAGCTAGATAGACTAATTAGAATATATATATGGAATTTTATATATGTAGCTAGTTAGGGAGATGCTATTCAGTGTTGTATATATATATATATATATATCAAGGTATACATATTTCAGAAATATATAGATCTCAAAACATCATGTTGTACATGATAAATATACACAATTTTATTTGTCAATTAAAAAAAAAGGACAGGGTGCAGAGAACTTCTGTTTGGTGAACATGAGGAGGTGCTGGGAGTTGGCTCACCCAGAGCAGGCATGGCAGCTTTGCTCCTTCCCCCTTACCTTGCCCTATGCATCTCTTTCATCTGGATGTTCCTCCATTATATCTTTTATAATACAGCTAGTGCTCGACTTACGACCATGATTGGTTCTGACAGACTGGTCGTAACATGATTTGGTTGCAAGTTGAGTAGGCTATATGTACAGTACTGTGAAATGACGTTATAAAAATCTTTAAGTCATATTTTATCATAATTTTCTTTCATTATTGTTATATATCATAATTTTCTTTGTTCATTTTATGCCATTTGTATCATCTCTACACTATTTTGTTTCTCATTTTTACATTTATCAGGTTTAAGTAAAACACTGCATTACCAGTACAACTGGTTTAATATTTGCAAAACATACAAAATTACAAAATACAGGTGCATACAAAAATAAAAAATACAGGTGTAAAAAATACCATAGGAAACATTTTCCCAATTGCAAAACATATCAAAATATATAAATATGTACGAAACATTTTATTGACTGCTGGTGCTTGGCTGCGGATCGTTGATGTCGTCATCTGAGGCAGCAGTTGGGGTTACCAGAATTGGTTTTTTCATAAACATGGTGAGCTTTGCCTGAATTGTATGTTTCTTTTTTTCTTCATAAATTTCACAATACGGACGAAACACATCATATGCCATCCGTTCAATCCTTGCAAATTGTTCGATGTTTGGGTCCATTGCTTCGAAATGTATAAGAAGTTTATTGGGAGGGGTTTGATGAAAAATATCCAAGACACAAAACACAAATTGCTCTACCGAGTCTGGGATAACAGTTGAAATGGTGCACGCAGAGATGGTAGTGCTGCCTGAAGCTGGTCCACACTGTCGTATGCCCAGCTGGGCAACGTTTGCGCTGCCAGACGTGGAGCAGTTGTGGCTAGCAACTGTGGTCGTAAAGTCGAATGGTCATAAATTGCATAGGTAATAAGTCGATCAATACCTGTAAACTGGTAATCTATGAAGTAAACTGTTTTCCTAAGTTCTGTGAGTCATTCTAATGAATTATGGAGCCTAAGGAAGGATTATGAGAACTTCTGACTTATAGCCAATCAGAAGCACAGGAGACTACCTGAGTTTGCAGTTGGCATGTGAAAGGGGAGAAGAGGGCAGTTTTGTGGTACTGAGCCCATAATATGTGAGGTCTGTGTCAGGACTGAGTTAAACTCTAGGACACTCAGAAGGTGCCTGCAGGAAAACTGGAGGATTGCTTGGTGTAGAAAACGCACATGTATAGTGTCAGAAGTGTGGAGTATATAAGAAAAAAAATGAATTTTTCTTCCTTTTTAGCTAGTTATATTAAATCTGAAAATACTTAGAAAGAACTAAGTTTGAGATTTAAGGCCTTTTAAAGAGGAGAGAACCACTTTTAGAGTTGAACGTTCTGATTTCTGCTGATGAATTGTCAAATGTTCCAGTTTTGTCACTTACCACAATTCCCATTTTTTTAGAAAGACCCTTTGAAGTTTCCTAAAACTTATTGACATACTATATGAGATTCTTATAAGATTTATCTACATTTTTCAAGAAAAGTAAAATATAAATATGGCTCTATTAAAAGAAAAGAAAAAAGGTAAAAAATGAGGATGCTTTTCAGTGCCTTAAAAAGTTAGTAGATAATCCACCTGGAGTTAATTTTAGTGTAACGTGTCAGGAAGGGGTCCAGTTTCTGCTTTCTGCACATGGTTAGCCAGTTTTCCCAACACCATTTATTAAACAGGGAATCATTTCCCCATTGCTTGTTTTTGTCTGGTTTGTCAAAGATCAGATGGTTGTGGATATGTTGTGTTGCCTCCAAGACCTCTATTCTGTTCTATTGGTCTATATCTCTGTTTTCGTACCAGAACCATGCTGTTTTGATTACTGTAGACTTGTAGTATAGTTTGAAGTCCCGTAGTGTGATGCCTCCCGCTTTGTTCTTTTTGCTTAGAATTGACTTGGCTATGCAGGCTCTCTTTTGGTTCCATATGAAGTTTAAGGTGGTTTTTTCCAGTTCTGTGAAGAAGGTCATTGGTAGCTTGATGGGTATAGCGTTGAATCCGTAAATTACTTTGGGCGATACGGCCATTTTCATGATATTGATTCTTCCTAACCATGAACATGGAATGTTTCTCCATCTGTTTGTGTCCTCTCTTATTTCATTGAGCAGTGGCTTGTAGTTCTCCTTGAAGAAGTCCTTTACGTTCCTTGTTAGTTGTATTCCTAGGTATTTTATTCTCTTTGTGGCAATTGTAACACCATAAAAATCCTAGAAGAAAATGTAGGCAAAACCATTCAGGACATAGGTGTAGGCAAGGACTTCATGACCAAAACACCAAAAGCATTGACAACAAAAGCCAAAATAGACAAATGGGATCTAATCAAACTCCACAGCTTCTGCACGGCAAAAGAAACAGTCATTAGAGTGAATCGGCAACCGAGAGATTGGGAAAAATTTTTTCAGTTTACCCATCTGACAAAGGGCTGATATCCAGAATTTACAAAGAACTAAAACAGATTTACAAGAAAAAAACAAACAAGCCATTCAAAAGTGGGCAAAGAATATGAACAGATAGCTTACAAAAGAAGACATACATGAGGCCAACAAACATATGAAAAAATGCTCATCATCACTGGTCATCAGAGAAATGCAAATCAAAACTACATGGAGATACCATCTCACGCCAGTTAGAATGGCGATCATTAAAAAATCTGGAGACAACAGATGCTGGAGAGGATGTGGAGAAATAGGAACACTTTTGCACTGTTGGTGGGAGTGTAAATTAGTTCAACCATTGTGGAAGACAGTGTGGAGATTCCTCAAGGACCTAGAAATAGAAATTCCATTTGACCCAGCAATCCCATTACTGGGTATATATCCAAAGGATTATAAATCGTTCTACTATAAGGGCACGTGCACACGAATGTTCATTGCAGCACTGTTTACAATAGCAAAGACCTGGAACCAACCCAAATGCCCATCAATGATAGACTGGACAGGGAAAATGTGGCACATATACACCATGGAATATTATGCAGCCATCAAAAACGATGAGTTTGTGTCCTTTGTAGGGACATGGATGAACCTGGATACCATCAATCTCAGCAAACTGACAGAAGAGCAGAAGATCAAACACTGCATGTTCTCACTCATAGGTGGGTGTTGAACAATGAGAACACATGGACACAGGGAGGGGAGCACTACACACTGGGATCTGCTGGGGGGAAATAGGGGAGGGACGGTGGGGTGTGGGGAGTTGGGGAGAGATAGCAAGGGGAGAGATGCCAGATGTAGGTGATGGGGAGGAAGGCAGCAAATCACACTGCCACGTGTGTACCTATGCAAAAATCTTGCATGTTCTTCACATGTACCCCAAAACCTAAAATGCAATAAAATAAATAAATGGGGAAAAAAAGTTAATAGATATCTGAAGATACCTATTAGTCAGTAGAGTGAACTAAAAAGTTTCAAATGAGCTAGCAGGAGCCCTTCACCTAAAACAACAGGAGCTATGTGCAACCCTGACAATAGAATCTGGCCCTGATCAAATGTTTTTTTCTGTGTCTGTGAAAGGTCATTCTCAATATTATAAACATTAATGATAAAAGAGTTAGTCATTGAAGGACCAGAAAAAATTCCAAATATTCTTAAATGAATGTAGCAAACAGAGCCAAATATTATTTGGAAGATATAGGTAATTAAGTAACTATGCAAAAATGTTGCATGTTCTTCACATATAACCCAAAACCTAAAATGCAATAAAAAAAAAAGGTGGCACAAAATTCAAAAGATTTTTTATTTTCAGATAGTTGACAGAGAATTAAATTAAGCCTACACTGTGACTTATTAGTTAAAAATGTTTAGTTTAGAGACAATAATTAGGAGATGATACAGAGGTAATAAGAAAGCCAGGGCAAAGATGATTTCATTAATTTCTTCTGCTTTGAAGGAAGTCACAGCTGAGAGCTTTTATATCAACCTCTAAAACAAAATATCAACAGAATAATACAAAGACTGCAGGCAGAGCAAGACAGTCAAATAGAAGACTCCACTGATCATACCCCCTGCAAGGACACCAATTTAACAACAATCCAACAATCAAACACACACACACACACACACACACACACACACACACACACCTGCATAAGAACAGAAAATCAGGTGAGCCCTCATAATAACTAGTTTTAACTCCACATTGCTGATAGAGGCACTGAAAAGATAGAGAAAACAGTCCTGACTTGCCAACACCACCCCTTTCCCACCCCCAGCAGCGATAGCTTGGTGCAGAGAGCATCTCTGAGTGCAGGGGGAGAGAGAGCACAGCAATTGTGAGGCACTGAATTCAGTGCTGTTGATACAGGAGATAAAAAGAAATTATTTAGGCCGATAGTAAGAACAACAGAGTCCTTGGCAGAATTTTTCCTTTTAACAAGAAGCAGCCCCAAAATAATTTCTTTTCTAACTAAGAGCAGCCTGAAAAAATGAGCTGCAGACATAGATAAGCAAGCTGGAACCTTGCACGGGTGACTGTTGGCAGCTGTGCCAATAAAAAAGGGCTACCTGAGATCCAGGCATGTTCAACATGGAAGCTCCATCTTCCCTTTTCTTTGTCACCACATGTACAGTAAAAAAGGAGGCAACATGCAGCCAGCTATAGAACCCATCTGCCTAATAAAAGATTTGGGTGGTGTGGCCAGCCTCTTCGCATGCTATGCAAATGGCACACCTGGTCCGACCAAACTATTGTGTCCTATGTAAATCAGACACCGCCTCCTCAAGGTCATCTATAAAACCTCCTGCACTTCACCACAGACTGGAAGACCTGCTCGAGACCCCTTCCTCTGCAGGACAGAGCTTTTCTCTTTCTTTCAACTATTAAACCTCGGCCCTTAACCTCACTTCTTGTGTGTCTGCATTCTCGATTTCTTGGTGTGGGACAATGAACCTTGGGTATTAAGCCAGACAAATGACATCACTTCACTGTCCTGTTCCTACGGAAAGGAAAACAGGACCAAAGTCAGCTGACACCTGCCCACAGACAGAGTGTTTAAAACAGCCCTAGCCAGAGGAGAATCACCTGTCCCAGCATTCAGAACTTGAGTTCTCACAAACCTCACCACCGAGGACTAAATTGCTTCTTAGTAAACTTGAAAGGCAGTCTCAGCCATAAGGACTCCAACTCATAGGTTAAGCTTAGTGCTAAACTGGGCCCAGAGACAGTGAACTGGGGGAACATGTGATCTACTGAAACATCAACTAGGGTGGCTAAGGGAGTCCTGGTATTACCCCTTTCATAGCCCCAGGATGCACAGCTCACAGCTCCAAAACAGAGGCTTTCCATCTGCCTGACAAGAGACAGAAGAGTGGTAAGGACTTTGTCTTGCATCTTGGATACCAGCTCAGCCTCAGCAGGATAGCGTACCAGTCAGAGTTGTGAGGGCCCCATTTCTGGTGCTAGCTGCCAGAAATTTCTAGACACACCCTGGGCCACAAAGGAACCTGCCACCTTGAAGGGAAGGATCCAAGCCTGGCAATATTCATCATCTGCTAACTGAAGAGCAGAGTCACCAGCAGTGATACTCAGGTACTATGTTGAGGGTCTTAGGAAAGCCTCAAGAATTTCTGGCTTCAGGTAAGACGCAGCATATTACCAGCTGTGGTGGCTACAGGGAGAAACTCCTTCTGCTTCAGAAAAGCAGAGAGGAAAGTAAAGAGGACTTTGTCTTTTCCAAGCTGTGGACCTTAGGCACCAGCTCAGCCACAGGTGTGTAGAGTACCAAGCAGTCACTTGGGGACCCAATTCCAGGACTTGATTCTTAGATGGCATTTCTGGACCTACTTGGGCCACAGAGGAGCCCACTGCTCTGAAGGGTGAGTCCCAGGCTAGATAGCATTGATCACAAGCAGACTGAAGAGTCCTTGGACCTTAAGGGAACCTCAGTAGTAGCCTGGCAGTACTCTCCATGGTCTGTGGTGGTGGTGGTGGCTTTGGGGTGAGGCTCCTCTGTCTTTGGAAAGGAGAGAGAAGAGTGGGAAGAACTGTGTGTTGTGGTATGAATGCCAGCTCAGCTGCAGTAGAATAGAACACCAGGTCAACTTTTAAGGTATTTATTCTAGTTCCTGGATCCCAGATAGCACCTCTAAACCCAAATGGAGCCAGAAGGAACTTGCCACCTGTGTGGAAGGACACAGGCCTAGCTGGCTTTGCCACCTGTGATGACAGAGCCTCAGAACCTTGCATGAACATAGGCAGTATCCAGGGAATGGTTACAGCAGGACTTGAGCAAGACCCAGTGTTGTGCTGGCTTCTGGCCTCACCTAGTGCAATCATAGTGGTGGTAGCCACGAGGGGTTTGTGTCACTCCACTCCCAGCTTTAGGTGGCTCAGAACACACAGAGAGGTTATGTTTGGGAGAAAATAGAACGAGAGTCTCTGCCTGGTAATTCAGATAATTCTCCTGGATCTTATCCAAGATCATCAAGCGGGACTTCTATGAGTCTGCAAGAGTCACAGCATCCTGGGCTTTGGGTGCCCTCTAAAGCAGATACAACTTAGATCATGATACCCAAGTCCTTTCAAACATCTGGAAAGCCCTCTCAAGAAGGACAGGTACAACCGAGCCCAGACAGTGAAGACGACAATAAATATCTAACTCTTCAATACCCAGACACCAAAAAACATCTACTAGCATCAACACAATCCAAGAAAACATGACCTTACCAAATGAACTAAATAAGGCACCAGGGTCCAATGCTGGAGAATCAGAGTTATGTGACTTTTCAGAGAATTCAAAATAGCTCTTTTGAGGAAACTCAAATAAATTCAAGATAACATGTAGAAAAGATTCAAATAAATATTAAAAATTAAGCAGAAATGTTGGAATTGAAAAATGAAATTGGCATATTTTTTCCCATTTATTTATTTTATTGCATTTTAGGTTTTAGGGTATATGTGGAGAACATGCAAGATTGTTGCATAGGTACACACGTGGCAGTGTGATTTGCTGCCTTCCTCCCCATCACCTACATCTGGCATCTCTCCCCTTGCTACATCTTCCCAACTCCCCACACCCCACCGTCCCTCCCCTATTTCCCCCCAACAGATCCCAGTGTGTAGTGCTCCCCTCCCTGTGTCCATGTGTTCTCGTTGTTCAACGCACACCTATGAGTGAGAACATGCAGTGTTTGATCTTCAGTTCTTGTGTCAGTTTGCTGAGAATGATGGTTTCCAGGTTCATCCATGTCCCTACAAAGGACACAAACTCATCGTTTTTGATGGCTGCATAGTATTCCATGGTGTATATGTGCCACATTTTCCCTGTCCAGTCTATCATTGATGGGCATTTGGGTTGGTTCCAGGTCTTTGCTATTGTAAACAGTGCTGCAATGAACATTCGTGTGCAAGTGTCCTTATAGTAGAACGATTTATAATCCTTTGGATATATACCCAGTAATGGGATTGCTGGGTCAAATGGAATTTCTATTTCTAGGTCCTTGAGGAATCTCCACACTGTCTTCCACAATGGTTGAACTAATTTACACTCCCACCAACAGTGCAAAAGTGTTCCTATTTCTCCACATCCTCTCCAGCATCTGTTGTCTCCAGATTTTTTAATGATCGCCATTCTAACTGACATGAGATGGTATCTCAATGTTGTTTTGATTTGCATTTCTCTGATGAAAAGTGATGATGAGCATTTTTTCATATGTTTGTTGGCCTCATGTATGTCTTCTTTTGTAAGGTATCTGTTCATATCCTTTGCCCACTTTTGAATGGGCTTGTTTGTTTTTTTCTTGTAAATCTGTTTTAGTTCTTTGTAAATTCTGGATATCAGCCCTTTGTCAGATGGGTAAACTGCAAAAATTTTTTCTGATTCTGTTGTTTGCCAATTCACTCTAATGACTGTTTCTTTTGCCGTGCAGAAGCTGTGGAGTTTGATTAGGTCCCATTTGTCTATTTTGGCTTTTGTTGTCAATGCTTTTGGTGTTTTGGTCATGAAGTCCTTGCCTACATCTATGTCCTGAATGGTTTTGCCTAGATTTTCTTCTAGGGTTTTTATGGTGTTAGGTCTTATGTTTAAGTCTTTAATCCATTATTGAAGAATGCATCATAGTCTGTTAATATCCGAATGAATCAAGCAGCAGAAAGAATTAGTGAGCTTGAAAATAGGCTATTTGAAATTACTGTCAGAGAAGACAACAGAAAAAAGAATAAAAAACAATTGAAGCACACTACAGGATCCAGAAAACAGCCTCAAAAGGTCAGATCTGAGAATTACTGGCTTTAAAGAGGAGGTACAGAAAGAGATAGGGGTAGAAAGTCCATTAAAAGGGATAACAGAGAACTTCCCAAACCTTGAGAAACATATCAATATCCAAGTACAGGAAGGTTATAGGACACTAAGCAGATTTAACTCAAGAAACTACCTTAAACATTTACATTTAATGATCAAACCTCCTAATATCAAGGATAAAAAAGGAGATCCTAAAAGCAGCAAGAGAAAATAAACAAATAACATACAATGGAGCTCTAATACATCTAGCAGCAGGCTTCTCAGTGGAAAACTTATAGGACAGGAGAGAGTGGCATGAGATATTCAAAGTGCAGAAATATGAATTTTAACCCTAGAAGGGTATATTCAGTGAAAATATCCCTCAAACATGAAGGATAAAGACTTTTCCAGACAAACAGAAGCTGAGGGATTTCATCAACACTAGACCTGTCCTACAAGAAATGCTAAAGGAAATATTTCGATCAGAAAGAAAAGGACAATTAATGAGCCACAAATAATCACCAAATGTACAAAACTTACTGGTAATAGTAAGTACACAGAAAACACAGAATATTATAACACAGTAACTGTGGTATGTAAACTACTTTTATCCTAAGGAAAAAGACTAACTGATGAATCAATGAAAAATAGTCACTTCAAGGACTTTTCATGGCATAGGAAAATACGATAAAAATAGAAACAAAAAGTTAAAAGTGAGGGGAAGAAATTAAGTTACAGTTCTCATTAGTTTTCTTTTTACCTGTTTGTTTGTTTATACAAAAAATGTTAAGTAGTTATTCAGGTTAAAATAATGAGTTATAAGACAGTATTTGCAAGCCTCATGGTAACCTCAAACCAAAGATCATACAAGAGATACACAAAAATAAAAGTGAACTAAATTATATTATTATATCACCAGAAAAAAATCACCTTCACTAAAGGAAGACAGGAAAGAAAGAACAAAGGAAGAGAAGACCACAAAACAACCAGAAAGCAAATAACAAAATAGCAGGAGTCACTCCTTACTTATCAATAATATTTAAAGTAAATGGCACCAATCAAAATACACAAAGTGGCAAGACTCAGAGATCTGTTGCCTACACAAAAAAACACACTTCATTTATAAAGACACACATAGACTGAACATAAAGGGATGGAAAAAGAAATTCCATGCCAATAGAAACCAAAAAAGAGCAAGATTAGCTATACTTATATCAGCCAAAATGGATTTCAGGACAAAAACTATAAGAAGAGACAAAGAAGGTCACGATATAATAATAAAGGGATAAATTCAGCAAAAGAATATAACAATTATAAATATATATGCACCCAACACTGGAACACCCAGATATATAAAGCAAATATTATAACTAAAGAGAGAGACACACCCCAATACAATAATAGCTGGATAATTCAACACCCCACTTTCAGCACCGGACAGATCTTCCAGACAGAAAATCAACAAAGCAACATCAGACTTAATCTGTATTAAAGACCAAATGGCCCTAAAAGCTATTTACATAACATTTTATCCAATGGCTGCAGAATACGCATTCTTTTCCTGAGCACATGTATGATTTTCAAGGATAATCCATATGTTATGTCACAATACAAGTCTTAAAATGTTTAAAAACATTCAGATAAAATGAAGTATCTTCTCTGACCGCAATGGAATAAAACTGGAAATTAATACACTGAGAAATTTTGGAAACTAAATAAATATACAGAAATTAAACAATATGTTCCTGAATGACCAGTGGATCAATGAAGATATTAAGAAGAAAATTGAAAAATGTCATGGACTTCTGCAATTCTTTCTCTGCATAGATTTCTCTAGTTAGGTAAGCTGCCTCACCAATTCTAATCACTTTGGCCTCCCTGAACACTGAATCTGTCTGCTCACTTTTGTAAGATTGTTGTGTTCTGTATGGGTTTTCCTCCCCTGTGTCACATTTTTAGAAATTACCTGTAGGCAGAAAGTCTGGATGATGGTAGAGCTCATCTTCTTCGATTTTATTTTGTCAGGGATTACAACCTCATTATGCATGTTATCCGATAAGAGTTGTTTCTTATATTCCAGTTTTCTTGCTGTTTTCTTGTAAATAGTGGGAAGGTAACTTCAGGCTCTTTTACTTCCTCGTGGATAGAAACAGAACTCATGATGTACATTTCATATATCACTTGACTGGCCTGTGTTGCGTAACCTATTGACCTTTGTGATATATTGACCTGGCCTATTTGTATTATTAAAATATATGTCATCAATATGTGTTTTACAGTATTTAATTAAATTTCAAAGGTTTGTTCTTAGAGATGAGAAAATGAGGTTGCATAGTTAACAATCCTCTTTAAGAATGTAAGCCTTATTTATAATTTTGGGACATATTTTAAGCTGCCTTTATATTTGGTTACTGTATATACTCTCTAGGAGTATTTGTCTCAACCTGTTCATTGTATTCACTTTTTTCTCCCTACGAAGAGAAATAGCACATATTGAAACTTTATAAATAGATTTGTACTGAATAGAAGAAACAAAATATGCATATATGTCTGTACTCTAAACTTCCTAAAAAGAAGTAAAGTTAAATCTACCTTATTATATTCACCATTCTTTCATTTTTACACCTGCATTAAAATGCTTTATGTTTAAATTCATTTTTTGGGATATCATTATGAACTAATGGGCTTTCACAGGTACAAATTGTTTCAATTCGCTATAAAACATTAATATGTATTTGTGATGCTGAAATTTTCACAGGTTGGTGGTGCTAGACCCTCTAATTAGAATCTTTATTCTTTAGGCAGTGTTCCATAATTACTTTTAAGCCCCACTCATAATTTCTTCTCCAGACATGCCCAGATGTGTAATATGGAGTGAATAAAACCCTTCAGTGTTTTTCCTTTGTGAGCCTTTGAATATAATGTTGAGTGTTGTAAAGAGTTGATTATGCTCCCATTAGTATTGCTGAAACTCGTGGTGACTTCCCCCGCCTCACTACCCTCCACTCCTGTTTTCTGTATTGTGCTGGCTTATTCTCCATTTGCTGCCTAGCCCCCATGCCCGCTAATTCATTGTCTATTTTTTGCGCTTCCTGCTCAGCTCTTTGTGTGCTGGTGATACGGTACCAGGGCAGGGAAGTGGTGGGAAGGAAAAGGCGTGGTTCCTGGTGAGGGCTCCACCCCCGGCCTGTGCCCACCGACCTGGACCTGGATGAGGACAGGCACTCCTGCCTTTGCTCCCAAATGTTGCATTTCCCAAGATCACCCTGGCCCACCACACCCCCATACTGTGCCTATAAAAAACCTGAGACACTAGCAGGCAGACAGAGGTGACTGGATACCGAGAGGAACGCACCGGCGTAGGGGCACACTGGCATGCAGGTAGGCCATGTACCAGCAGAAGGACGTGAAGTTTGGCCAGGATGGTCGGAGGAGAGCCCGGCCGCTGAGTGGCCCAACTCCAGGGGAAAACCATCTCCCTCTGGCTCCCTTATCTGCTAAGGGCTACTTCCGCTCAGTAAAACCTTGCAGTTCTTCCCCAAGCCCCTTGTGATCCAATTCTTCTGATAGACCAAGGCAAGAACCCTTGGATATAGAAAGCCCTGTCTCCTTGCTATAAGGCAGGAGCCTAATTGAGCTGAGCAACACAAGCCACCTATGGAAGGCTAAACTAAAAGAGCGCCTGTAACACACACCCACTGGGGCTTCAGCTGTAAATATTCACCCCTAGACACTTGTGTGGGATTGGAGCCTCACAGCTTGCCCATCTGTATGCTGCCCTAAAAGTATGAGCAGTGGGGCACTGAAGAAGCAAGCCACACCCCCATCCCACGCCCGCGAGGGGACAAGGGAACTTCTTCCCTTTCACTGAAGACTGATCTGTTTGGACTATATTAAGGGCTTTGTTGGTTCCCTGTTTATGGTTTGACTTGGCCAATGGACGACATCATCTGGAGTTTGGGGTGTTTGGAGGGTTTGAGGAGAGAGAGCTTGGGATACTTACATTCCTGCCCACTCCCTGTTTCAGTGTTGCGGTTTGGTTGTGGTGGCATCCATCAACACTAGAATTCCTGCAGAGAGCTTTCTTTTCTCTGCCTTCTGTGCTCACCAGACTACCGTAGCATTATTTCCCCCCACTGTCCTTTCCTCACAGGGTAATGACTTATTGCTATTGCTAGTCTCAGAGTGCCTCCACCTCATTAGTTCCCTTATTTATTTATTTTTCTTTTCTTTTCTTTTTTTTTTTTAGAGATGGGGTGTCTCCGTGTTGGCCAGGCTGGTCTCGAACTCCTGACCTCAAGTGATCCGCCCACGTTGGCCTCCCAAAGTGCTGGGATTACAGGCGTGAACCACCGTACCCGGCCCTAGTTCCCTTATTTTTATCAAAGGCATAAATTATCTTTGTTAAATCCTTTTGAGTAGAATTCCATTTCCTGCCTGGACACGAATTCATTGATTATTGCAAGGTCCTCACATTATTGTTGGCAAAGCTTGAGCTCTCAATTTAGAGCAGACAGGGCTCTTGTGTTGTTTAATAAGCTTTGATAAACCAAAATGTGGTGCAGATACGTGATTCACCTTCTATTCTTGGAAATATTAGAGTTACAATGGGTGTTACTCTGCAGGAGGATGGACTTTAGTGCATCTAATATCCATCTTCTGACTGTCTGCCTAATCACTCTCCTTCTGAGACAAGAAATTAAAATACAGCAGGATCTCTCAATTTCAGACTTTTGTGGACCTTAGGCTACTTTTATGGCTTTTCAGCCCTTGACAGTGGTTTTTAATCTGAATTCTTCAGATAGGAAAGCAGAAAGTCACTAAGATCTCACAGGTTGGAGATAAAAGATAACGAATTGTTAAAATGAGAGTATCAGGACAATGCCATAAAATGTTTAATTGGCCTTATTTGTAAAACAAGAAATAAAGCAGACTGCTTTCTTATATCTCTGTTTCTACCCCCTGCGTTGTCATGTCCACATTCGAATCCCTTCTGTGGAGGTGGTGGTGGCTTCTCTGTTCTTTAACCTGGTTTGGTCATTCAGCCTCAGATGTGGTAGCTGTGAACTTCAGGCCCCATGAGAAGTAGAGAATGTCATGTCCACTTCCACTCCAGAATTCCCATTACTGTTTCCTTATTATCCCTTCACTTTGGTTCTGATCTGATCCATCCCAGAATGCATGAAACCAGCACTGAGTCATTTTGTCCTTTTGTGTTTGAGAGTTGTTTTCCAAAGTGGGTGACCAAGTGTTTCCCTTCTCCTTGCTCCTGGGGTTGGCTGTGGGCTTTCTTCCAAGGCTGTGGTTGGGGAAAGCTGGCTTAGTCCTCTATGAGGGCACACAGGTTGATTCCTCTAAACTTTGTACAGTGTTTTGTAGAGGATGAGATGTGTGAGTGAAGTTCTCTTACAAGTGGTCATGGTGTCTCTTTATAAAGGCTCATCTCTAGCTTATTGTGTGAATTTTCTAAACATTTTAACTTCTAGCAGGTAGGACAGCTGTGACTATAGGAATGTTACATTTCAAGCCAATTGTGATCGTCTGCTACATTAATGGCCACTGTTGATCCATGCCTTCTTGTATTTGTGTTCTTGGCTGGTCTCTTCCCCTTCAAAGAGGGTTAGCTTGGTGACCCTTTTAAACCAATGGAATACAGTGAAGTGGTGCCATGCAAATTCTGGGTCTAAGTCCTAAGAAAGCCTTGAATCTCCTGCTTTTGCTTTCTTGGGTTCCCTGAGCTACCATGTAGAAATTCAGATTACATTACTAGAGAGAGCATATGGAGAAGACACACGGAGAGGCCTCATACAAAAGAAGAGGCCTTGAGATGACATGGAGAGGGTGAGAGAGAGAATCCTAGCTATCCCAAAGCCTCCAACTGAAGCCAGCCTCTAGCTAATTCACCAACTGAATGCAATCACAAGAATGCTTGCTAGCCAGATGAACAAAAGAACCATTCAGCTGAGCCTAGACTGTTATTTGTAAACATTCAGCATGCTGCTAAATGCACAAGCGTGACAGAACGGGAACACTCACACACTGTGACTTGTATCCACATGATCTAGAGCACATGCCCCTACAGACTGCCCCCTAGCTGAGTTCATTTCTCTCCAGCTACCCAGTGGGCATATTTAAGCATGTCCCAAAGTCCAGATGCAAGACCAGAGGCCCAGAGAGAGACCAGGGTGCCCACTTGTACATAAGCTTCCCCTTATGAGTTCTAGTTTCCTATTTGAGCAGTTTACCCTGTGACTTCAATGTTTACCACACTAAAGGCCATGAAAGCTCCCTATATTAATTCAAATCTAAGGGATGGAGTGAGGTGACATTTTGTTTCACCATCCCCAGAAGTTGCCCCTCTTCTCCAGAGCAGGTAGTCACTCCTAAAGATGACAGCACATGAGAGCTTCACAAAACCCTGGGCAATTTTGGAACCAATGACTTCGTTTGTATAGCCATCAGTGCCGTTTGCTAAGGATTCTTGTTTTCCCATTTCTGGGCATAATCAAAGATTGCAGCCCCTTGTGGTCAGGTGCCCATACACTGGAATGGAAGTGTGTGTTACTTCTGGGCTGGATTGTTTAAACACAGATGCGAGACTATCCAAAGCTCTCTTGCTCTTGGCCAGATTTGGCATTGGTGGCCACTTCATCGGTCAGTTCTTGGGGTCAGGTGATGTGGAGCAAAGCTTTCTTGCTGACCCTCGGGGGATGATGCAACATGAGCAAGAGTAATGTTTTGAACCATTGATGCTTTGGTGTTTTAGTAATTGGAGCATAACCCAGCCTATCCTGATTGACCAATTTGCTGATATAATAGAAAGCTCTTGCTACAGAAACCCTACTCTACCTTTATCTCTCATTTTTGTCTTTGTGATTAGAGCTTTCCATGATGGAAAGCATATAGTCTTACCTTCCTATTGTCTACTCTCTTGAATTAGTACGAAAATACAATACAAAGGCCAAAACCTTTCAGTTAACATTTGGGTCTTTCCTGCATTTTGACCCAGTATTTTCTCCTATATGTCTCTTATTGTTCATGTTAAAAAACTCTAAACCCCAGCCAAGCTGGGCTATTCACAGTTTGCCATACATGTCTATATTTATCTTATTCTGTACTTAGCTTAGTGATTCAGAGCAGGTGCTTACAAGTCAGATAAGTTAGGTCCAAATCGTGGCTTCAGCTCTCACTGTATAACCACAAGCAAGTCGTTTAATCTTTCAGAGGCAATTTCTTCTTCTGTAAATGGGAGATATAATATCTTCCTTGCAGTATTAGGATGAGAATTAATGAGAAAATGTTTGAAGTATTTATCACAATATTTAACTCATAGTAGGCTCTCATAACCTGAAAGTTTATGCTTTCATTCATTTCTTCTTGATGGAGTTGCCTAGCAGTGACCCTAATTCAGTCCTTCAAGGACAGTTTAAAGTCTTTGTCATACTACCTGTGTGTTGTTATATCCAGCCCACAATTCTTTCTTCATCGGTAGCAACTTTATATTATCTTTAATCTTCTGAGGTCTGAAAATAATTATTGGTACCTCTTCTAGGTCACAAATTATGACCTGATATACACTTTAATATTTTGCGTGTATGTCTTTCATCATGTATTAGACTTGAAATCTTACTGAGGTTAGAATCTGTCAGTTTCTCAATTTTGTATGTCTCACAACATCCAGTACTGGGCCTATAAACCACATGTAAGAATTTAATAATGACGGGCTGGGCGCGGTGGCTCAAGCCTGTAATCCCAGCACTTTGGGAGGCCGAGGCAGGTGGATCACGAGGTCAAGAGATTGAGACCATCCTGGTCAACATGGTGAAACCCCATCTC
>NW_016107327.1:11987328-12016211 GCF_001604975.1 Cebus imitator | reverse complement strand
CAGTGTTAAAAAAAAAAAAAAAGAAAGAAAGAAAAATGTCTTAAAACAAATAATGGAAACACAGCCCACCAAAACCTATGGGTTTACAGCAAAAGCAATACTAAGAGGGAAGTTTATAGCCATAGGTGCCTAAATTTAAAAAGCAGAAAAACTTCAAATAAACAATATAACAATGAGTCTTAATGAACTAGAAAAGCATGAGCAAATGAAACCCAGAATTAGTAGAAAAGAGAAATAAGAAATATCTGAGCAGAAATAAATAAAATGGAAATGAAAAAATACAAAAGATCAATGAAACAAAAAAGTTGTTTTTTTTGAAGAGTTAGGCAAAGTTGACAAATCTTTAGCCAGACTAAGATAAAAAGGAAGATACAAATAAATAACATCAGAAATGAAAAAGGAGACATTACAACTGATACTGCAAAAATTCAAAGTATCACTAGTAGCTACTATGAACAACTATATGACAGTAAATTGAAAAATCTAAAAGAAATGGACAAATCCCTTGACACATACAACCTACCAAGATGGAACCATGAGAAATTCAAAACCTAAATAGACCAACAACTGGTAATGAGATCAAAGCCATAATGAAAAGTCTTTTAGGAAAGAAAAGTCCAGATGACTTCACTACTGAATTCTACCAAACATTTAAAGAAGAACCAATACCAATTCTACTCAAACTATTCTGAAAAACAGAGGAGGGATTGTTTTCAAACTTCTTCTATGAGGCCAGTATTATCCTGATACCAAAACCAGACAAAGGCACATCAAAAAAGGAACCTACTGACCAATATGTCTGATGAATACTGATGCAAAAATCCTCAACGAAACACTAGCAAACCAAATTCAACAATATATTTATCAAGTGCTGATAAATGAAAAGCATTTGATGAAATTCAATATCCATTCATGGTAATAAAAACCCTTTAAAAACTGGGTATATAAAGAACACAATGAAAGTCATATATTACAGACCGACAGCTATTATACTGAATTGGGGAAAAATTAAAAGACTTTTCTCTAAGTTCTGGAACACAGTAAGCATACCCAATTTCACCACTGTTATTCAACATAGTACTGGAAGTCTTAGCTAGAGCAATCAAACAAAAGAAAGAAAGAAAGTGCATCCATATTGAAATGGAAGAAGTCAAATTATCCTCATTTGCAGATTATGTAATCTTTTACTTAGGAAAACCTAAAGACTTTACCAAACACTATTAGAACTCTTAAACAAATTCAGTAAAGATGCAGGATACAAAATCAACAACATGTGAATACAAAATCAGTAGCATTTCTATATGCCAAGAGTAACCAATCTAAAAAAGAAATTTTAAAAGTAATCTGAGGCCAGGCATGCTAGTACATGCCTGTAATCCCACCTACTTGGGAGGCTGAGGTGGGAGAATTGCTTGAACCCAGGAGGCAGAAGTTGCAGTGAGCCGAGATCATGCCACTCCACTCCAGACTGGGTGACAAATCTCATTTATAACAGCCACATATAAAATTAAATGCCTAGGAATTAACCAAAGAAGTGAAAGATCTCTATAATGAAAGTTATCACACACTGATGAAAGAAATTAGACACCAAAAACTGGAAAAAATATTCCATGTTCATGGGATCAAAGAATCAATATTGTTAAAATGTTCATACTATCCAAAGAAATATACAGGATCATTGTAATTGCTATCAAAATACCAAAGACATTTTTCACATAAGTAGAAAAACAAATCCTAAACTTTATGTGGAACCACAGAAGACCCAGAATAACCAAAGCTATCCTTAGCAAAAAATAACAAAACTGGAGGAATCACATTACCTGACCTCAAACTGTACTACAGATCTATAGCAACCAAAAGAACATGGAACTGGCATAAAAACAGACACATAGACCAATGGAACAGAAAACAGCCCCCAGAAACAAATCCATACATCTACAGTGAACTTATTTTTGACAAAGGAGCCAAGAATGTATACTGGGGAAGGACAGTTTCTCCAAAGACTGGTGCTGGGAAAATTAGATATCCATATGCCAAAGAATGAAACTAGACTACTATCTCTCACCATATACAAAAATCAAATCAAAATGGATTAAAGGCTTACATCTAAAACTCCGACTATGAGCCTACTAAAAGAAAACACTGGGGAAAATCTCGAGGACATTGGTGTAGGCAAAACTTCTTAAGCAATACCCTACTACTACAGGCAACCAAAGAAAAAAATTAAAAAAATGAGATTACATTAAGGTCAAAAGCTTCTGCACAGCAAAGGAAACAATCAACAAACAAAGAAACAACCCACAGTATGGGAGAAAACATCTGCAAACTACCCATTTGACAAAGGATAATAACCAGAATACAAAAGGAACTCAAACACCTTTATAGGAAAAAAATCCAATAATCCATTGGCTGGGCAAAAATATTTCAATAGACAATTCTCAAAAGAAGACATACAAATGGCAAATAAGGCACATGAAAAGGTGCTCAGCATCACTGATCATCAGATAAATGCAAATTGAAAGTACAATAAGATATCATCTCACCCCAGTTAATATGGCTTATATTAAAAAGACAGGCAATAACAAATGCTAGCAAGAATGTGGAGAAATGGCCAGGTGTGGTGGCTGATGCCTGTAATCCCAGCACTTTGGGAGGCCAAGGCTGGCAGATCACCTAAGGTCAGAAGTTTGAGACCAGCCTGGCTGATATGGTGAAACCCCGTTTCTACTAAAAATGCAAAAAATTAGTCAGGCGTGGTGATGTGCACCTGTTATCCCAGCTACTCGGGAGGCTGAGGCAGGAGAATCACTTGAATCTGGGAGGTGTGGGTTGCAGTGAGTCAAGATTGCACCATCGCACTCCAGCTTGGGCAGAATTCCATCTCAAAAAAAAAAAAAGAAGAAGAAGAAGAAGAAAAGAATGTGGAGAAAATAGAACCTTTGTACACTGTTGGTAGGAATGTAAATTAGTGCAGCCTCTATGGAGAACAGTTTGGAGGTTTCTCAAAAAGTTAAAAATAGAGCTACCATTTGATCCAGCAATTCCACTTCTAGGTATATACTCCCCCCACCCCACCAAAATCAGCATATGAAAGAGCATTTGCACTCCCATGTTTGCTGCAGCACTTCATAATAGCCAGGATTTGGAAGCAACCTAAGTGTCTATCAACAGGTGAATGGATGAAGAAAATGTGATACATATACACAATGGAGCACCATACAGCCATAAAAAATGAGATCCAGTCATCTGGAACAACATGAATGGAACTAGAGATCATTATATTAAGTGGAATAAGTCAGGTACAGAAAGACAAACATCGCAGGGTCTTACTTATTTGTGGGATCGAAAAATCAAAACAATTGAACTCAAGGACATAGAGAATAGAAGGATGCCAGGAGAGTAGTAGAAGGAAGGGGAATATCATCATCTAGAAAGGGGAGGTGGGGATGGTTAATGGGTACAAAAAATGTAGAAAGAATGAATAAGACGTACAATTGATAGCACAACAGGGTGACTATGGTAAATAATATTTTAATTATACTTTTTAAATAACTAAAAGAGTGTAATTGGATTGCTTGTAACACAACAGACAAATGCTTGAGGGCATAGACACTCCATTCTGCATGCTGTGGTTATTACACATTGTGTACTTATATCAAAACATCTCAAGTACCCTGTTAATATATATAACTACTATGTACCTACAAAAATTAAAATGAAATGAGAAGAATAGAAGAAAAAATAATATTCTGGATATCAGGCAGAGACTCTTATTCTCTTCTCTTACTTTCCTCCAAACAAATGGAATCTCTCCCTATGTTCACACCTGCCAAGCTGAGAGTTGGGTGACACAAGCACCCCTGGGGCCACTACCAGTTTGGTGACACTACCACCCCTGGGGCCACTACTGGGGACAGTGCTCGGTCAGACCTGAAGCCAACACAGCATCGGATCTCACCCAAGAACCCCCTGTAACCACTAGCTGGCTACTGCCTATGTTCACTCAAGGCCCAGGAGCTCTACAATCAGCCAGTGGCAAAGCCAGCAAGGCTTGTATTCTTCCTTTCAGGGTGGTGAGATCCCCCAGTCCAGAGGTGCCATCAGGAGCCAGGGATTGGAGTCAAGAACCTTAGAAGTCTACCTGGTGTATTGCACTGTGGCTGAGCTGGCCCTCTAACCATGCAGTCCTTTCCACTCTTCCCTCCACTTTCCAAAGGCAGAGGAGCTTCACCCTGTGGCCACCACCACCACAGGCTGAGGGGAGTACTGCCAGGCTACAATTGATGCTCCCTTAAGGCCCAAGGGCTCTTTATTCAGCTTGTGGTGAATGCTGCCTGGCCTTGGAGTCACCCTCCAAGGCAATGGGCTCCCTTCTGAACCCGAAAGCCTTTCTGGTCCAGAAAAGCCATTCAAGAACCAAGGTCATTATCAGGGAATCCAAGAGCCTGCTTGGTGCTCCCACTGTGGCAGAGCTGGCACCTAAGGTGCAAGACAAAGTCCCCTTTACTTTTCCATTCTGTCTTTCTCAAGAAGAAGTCTCACTCTGTAGCCACCATAGATGGGAATGTGCTGATGTCACCTGAAGCCAGCATGTCTCAAAATCTTACCCAAGACCATCAATGTTGTACTTGGGTACCACTGCTGGTTTTTCAGGGGCCAAGGGCTCTTGAGTCAGCAGGGGATGGGTCTTGCCAGGACTGGGTCTTTCCCTTCAAAGAGTATGTTCCCTTCTGGCCCAGCGTGTATCTAGCAACTGTCATTCAGGAGCTAGAGTTTGGAAATAGGGCCTAATGAGTCTTACTGGCACCCTATCCTACTGTGGCTGAATTGATATCCAAAATACAAAACAAAGTCCTCTTATTCTTTCCTCTCCTTTCCTCAAGCAGAAGGAAAGGTTCTCATTTGGAGCCTCAAGCTGTTTAGCCTGGGTTTAGGGAAAAAGTGGCATAAGCTCTCCCTTTGCTTCCCTAGCTGGTGTCTCAGTAGGTCACATCACCCCGTGCCACCAAGTTTGCTGGCTCTGAACGCAGTTCAGCATTAGGAACTGCCTAGGAGTCACAGTCCTTGTGGCTACACTGCCTTTCAAGTTTATTTAGAGCCCCAGGGCTCTTTAGCCCACAGTGGCAAGACTTGACAGAACTCAAGTCCCACACACTGCAATGGGCAATTCCCCTCTGGCTAAGACTGGCTTGAATACTCTCTCTCTGAGGAAGTTTCAGCCAGTTGGCTTTCTGCTTTGATGACACCACTGAGTTCAATGCAGTGTCTCACAATTGCTGTACTCTTCCTCTCTCAGACTCAGAAATTCTCCCTCTGAGCCATGTGGTCACTCCTGGGAAACAGGGAAGGGGTGATGTCCGTGATTCAAGACTCTCTCCTGCCCTCATCAGTGCCTCTTTGAGCTATATAAAGTTAAAACCAGGTACTGTGAGTTTTCACTTGATTCGGGATTAGTATGAAGGTGCTTTTTAGTTTTCACTTGATTTGGGGTTAGTATGAAGGTGCTTTTTGTTTTTGTAAATGGTTGTTAAATTGGTGTCCTTGCAGCAGGAACAATTGGCAGAGCCATCTGTTCTGCCATCTTGCTCCACCACTTTCTCTCATATATTTATTTAACAAATTTTTTTAATATTTGTCTAATGCCAGGTCCTGATCTGGGTTCTGGGGATGTATCATAAAATAAGGCATATTGTTTACCATCCCAAGTTGGCATGCTAGTGGTGAAGACAAAGAAGTAAATCAGAAGCTATGATATATGTGACCATAGTGAGCACTTTGTAAAAGAAAACACAGAGTAGTATGAGAGGGTGGGGGTGGCAGGGGTCAGAGCCACCTGCCACAACATGGGGCAGTCTGGAAAGCTTCCTGGAAAAAGTAATATCTAAGATGAGACCTGAAGGACAAATAGGAGGTACACAGGCAAATGAGAGTGAGAAGTAGTGAGGGAAAAATCCTTCAAGATAGGACAGTATCTGCAAAGGTCCAGGAGTAAAAGAAAATAAGGTGCTTTAGGAAGTTAAAGAATGATAATCACATACAATACGTCTAAAAAGTGCAGGCATTGATAAAGTTTTTATAGGCAAAATCTTATTAAAGAAAGATAGTACAGTGACATTGAATATGTTTTAAAAGAGTACATTAAAATGATGTATTTAAAAACAAATACTACTTTGTTGAACATTTGTATAATAGCAGAGTCCTTGATGGCAGAAAAGTAGAAACATCACACATATCCACTGACTGAGAACAGACAAGTTGAATTGTAGTATATTCACACAACAATGAATTGCAACTACCTGAAACAACATAGGTACGCTTGAAGCAATAATGTTTAGCCAAAAAAGCATGTCCCAATAAACTATAGGGTAGGTAGAGTTCAATAACAAATAAAGCCCATTGGCATACTTAGGCATACTCATATATATGATAAAATGATAAAGAAACAATTAATTATAAATATAAGTTTGGGAATAGTGATTTTCTTTGTGGCATGGAGTAATGTGCAGGGCAGGGAGGCAGAGAGGTGAGTAGAGGGAAGAGAATTAATAGGGAGCTGAAAATTTTTTAATGTTGTAGTTTTGTATTTAGAAGTGGGCTCATAAATGTTCCTTATACAATTGTTATTTATAACTTATAGATGTTACAAAGTGTACTTTTTCTAATTAATATAGATTATGAAAGATAATAAAGAAAAATCCCAATCCTGATTTAGCCATATTCAGTTGTTCAGAAAATATTTCTAAGGCACCAGGACATTTTGTCTGCTAAAGCAGATTCTTCCACTAATTACATGACCCCTGTCTTCATAACATTTTTATTTAATTTGACATTGTTAGTAATTTGAATAGGATCCAAGTTCTTAATCACAGAAAAGTAGAAACATTTCATATGTTCACTGACAAAGAATGAACAAATAAAACTGTGCTGTATTCACAGAATTCAGTAAGTTGAATTAAATTTAATGGCATATTTGCTATCTTGCCTTTATAAGCATCTACAAAATGAAACCCCTTTCACTGCTGACCTCAAGGCTTGGCTTATACATAACTTTTCTCATGGCACCATCCACACATCAAACCACACATCTACTAGGGATTGGAAAATTGATAGCCTTCACTTAAAGGAGTCTGAAAAGGCCTCATATGCATAACAGATTGATAAAATTTAACATCTATTTATTTGACTATTTTTTAGCACATACTGAGTCTGTCCCAAGCACTCTTTATAGAGAATAGAAAGACACAATAGTGGACAAGAAAGATAAGGTCCTGTTCCTAGGGAACTCATATTTTGATTGAGAAACATACATGCTTCCAAACAGCTTGTGTATGAAAGCCTGTAGCTCACAAAGAAGTATTGGCTAGAGATGTGTGAAAATTGTCACAGGTTTTAAAAGTCATTGCCAAAGAGAATAAAAGAGAGCAGGGAGAAGGGAAAGGGAATATGAAAGGAGAACAGAGAGAGATGTAAAGAGGAGGACCTAGGACTGAGATGTTAGGACCTCAGTTGAAGAATAATTCAAAAGAGGAGCCAGGAGGATCTCCAGATCCATATATCCAAATGCCTTGGATACTGAGGATCCCTGCTTGGCTCTCTCATATGAATTTCAAAATTAACATGTCCAAAACTGAAACTGAGACTGAATAGCAAGTACTTTTGGAGGATAACAAGAAGAAACCATTGTCACAGAAGCAAAGGGAGTAGTGTTTCCAAAAGAAGATCAGAGACACTCTTATGAAATGCTAGAAAAAAGTTAAAGAGGATAACAGATCAATTCCTAATTGTGCTATCACCCGTATGGTCAGCAAAACCATGATGGGTGAGAAGCACAGTGAGGATACAGCCTAGAGTCTGACTTAAGGAATAAACCATGCCAGACCACGAAGAATCGTATAAATCAAATAAAAACGGAAGGTTGACTCCTCAGATCAGTGGAGAGCCACTGAAGTATTTGCTAGTAGGGGGACTGTCTATCCAGATCTGCACTATCTGCACTTTAAAAGTATCACTGTGACTACACAGACCATAGAATCTTCACTCTCATGTTTTTTTCCACAGGTTTTTGAGAAAGAGGTGGTATTTAGTTACATGAGTAAGTTATTTAGTGGTGATTCATGAGATTTTGGTGCACCCATCACCTAAGCAGTATACACCAAACCCAATTTTTACTCCTTTTTCTCTCACCCCCTTCTCACCCTTTTCATGAGTCTCCAAAGTCCATTGTGTCATTCTTACACCTTTGCATCCTCATAGTGTAACTCCCACTTATGAGTGAGAACTTACGATGTTTGGTTTTCCATTCCTCTTCACTCTCATATTGTTACAACGAATATGTTATCTTCCTCTTTTTCATTTAAGTTCTAACTAGATGGGAACTGATGGAAAGGTAGATTCAAGGGAGAAAAAAAATGATGATGATAGGATTCACCCATGAGTATGTTTCTTCCCAACATATAGACTATAGATTATCTAAGAGTCAGGCAGGACAAAACCATGTTTCCTTTTGAGTTAACATATAGAGATGCTTAAAGGCAAAGCAAGATGCACAATTGCAGCCACAAAGAAGGAAATGTGAGAAGGGCTGGGGGGGAGGGGAAACACACTAAAACATGACTTTGGGTGGCATGATGTCTTTAACTCTACACATCAGCCTGTTTCTTTTAAATTAATCTCAAACTGGAAAATCATACCACACTGAAAATTCAAAGAAAACACAGGGCACCCATTTGTATTAATTATTTTCTTTAGCAAACAAATAATTATCATCTTAGAAGTCTCAAAATATAAATTTTGGGGGACCTCAAGTGCATGCATATTCCTTAAAAATATTATTTTATTTATATTCATTTTTATTGTCTCACAATAAATTCTTCCCCAAAATTGGAAGTAATTTATTTTTCAGGTATCAGTAGCTGAGTGTTCTCTCTCTGGGTCTCACGCATTTGGGTTGAGAAGCAGGGGTTCCTTCAAAATTCTACTAAGCCAGCTGCTAACAGGCTACTGAGTCACCTCAGAGTATATGCACCGGAGTGATGGGCACCAGAACAGCTGCTGTCTACCTGGTTTGGGTAAGCTCTGAAGTTAACTTATCCAGCTGCTGAGAAAAGCAAAAAAATTGGATCACAGTCAGGATTCTCAACAGAAGAATTTATGGAATGCTTCCTAATTTACATTAAGATAGACTTCTTTAGGAGAAGGATCCAAGATGGCCTAATAGTAACAGCTCTGGAATGCAGTTCCCAGTGAGAACACAGAGGGTGAGAGATCACCACATTTCCAAATGAGTTTTTACTGCCCACAGACCAGGAGATTCCCAGGCAGAAAAGCACCACAAGTTTCTAGCACAGCTGTTTCAGCTAGCGAAACAGGTCTCAGCATAATAGCTCACACAAATCTGGGCAGCAGTTTCAAATAGGGCCTGGAACACCTGGGAGACAGAGTCACCCATTCAACTGAAAAAAAGGGGGTTGAAACAGGGAGCCAGGTGATCTGGCTCAGTGGGTCCCACCACCACAAAGACCAGCAATCTGAAACACTCTGGATTGAGAGTCTCATAACAAGCGCAGCTGGGCCCAGGACAGTCCAACTCAGTGGGGGGAAGGGTGTCCGCCATTACTAAGGCAGTCCACAATTACAGAGGCAATCCACCATTACTGAGGCAGTCCGCCATTACTGAGGCAATCCGCGATTACCGAGGCAGTCCACAGTTAACGAGGCAGTCCACCATTGCCAAGGCAAACCACCATTACCGAGGCACTTCTAACTATACCTCTATAAACGAAACAAAAAGGAAGTTCACACAGCAGCTGGGCAGAGCCCACAGCAGCTCAGCAGTGCCTCTACTGGCAGACTGTGACTAGGCTTTCTCCTTGCTGGGCAGAACATCTCTGAAAAAAGGCAGCAGCACATCAGGAATTTATAAATAAAGCCCCACCTTCCCAGGACAGAGCATCTGGGAAAAAAAGGAGATTATGAATTCCACAGCAGCAGACTTAAATGTGCCTGCCCAGCAGCTTTGAATAGAACAACAGTGCTCACAGCTCAGCACTTGAGCTCCTATAAGGAACAGACTGTCTCCTCAAGCAGCTCCCCAGCCCTGTATATCAAAAGACACACCTCATAAAGGAGAGCTCAGGCTGACGCCAGGCAGGTATCCTTCTGGGACAAAGATAACAGAAGAATAAACTGGCAGCAACTCTTACTGTTCTGCAGCTGCCACAGTGATGCCCAGGCAAGCAGGGTCTGGAGTGGATCTCCAGCAGGCCTACAGCAGAGGGGCCTGACTGGTAGAAGGAAAACTAAAAAACAGAAAGAAATAACTTCATCATCAACAAAAAAGACATCCACTCAGAGACTCCAACCAAAAGTCACAAACTACAAAAACCACAGGTAGATAAATCCACAAAGATGGGAAGAAACCAGAGCAAAAAGGATGAAAACATCCAAAACCAGAATGCCTTTAATCCTCAAAGAGATCACAACTCCTCACCAGCAAGGGAAGAAGGCTGGATGGAGAATGAGTCTGATGAATTGACAGAAACAGGCTTCAGAAAGTGGGTAATAACAAACTTCTCTGAGGTAAAAGAACATGTTCTAATCCAATGGAAAGGAATGAAGAACATTGAAAAAAGGTTTGATGAAATGTTAATGAGAATAAACAGCTTAGAGGAGAATATAAATGACCTGATGGAGCTGAAAAATGCAACATGAAAAACACAACATAAGAACTTTTCAAAACATACACAAGTTTCAATAGCAGAATCGAACAAGCAGAAAAAGGATATCAGAGATTGAAGATCAACTCAGCGAAATAAAATGAGAAGGCAAGATTAGAGAAAAAAGAGTAAAAAGAAATAAACAAAGCCTCCAAGAAATAGGAGATTATGTGAAAAGACCTAATCTACATTTGATAGGAGTACCTAAATGTGACAGAGAGAATAAATCCAAGATGGAAAACACCCTACAGGATATTATCCAGGAGACCTTCCCCAACCAGGCAAGGCAGGCCAATATTGAAGTCCAGAAAATACAGAGAATACCAAAAAGATATTCCTCAAGAACAGCAACCCTAAGGCACATAATCGTCAGATTCACCAGGGTTGAAATGAAGGAAAAAATGCTAAGGGCAGCCACAGAGAAAGGTCTGGTTACCCACAAAGGGAACCCCATCAGACTCACAGTGGATCTCTCAGCAGAAACCCTACAAGCCAGAAAATAGTGGGGCCAATATTCGACATCCTTAAAGAAAAGAACTTTCAACCTAGAATTTCAAATCCAGCCAAATTAAGCTTCAAAAGTGAAGGAGAAATAAAAATCCTTTATGAACAAGCAATTCCTCAGAGATTTCATCACCACCAGGCCTGCCTTACAAGAGCTCCTGAAAGAAGCACTGAACATAGAAAGGAACAACCAGTACCAGCCACTCCAAAAATGTACCAAATGGTAAAGAGTATCGACACAATGAAGAAACTGCATCAACTAATGGTCAAAACAACTAGCTAGCATCAAAATGGCAGGATCAAATTCACATATAACAATGTTAACCTTAAATGTAATGGGCTAAATGCCCCAGTCAAAAGACACAGACTGGCAAATTGGATAAAAAGTCAAGACACATAGATGTGCTGTAATCAGGAGACCCATCTCACATGCAAAGACACACATTGACTCAAAATAAAGGGATGGAAGAAGATTTACCAGGCAAATGGAGAGCAAAAAAAGCAGTGGCTGCAATCCTAATCTGATAAAAAAGGATTTTAAACCAAAAAAGATCAAAAGAGACAAAGAAGGGCATTACATAATGGTAAAAGGATCAATGCAAGAAGAAGAGCTAACTATCCTAAATATATATGCACTCAATACAGGAACACCCAGATACATAAAGCAAGTTCTTAATGACCTACAAAGAGACTTAGACTCCCACACAGTAACAGGGAAAGACTGTAACACTTCACTGTCAATATTAGACTAAACAATGAGACAGAAAATTTAAAAGATATCTATTACTTGAATTCAGATCAGAACCAAGTGGACCTAATAGACACCTACAGAGTTCTCCACCCCAAATCCACAGAATATACATTCTTCTCAGCACCACATTGTACTTACTCTAAAATTGACCACATAATCAGAAGTAAATCACTCCTCAGCAAATGCAAAAGAATGGAAATCATAACAACAAGTCTCTCAGACCACAAATTAGTCTCTCAGACCTCAAATTATAACTAAGGACTAAGAAACTCATGCAAAAGCACATAATTACATGGACACTGAACAACCTGCTCCTGAACAACTACTGAATAAATAATGAAATGAAGACAGAAATAAAGATGTTCTTCAAAACAAATGAGAACAAAGACACAACATACCAGAATCTCTGGGACACATTTAAAGCAGTGTCTAGAGGAAAATTTATAGCAATAAATGCCCATGTGAGAAGCAAGGAAAGATCTAAACTTGACGCCCTACACCAAAATTGAAAGTGCAAGATCAAAAAAACTCAAAACTTAGCAGAAAACAATAAATAACTAAGATCAAAGAAGAACTGAAGGAGATAGAGACACAAAAAATCCTTCAAAAAATTAATAAATCCAGGAGCTGGCTTTTTGAAAAGATGAACAAAATAGGCCGCTAGCCAGATTAATAATAAAGAAAAGAAAGAATAATCAAAAAGATGCAATAAAAAAGACTAAGGGGATATTACCAAAGATTCCACAGGAATACAAACTGCCATCAGAGATTATTACAAACAATTCTATGGACATAAAGCAATAAACCTGGAAGAAAAGGGTAAATTCCTGGACACTTGCATCCTGTGAAGTTTAAACCAGGTAGAACTTGAAACCCTGAATAGATCAATAACAAGGGCTGAAATTGAGGCAAAATTAATAGCCAACCAACTACAAAAAGCCCAGGTCCAGATGAATTCACAGCCGAATTCTACCAGACATACAAAGAGGAGCTGGTACCACTCCTTCGGAAATTATTCCAAACAATCGAAAAAGAGGAAATCCTTCCAAAATCATATTATGAGACCAATATCATCCTGAAACCAAAACTTGGCAGAGACTCAACCAGGCCAATATCCATGATGAACATAGCAGCAAAAATCTTCAATAAAATACTGGCAAAATGATAGCCACAGCACATCAAAAACTTATCCATCACAATCAAGTAGGCTTTATCCCAGATATGCAAGTCTGGTTCAACAAAAGCAAGTCTAGACACAAGTTTTGTGGTAATTTACCACAGAACCAAAGACAAACAGAACCAAACACAAAAACCACATGACTATCTCAACTGATGCAGAGAAGGCCTCTGACAAAATTCAACAGCCCTTTATGCTAAAAACTCTCAATAAACTAGGTATGGATGGAACGTATCTCAAAATAATAAAAGCTATTTATGACAAACCAACAGCCAATATTATATTGAATAGGCAAAAACTGGAAGCACTCCCTTTGAAATCTGGGTCTAGACAAGGATGCCCTCTCTCACCACTCCTAATCAATATAGTATTAAAGTTCTAGCCAGAGCAATCAGGCAAGAAAAAGAAATAAAGTGTATTCAGTTAGGAAAGGAGGAAATCAAATTGTCTCTATTTGCAGATGACATGATTAAATATTTAGAAGACTCCATCGGCCCAAAATCCCCTGAAACTGATAAGCAACTTCACCAAAGTCTCAAGATACAAAATCAATGTGCAGAAATCACACCGATTCCTGTACACCAATAACAACTTAAAGAGAGCCAAATCAAGAATGAACTGCCATTCACAATTGCTACAAAGAGAAAAAAAATACCTAGGAATACAACTAACAAAGGATGTAAAGGACCTCTTCAAGGAGAACTACAAACTACTGCTCAACAAAATAAGAGAGGACACAAACAGATAGAGAAACATTCCATGCTCATGGTTAGGAAGAATCAATACTGTGAACATGGCCATACTATCAAAAGTAATTTATAGATTCAATGCCATCCCCATCAAGCTACCTCTGACCCTCTTCACAGAACAGGAAAAAAACACATTAAGCTTCATATAGAACCAAGAGAGCCTGCATAGAAGACAATTCTAAGCAAAAAGAACAAAGCTAGAAGCATCACACTACTGGACTTCAAACTATACTACAAGGCTACAGTAATCAAAACAGCATGGTACTGGTAGCAAAACAGAGATATAGACCAATAGAACAGAACAGAAACCTTGGAAGCAACGCCACACATCTGCAACCATCTGATCTTTGACAAACCTCACAAAAACAAGCAATGGGGAAAGGATTCCCTGTTTAATAAATGGTGTTGGGGAAACTGGCTAGCCATATGCAGAAAGCAGAAACTGGGCCCCTTCCTGACACCTTACACTAAAATTAACTCCAGATGGGTTAAAGACTTAAACATAAGACCTAACACCATAAAAACCCTAGAAGTTAACCTAGGCAACAGCATTCAGGACATAGGCATAGGCAAGGACTTCATGACTAAAACACCAAAAGCATTGGCAACAAAAGCCAAAACAGACAAATTGGATCTAATTAAACTCCAGGGCTTCTGCACAGCAAAAGAAACAATCATTAGAGTGAACTAGCAACCAACAGAATGGGAAAAAAATTTTGCAATCTACCCATCTGACAAAGGGCTGATATCCAGAATCTACAAAGAACTAAAACTGATTTACAAGAAAAAAAGCAAACAAACCCATTCAAAAGTGGGCAAAGGACATGACCAGGCACTTTACAAAAGAAGACATATATGAAGCCAACAAACATATGAAAAAATGCTCATTATCACGGGTCATTAGAGAAATGCAAACCAAAACTACATTGAGATAATATCTCATGCCAGTTAGAATGGCAATCATTAAAAAATCTGGAGACAACAGATTCTGGAGAGGATGTGGAGAAATAGGAACACTTTTTTTTACACTGTTGGTGGGAGGGTAAGTTCAACCATTGTGGAAGACAGTGTGGTGATTCCTCAAGGACCTAGAAATAGAAATTCCATTTGGCCCAGCAATCCCATTATTGGGTATATATCCAAAGGATTATAAATCGTTCTACTATAAGGACACATGCACATGAATGTTCACTGAAGCACTGTTTACAATAGCAAAGACCTGGAACCAACCCAAATGCCCATCAATGATAGACTGGACAGGAAAAATGTGGCACATATACAACATGGAATACTATGCAGCCCAAAAAAAACAATGAGTTCGTATCCTTTGTAGAGCATGGATGAATCTGAAAACCATCATTCTCAGCAAACTGACACAAGAACAGAAAATCAAACACCGCATATTCTCACTCATTGGTGGGTGTTGAGCAATGAGAACACATGGACACAGGGAGGGGAGCATCACACACTGCGATCTGTTGCAGGGGACTAGGGGAGGGACAGTGACGGGTAGGGAAGTGGGGGGGGATAACATAGGGAGAAATGCCAAATATAGGTGATGGGGGATGGAGGCAGCAAACCACATTGCTATGTATGTACATATGCAACAATCCTGCATGTTCTGCACATGTACCCCAGAACATAAAGTGAAATTATATATATATATAATATATATATTAATAATATATATATAATAATATATATATTATTAATATATAATAAATATATAATATATATATTTTATATTTATATATATATATATAAAGACCTCTTTAAAATCTACCTTCCTGGGAATAGAATACCTGACAATACAACACCAAATGATAGTTTTCTCAGTTCAGTTCTGGGATACGAGTCATTCTTTCCTCTCTTGGCCCCAAAAGATACAGTGAATGAGAAAATCAATAAATGAATTTAAAGTAAAAAAAAATCTGAAACTCATTGACTACCTAACACTGGACAGAGTATTGAATGCTGAACATGATATGTTTCCCCGTCTATGAAGCGGGCATAAAAGGATCTCATAGCTCAAAAGACTTCTATGATGGGAAAAGTAAATAGTATCTTAAAATCCTAGGGATAATTTCACTTCTAGTTTGAATACAGAAAATCACAAAATGCTGTTACTCACATCTGAATGACATAGCAAACCACATAGGCTACAGAATCATGGATTTTTTAGAAACACATCAGAGACCTAAGGACCAAAATAACTCAAATGACCCAAGCTCCAAAAAATGAAGAACCTTCAGAAGAAAGAAAAAACTGCTCCTATCCTTGCAGAAGGGGAGATAGGGAGAAAAACAATGAATTTCTAACTGTTGCATGTGTAGTGTCATAAAAGCCTAGAATCCTTATGAGTTCCAGACACAAAGCATGTCTCCAACTGCCTGCCAACTCTTCCTCAAAAGTCATCAGTGAGTATTTCAGTATGGCAAAAGTGAGGTGGGAGAGAAAGAGTAAGATGGCTGAAAGAATGTCACCCATAGATACTTTCATTCATGGAAGAGGCCAGGCAAGAGAGTTAAAAATGTTCCAAGCCACCTGGGCTTTCAAATGCCAAAGACTAGGGGAGAAGCCAGCTGAGAGTGCTCATACCAAGGCATTATTAGCCTTCACAGAGGGTAGAGTTTTCACCTTCCAAATATCTGAGGGCAGAAAAGCTGCACTAAAAAGTGATCTCTCGTAGTTCAAAAAGTAGAGTGAGATTGAATGCAGTAACCCAAAAAACAAAGAGCAAGGTTGTAAAGCAAGAAGAGATCTCTCAGTTTCAAAAGCTGGCAACTTATCTGTGAATCAAAGGCAGATTTCTGAAATATTGCCAATGTTTAAGTCCCAGGCCTGGCAAACCAAAGTTCTTATTCCATCCTTGCTTACAGTATGTGGAAAAAAAAGTAGCGAAATCAATCAGATAAAGCCCAGACTCAGGTAAACAAAACTTTAGATTGACTCATTCCACACAATGGTGGCCTGACCTAAGAAAAGATATGCTCCTTTTATAAGGTAAATATCATTTAACTCACTCCATAATATTATTTTATAAAAAACTACTAACATACAAAAATTATGAAGGGCTGAAAATTAAATGTTAAAATATTTATATAAATATTTGAATTGCTGAATACACTTTGGTAGAATAAACTCAAAGGAACCTAAACTTAAATGCACTATAGTCAGATTGATAGTAACTGGATAGTAGTAAATGCACCATAGTCAAAAAAAACAGAAAACAGAAAAGAAAAACAATTTATCACATTTAAGGGATCTTCAATAACATTTATAGTTGACTTCTCATCAGAAATCATTTATACCAGATGACAGCATAATGACATCTTTAAAGTATTAAAAGAAAAAGACAGTCATTGTAGTGCCAGATCTCCCAATTACCTTTATTCAGTCATCACACATGGAATAAAACTATCAAAATATCACATTTGCCCCAATAATATATATAATTATTATATAACTATAAATAAAATAAAATTTAAAAAGACTGTCAACCAAGAATTCTATAATCCATCTAAACTATCTCCTTCACATATGAAGAAATTGCATGATCCAAGATAAACGTAAACAGATAATTTGTTGTTAGCACACCTACACTACAAGAATACTGAAGGCAGTCCTTTAGGCTGACATGAAAAGACACTAGACAGTAACTTGAATTCACACAAAGGAATTCCCACAAAGCAACAATAAAGATAAAGATGTAGGTCTTTTGAAATATGATATAAATGTACTGTTGTGTGTAACTCTTCTCTAATGTATTTTAAAAGATATCTGCATAAAGCAATAAATACAACACTGTTGATGGTCTTACTATGTATACAGATGTAGTTTGTATGACAAAAAGACTAAAAATGACAGGAGAGAAAACTGTGGTAAATTAGAACAAAGTGTTGATATGCTACTGAAATTAGATTACTGTTAATACAAACTAAATTATTTTAATTATGATACTGTCATCTCAGGGCAACTATTAACAGAATAACTGAAAATATATAGGAAGAGAAACAAAACATAATAATTTAAATTGTCCACTTTAAAAACATCTATTTGTACAATAGAGGGAACAAATAGAAAAACAGAAATAAGACATGTAGGAAACATGGCAAAATGACAGATATAAAACCTACTTTATTGGTAAATACATTAAATAGATTAAATGTTTTAATCAGAAGGCAGAGATTGGTAAAATTGGTCTTTTAATAATCTAATTACATGTTGCCTACAAAACGTACACTTTAGATTCAAAAATATACCAGGTGGAAGTAAAAGACAAAATACATATATACCATGCAAACAGTAAAAAAAAAATTGCTGGAATGGTTTCATTTATTTATTTTCTCCTGTTTAGCCTCCCAAGTAGCTGGGATTATAGGCATGTATCACCACACCCAGCTAATTTTGTACTTTTTAGTAGAGAATGGGTTTGTTTCTCCATGTTGGTCAGGCTGGTCGCGAACTCCTGATCTCAGGTGATCTGCCTGCCTTGGCCTCTCGAAGTGCTGGGATTACAACTGTGAGCCACTGCACCTAGCAGAATGGCTTTAATAATACTGGACAAAATAATCTTATAACAATAATAGTAGTTGGAGAGAAAGAAAGATATTTTCATGATAATGAGGTAAATCCAACAGAAAAAAAATTATTAAAATGTATTCACTTAATAACATGTATCCAAAAACCAATGGAATTGAAGAGAAACACAGATGATTCAACAATACTAGTTGGAGACTTAGGTACCCCACTTTCAACAATAAATAAAACTAGGAAGAATATCAATAAATAAATAGAAAATTTTAAACACTGGATCTAAGAGACATCTATAGATCAATGCACAAAATAAAACATACATTCTCAGCAAGCACACATGAAACATTCTCCAGGATAGACCATATTGAAGGCATAAAACAAACCTCAATAAATTGCACATGATTGAATCATACAAAGTATGTTCTCTAACTACAATGAGATGAAATAAAAATTCAACAAAAGGAAAGTGATCCAAGATGGCCAATTAGGAGCAGCTCAGGATTGCAGCTCCCAGTGAAAACATGGAGGGTGAGTGGACGCTGTATTTCCAGAAGGATTTTTATTGGCCACAGACCAGGAGATTCCCAGGTGGAGGAGCCCCACGGGTCACCAGTGTGGCTGTTTTGGCCGGTGTGACTGTTTTGTCGGCACCCTGGTGCGGTGGTTCTCCTTACAAAATACACTGGTCTAGGCGCCATTTTAGCTGGCTATTGGAGCTTCCTGGGAGACAGAGTCACCCATTCATCTGATTAAAAAGGGGACTGAAACAGGGAGTCAGGCCAGGGGATTCCTGGCCAAAAAAGCACCAAGAATCGCAGTGTGGCTGTTTCAGCCAGTGTGGTGGGTCACCACACAGGAAATCACACAGATCCTGGTGACTTTTCAACAGGCAACTGAAACACCTAGGAGACAGAGTCAACCGTTCAACTAAAAAAAAAGGGGGGTGGGGTCTCTGAGGCAGGGATCCAGGTGATCAGGCTCAGCTGGTCCCACCCCCACGAAAAAACAGCAATTGGAAACACGCTGGATTGAGAGCTTCACAGCAAGCACAGCTGAACCTGGGATGGTCCAGCTCTGTTGGGGAGGGTCGTCAGCCATTACCGAGGCAGTCCACCACTACGGAGGTAGTTTGCCATTGCTGAGGCAGCCTGCCATTACAGAGAGAGTCTGCCTTTACAGAGTTGGGCTGCCATTGCTGAAGCAGCTCTAACTAAACCCATATAAACAGGATTTCAGAGAAGTTCCCATGGCAGCTGGGCAGAGCCCACAGCAGCTCAGCAAAGCCTCTACAGGCAGACAGTGACTAGGCTGTCTTCTCGCTGGGCAGGGAAGCCCTGAAAAATGGCAGCAGCACAACAAAAACTCATAAATAAAGCCTTAACTCCCCTGGAAAGAGCAACTGGGAAAAAAAAAGGGGGGGGGGTGGTTTATGAGTTCTGCTGCAGCAGACTTACACATACTTGCCCAGCAGCTCTGAAGGAACAATGGAGCTCACAGCTCAACACTTGAGCTCCTGTAAAGGACAGACTCTCTCCTCAAGCAGCTCCCTGACCCCTGTATATCCAAAGAGTCACCTCATAAAGGAGAGCTTAGACTGACATCTGGCAGGTAAACTTCCAGGACAAAGATAGCAGAAGAAGAAACTGGCAGCAATGCTTACTGTTCTGCAGCTGCTGCAGGTGATCCCCAGGCAAGCAGGGCCTAGAGTGGACCTCAGCAGTCCTACAGCAGAGGGGCCAGACTGTTAGAAGAAAAACTAAGAAACAGAAAGAAATAACTTCATCAGCAACAAACTGAATGTCCACTCAGAGACCCAATCTGAAAGTCAACAACTACAAAGATGACAGGAGGATAAATCCACAAAAATGGGAAGAAACCAGTGCAAAAAGGATGAAAACATGTGAAACCAGAACGCCTCTCCTCCTACAAGGGATCACAACTCCTCACCAGCAAGGGAACAAGGCTGGATGGAGAATGAGTGTGATGAATTGATAGAAACAGGCTTCAGAACGTGGGTAATAACACACTTCTCTGAGCTAAAAGAACATGTGCTAACCCAACACAAAGAAACTAAGAATCTTGAAAAAAGATTTGATGAAATGCTAACGAGAATAAACAGCTTACAGAGGAATATAAGTGAATTAATGGAGCTGAAAAACACAACAAGAGAACTTCGCAAACCATAAACAAGTTTCAACAGCTGAATTGACCAAGCAGAAGAAAGAATATCAGAGGTCGAAGATCAACTCAAGGAAATAAAGCGAGAAGGCAAGATTAGAGAAAAAAGGGTAAAAAGGAATGAACAAAGTCTCCAAGAAATATGGGACTATGTGAAAAGACCTAATCTACGTTTGATAGGTGTACCTGAATGTGACAGAGACAATGAGTCCAAGCTGGAAAATACTCTTCAGGACATTATCCAGGAAAACTTCTTCAACCTAGCAAGGCAGGCCAATATTCAAGTCCAGGAAATACAGAGAACACCACAAAGATATTCCTCAAGAAGAGCAACCCCATGGCACATAATCATCAGATCAGGGTTGAAATGAAGGAGAAAATGCTAAGGGCAGCCAGAGATAAATGTCAGGTTACCCACAAAGGGAAGGCAATCAGACTCACAGCAGATCTCTCAGCAGAAACCCTACAAGCCAGAAGAGACGGGGAGCCAGTATTCAACATCCTTAAAGAAAAGAACTTTCAACCCAGAATTTCATATCCAGCCAAACTAAGCTTCATAAGTAAAGGAAAAATAAAATCTTTTGTGAACAAGCAAGTATTGAGAGATTTCATCACCACCAGGCCTGCTTTACAAGAGCTCCTGAAAGAGGCACTAAACACAGAAAGGAACAACCAGTACCAGCCACTCCAAAAACATACCAAATAGTAAAGAGCATCAACACAATGAAGAAACTGCATCAACTAATGGGCAAAACAGCCAGCTAGCATCAAAATGGCAGGATCAAATTCGCACATAACAATATTAACCCTAAACATAAATGGGCTAAATGCCCCAATCAAAAGACACAGACTGGCAAATTGGATAAAAACTCAAAACTCATCAGTGTGCTGTATCCGGGAAATCCATCTCAAAGGCTCGAAATAAAGGGATGGAGGAAGATCTACCAAGCAAATGGAGAGCAAAAAAAAAGCAGGAGTTGCAATTCTCATCTCTGATAAAATAGAATTCAAACCAACAAAGTTCAAAAGAGACAAAGAAGTCCATTACATAATGGTAAAAGGATCAATGCAACAAGAAAAGCTAATGATCCTAACTATATACGCACCCAATACAGGAGCACCCAAAAACATAAGGCAAGTTCTTAATGACTTACAAAGAGACTTAGACTCCCACACAATAATAGTGGGAGACTTTAACACCCCATTGTCAATAATTGACAGATCAATGAGACAGAAAATTAACAAGGATATCCAGGACTTGAACTCAGACCTGGACCAAGCAAACCTAACAGACATTTACAGAACTCTCCACCCCAAATCCACAGACTATACATTCTTCTCAGCACCACATCACACCTGCTCTAAAATTGACCACATAATTGGAAGTAAATCACTCCTCAGCAAATGCAAAATAATGGAAATCATAACAAACAGTCTCTCAGACCACAGTGCAATCAAATTAGAACTCAGAATTCAGAAACTAACTCAGAACCAGCCAGCTACATGAAAACTGAACAACTGGCTCTTGAATGTTGACTGGATAAATAATGAAATGAAAGCAGAAATAAAGACGTTCTTCGAAACCAACAACAATGAAGACACAACATACCAGAATCTCTGGGACACATTTAAAGCAGTCTCTAGAGGAAAATATATGGCAATAAATGCCCACATGAGAAACAAGGAGAGATCTAAAATCGACAGGATATTGGCAAAATTGAAAGATCTAGAGGAGCAAGATCAAAAAAACCGAAAACCTAGCAGGAGACAAGAAATAACTAAGATTAGAGCAAAACTGAAGGAGACAGAGATACAAAAAATCCTTCAAAAAAATCAATAAAACCAGGAGCTGGTTTTTCGAAAAGATCAACAAAATAGACAGACCACTAGCCAGATTAATAAAAAAGAAAAGAGAGAAGAATCAAATAAATGCAATAAAAAAGGATAAAGGGGATATCACCAAAGATTCCACAGAAATAAAAACCATCATCATAGATTATTACAAACAATTCTATGTACATAAACTAGTAAACCTGGAAGAAATTGATAAATTCCTGGACACTTGCCTCCTGCCAAGCCTAAACCAGGAAGAAGTTGAAATCCTGAATAGACCAATAACAAGTTCTGAAGTTGAGGCAGCAATTAAGAGACTACCACCCAAAAAAAGCCCAGGTCCAGATGGGTTCACAGCCAAATTCTACCAGACATAAAAAGAGGAGCTGGTACCATTCCTTCTGAAACTATTCCAAACAATCCAAAAAGAGGGAATCCTTCCCAAATCATTTTATGAGAACAACATCATCCTGATACCAAAGCCCAGCACAGACTCAGCAAGAAAAGAAAACTTGAGGCCAATATCCATGATGAACATAGATGCAAAAATCTTCAATGAAATACTGGCAAACTGATTGCAACAGCACATCAAAAAGCTTATCCACCATGATCAAGTAGGATTCATCCCGAGGATGCAAGGCTGGTTCAACATACAGAAGTCTATAAATGTAATTCACCATATAAACAGAAACAAAGACAAAAACCACATGATTATCACAATAGATGCAGAGAAGGCCTTTGACAAAATTCCACAGCCCTTTATGCTAAAAACCATCAATAAGCTAGGTATTGACGGAATGTATCGCAAAATAATAAAAGCTATTTATGACAAACCAACAGCCAATATCATACTGAATGGGCAAAAACTGGAAGCATTCCCTTTGAAATGTGGCACTAGACAAGGATGCGCTCTCTCACCACTCCTATTCAATATAGTATTGGAAGGTCTAGCCAGAGCAATCAGGCAAGAAAAAGAAATAAAGGGTATTCAAATAGGAAAGGAGGAAGTCAAATTGTCTCTATTTGCAGACGACATGATTGTATATCTAGAAGACCCCATTGTCTCAGCCCCAAATCTCCTGAAGCTGATAAGCAACTTCAGCAGTCTCAGGATACAATATCAATGTGCAAAAATCACAAGCATTCCTATACACCAATAACAGACTTAAAGAGAGCCAAATCAAGAATGAACTGCCATTCACATTTGCTATAAAGAGAATAAAATACCTAGGAATACAACTAACAAAGAAGGTAAAGGACATCTTCAAGGAGAGCTACAAACCATTGCTCAATGAAATAAGAGAGGACACAGATGGAGAAACACTCCATGCTCATGGTTAGGAAGAACCAACATCGTGAAAATGGACATACTGCCCAAAGTAATTTACAGATTCAACACTATCCCCATCAAGCTACCAATGACCTTCACAGAACTGGAAAAAATCACCTTAAACTTCATATGGAATGAAAAGAGAGCCCACATAGCCAAGTCAATTCTAAGCAAAAAGAACAAAGCTGGAGGCATCACAATACTGGACTTCAAACTATATTACAAGGCTACAGTAATCAAAACAGCATGGTACTGCTACCAAGACAGAGATATAGACCAATGGAATAGAACAGAGGCCTCGGAGGCAACACCACACATCTACAACCATCCGATCTTTGACAAACCTGATAAAATCAAGCAATAGGGAAAGGATTCCCTGTATAATAAATGGTTTTGGGAAAACTGGCTAGCCATGTGCAGAAAGCAGAAACTGGACCCCTTCCTGACACCTTACACTAAAATTCACTCCAGATGGATTAAAGACTTAAACATAAGACCTAACACTATAAAAACCCTAGAAGAAAATCTAGGCAAAACCATTCAGGACGTAGGTGTAGGCAAGGACTTCATGACCAAAACACTGAAAGCACTGGCAACAAAAGCCAAAATAGACAAATGGGACCTAATCAAACTCCACAGCTTCTGCACAGCAAAAGAAAGTCATTAGAGTGAATCGGCAACCAACAGAATAGGAAAAAATTTTTGCAGTCTACCCATCTGACAAAGGGTTGATATCCAAAATCTACAAAGAACTAAAACAGATTTTCAAGAAAAAAACAAACAAGCCCATTCAATGGTGGGCAAAGGATATGAACGGACACTTTACAAAAGAAGACATACATGAGGCCAACAAACATATGAAAAAATACTCATCATCACTGGTCATTAGAGAAATGAAAATCAAAACTACATAGAGATACCATCTCACACCAGTTACAATGGTGATCATTAAAAAATCTGGAGACAACAGATTCTGGAGAGGATGTGGAGAAATAGGAATACTTTTACACTTTTGGTAAAGTGTATTAGTTCAACCATTGTGGAAGACATTGTGGCAATTCCTCAAGGACCTAGAAATAGAAATTTCATTTGACCCAGCAATCCCATTACTGGGTATATATCCAAAGGATTATAAATCATTCTACTATAAGGACACATGCACATGAATGTTCATTGAAGCACTGTTTACAATAGCAAAGAACTGGGACCAACCCAAATGCCCCTCGATGATAGACTGGACAGGGAAAACGTGGCATATACACCGTGGAATATTATGCAGCCATCAAAAACGATGAGTCCGGGTCCTTTGTAGGGACATGGATGAACCTGGAAACCATCATTCTGAGCAAACTGACACAAGAACTGAAAATCAAACACTGCATGGTCTCACTCATAGGTGGGTATTGAACACTGAGAACACAAGGACACAGGAAAGGGAGCATCACACACTGGGGTCTGTCGGAGGGAAACAGGGGAGGGACAGTGGGGGATGGGGAGTTGGGAGAGATAGCATGGGGAGAAATGCCAGATATAGGTGATGGGGAGGAAGGCAGCAAAATCACACTGCCATGTGTGTACCTATGCAACAATCTTGCATGTTCTTCACATGTACCCCCAAACCTAAAATGCAATAAAAACAATTCAACCAAAAAATTGAGGAAATTTATAAATATGTGTAAGTTAAAGAACATACTCCGAAACAACTAATGCGTCCAAGAAGAAATAAAAAGGAAAATGTTTAAAACTATGAAAAACTGAAAATGTAAACCCAAAATACTAAAACTTATTCAATGAATGCAGGTGCTTACAGGAAATATTACAGCTGCAAATTCTTACTCAAATATCTTAAAGAAATAACCTAACCTTACACTGTAACAAATTCAAGAAAGATGAACAAACCATATCTGAAGCAAGGAGACTGAAAAAAATAATAAAGATTAGATCAAGAATAAAGAGAATAGAGAATAGAAAAACAATAGACAAAACTAGCAAAAGTGAAAGTTGAATCTTTGAATAGATCAACAATTTGACAAAACTTTAGCAAGATTGATGAGGGAAACCAGAAAGACTCAAATTATAAAATCAGAAATGAAAAGTGAAACATTCTACAGACATTACAGAAATAAGAAGGATGATAAGGGAATCTTATTTTTTAAAAAACTGTATGCAACAAATTAGATAATCTAGATGAAATGGACAAATAGTTAGAATGTCACATGTTAGAGAAACTGACTCAAGAGGAAACAGAAAATCTGAATAGACCTATAACAAGTAAAGTCCTAACCCAATAGGACTTATCCCTTGTATCCAGGAATACAAGGCTGGTTTAAGATTTCAAATTCAATTAATGTAATAAATGTCATCAATAGAATAAGAGACAAAACCACATAATTATTACAATAGACAGAGGCAACATTTGACAAAATTCCATACTGTTGCATGACTTTTTAAAAAATTAAACAGACCAGGAATAAAAGGAAATGCCCTCAATTTGACAAAGGACATCTACAAAAAAATGCATAACTACCATAATACTTAATGGTGAAAGCCTGGATACTTCCCTTCTAAGATCAGAAAAAATACTAGCATATCTGTTCTCAATAATTCTATTCAATGGAAATGGTTTTTCTATTCAATGGAAATGGTTATATATATATATGTGTGTGTGTGTGTGTGTGTATATATATATACACACACACACACATATTTAATTTTATATGTGTATATATATGTGTGTATATGCATATATGTATATATATGTATGTATATGCATATATACGTATATTTGTGTGGTGTGTATATACATATATATAATTTGGATATTGTTATGTAATATATATATAGTCAGACCAAATGCAAATAGAGATAGTTTTACATATTCCCAAGGAATCCAGTAACAATCCATTAGAATTAAGGAAAAAAAAATCAGTGAATGTTATGGTCTGAATGTCCACCCAAATTCATGTACTGAAACTTAATTGTCAATGTTAGTATTAAGAAGTGAGACCTTTAGACGGTGATTAAGTCCTGTGGGAGGAGCCTATAAAAGCAGTGGTGGGAACTAGTGGTCATCCCTGTCTGTTCTTCCACGATATAAAAAAAAAAAAAAACAGTGTTTTCTTTGCCTTTCTGTTCCTTTCACCATTTGAGGACACAGCATTCAAGACACCGTTTTGGAATCAGAAATTAAACCCTCACCAAATACTAGAACTGCCGGCACCTTGATCTTGGACTTCCTAGCCTCAAGAATTGTAAGAAATAAATTTCTGTTTTTTATAAATTACCCAGTCTCAGATTTTTTGTAGCAGCACAAACAGACTAAGATAGTAAAATTGCAGGAAGGAAGATCAATGTACAATGGCTAATTGTATTTCTAAATAGTAGCAATGAACAAACAAAAATGAAATTAAGAAACAATTTGTAATAGCATCAAAAAGAATAACACCCTTATAAATAAGTTTAACAAAAAGAAGTATCTAATACTCTGAGAACTACAAAGCATTGTTGACAGTAATTTAAAAAGACCCAAATAAATGGAAGACATACCATATTCAAGAATTAGAAGACTTAGTATTGTTAAGATAGCATTACTTCCCAAATTAATCTACAGCATCAACATAATCTCTATCAAAATCCCAGTAGCTGACTTTGATTTGGAAATTAAAGGAGCCCATAATAACAAAATAATCTTTAAAAACAACAAAGTTGGAAGAGTCATACTTGCTGATTTCAATATTTTGTACAAAGCCACAGTAATTGAGACAATATGGTACTTGGATGAGGATAGACATGTGACTAAATGGAATAGAATTGAAAATCTAGAAATAAATCCTCATATTTATGATGAATTTATTTTCGACAAGGAGGCCAGGACAATTCAATGGTAAAAAGACAGCTATTTCAACAAATCGCACTGGGACAATTGGCTGCAAAAGAATGACATTGAATCCTTACCTAACAACATATATATAAAAAAAAAAAAAAAAAAAAAAAAAAAAAACCTCAAAATGGATCAAAGTCCTGAATGTAAGGGCTAAAGCTATATCACTCGGGAGAAGAAATAGAGGCATAAATGCTTATGGCCCTGGATTAGGCAATGGTTTCTTATATATGACACCAAAAGCACAAGCAACCACAAAAATGTGGTAAATTGGATTTCATAGAAATGGAAAAGTTTTGTGCTTCAGAGACACCATCAGGAAAGCAAAAAACAACCCAAAGTATACTAAGAAAAGTTTTGCAAATAATATATCAGATGTGGACTTTTAACTAGAATATATAAATAACTATTATAAATTAATAATGAAAAGACAAACCAGCTAAAAATGAGAAAGGATCTGAGTAGACATTTTCCCAGATATATGTGTGTATTTGTGTGTAGCTATGTATGCATATGTGCATATATACACACATACATAAAGATCAATATGCACATGAAGAAAATACTCAATATCCTTAACCATCAGAGAAATGAAATCACAATAAGGTATCACTGTATACACACTAGAATAGCTATAATAAAAAGATAATAATAAGTGTTGTCAATGATATGGAGAAATCAGAATCTTAATACCCTGTTACAGGAAATTTAAAATAGTAAACCACTTTGGAAAAGAGTCTGGCATTTCCTCAAAAGTCTAAATATAGAGTTATCATATGACCCAGAAATTTCACTTCTAGATATATTTGCAAGCGAAATGGACTGTATGTCCACACAATAATATATATGCAAATGTTCATAGCAGCAGTATTCACAGTAATCAAAAATGAAAAAGATCCAAATGTCTACCAATTAATGAATAAATAGAACATGGTACATACATAAAATTGAATATTATTTGGCAATAAAAAAGAATTAAATACCGAAGAATGTTATAATATGCATAAACCTTAAGAACATTATGCTAAGTGAAAGAAGTCATCAGAAAGGATTATATTGTGTATGATTCCTCTTATATTAAATGGTCAGAACAGGTAAATCTAGTGATAAAAAGCAGATTAGTGGTTTTTCTAGATCTGGGGAGCAATAGAGACAGAGAATTGGGGCTTGGGGACTGTTGCCTCTTGGGGTGATAAAAATGTTCTAAACTTGATTGTGGTGACGGTTATG
>NW_016107327.1:11960914-11987297 GCF_001604975.1 Cebus imitator | reverse complement strand
TTTTTGTGACAGAGTCTCACTCTTGCCCAGGCTGGAGTACAGTGGCACAATCTCAGTTCAATGCAACCTCTGCCTCCTGGAACTTTTTATTATACTTCGAATTTTTATTATACTTTGAAAATGAATTTTATACTTTCAGTGGGTGAATTGTATGGTTTGTAAATTATATTTCAATAGGTCTTTTAAAGAGTCAATTGTATTTCTAATCTCACAATGAACAATTGGAAAATGAAAATTTTAAAAACAATACCATGTAAAAGAAGATTGACAATATCAAGTGATGGTAAAGATGTAAAATAATTAAAAGCCTCATATATTGCCAGTAAGGGTATATACTGATGAAAATACCTTCAAAAACTATTTGACAGACTATACTAAAACTTAGTAAGTGCTTAGTCTATGAGCCAACAGCTCCGCTCCTGTGTATATGACCCAAGAAAATGAGTGCCACGTCTACCAAAAGCCAGGTACAATATTGTTCACAGCAGCTTTATTAACAATAGCAAAAATTGAAAATAAACCATATGTTCATCAAGAGTAGAATGAATAAGTTATCTGTGACTTACTCAAATCTTGAATAATACTTAGCAAATTTTAAAAATAAACTACATATAGATGTTTGTATAAATCTACTAGACATAATATAGAATAAACAAAACCAGATACAAAAAGAGACAAGTACATGATTGTGTGTACAGAGTATTCAAAATTAGTTTAAGCTTAGTCTGTGGTGATGGAAGTCAGAATGGAGGCACCTGTGAGTGCGGTTAAGCATACTACCTTCAAGAAACAGAAGGGAGCTTCTGGAGTGCTACAAATGTTTTATAACTTGATCTGAGTTATGTATAAATATGTAAAAATTCATCACAATTAAATCTGTGCAGTCGTTTAAAATGTTTAAAGGAAAGGTTATAAGAGTTAGCACTTAAATAATTGTTCACCTTCATGAAAGGATTTTTTACAATGACAGGGGCAAAAACCAGGCGGTAGTGAGTTGGGGAGTGGATAGAAAGGTAAAGAAGTGGAGTCTGTGTGTGAAGACTAATCTTTCAAGATACTGAACAATGAAAGGAAGGAAAAAGATGGGCTTGAGGAATTGGATGTAGAAAATAAACCTCTGCTATTGGTTTAAGGAAGGACACGCTGGCACGTGTTTATGTTAGGAGAAAGAACGTGACAGAGATGATGAAAACACTAGAATTGATTGTTTAATGCTATGAATTGAAGCTCAGGCCTTTGTGTCTGTCTTGGGTTCAAGTTCTAACTCATGTACTCCCAATAAGACTTTGCACATGTTCTTTAAGCTCTTCAGAATCAGTTCCTTGTCCCTAAAAGGGAAGAAGATTATTTTAACATTTTTAATGCTGCTGTGGGTGTTTCCTGAGTTTAAGCTTAATAAATATCTATTAAACCAATTGATAGAAAATACAGAAAATAGAATTTTTAAAAACAGGTGGAATTGAACTTCTGAAAAATCAGAAAAAAATAAAATCATAAATTTTCTAAAAGAAAATTCTACATTTTAAATAATTGGCATATGAGTAGAAAAACTAAGTTAACAGCAGATTCTTTACTTTTTCATAGTGAAAACTCTTACTAAAAATAGAGCCAACATAAGGCTTGTGACTTACATAAGAGGTTCTCAACCCCTTTATAAGACTGAAGGAAACTGAGATTTTGACTTTCCAGTAACATAATACTAGAGTAGAAACTCTAGTTTTTGCTAGTCCGTATTTTCACTACAGTCCTTTCCCCACATGGCAAGTGAAAGGGCTACAATTTGTATTGTCTTAAAAACAAGAAATATGAGAATGTTCATGTCAGTCAGGAATGAAACTATTCTGTACAATGGCTATTTAAAAATATTGGGATTAGCAATATTTAGTGATCTAATGTTTTCAAGCACAGAGAAACTGCATTGCTTACCTTTACACATGGAAACAACAAAAGAAATTTTCTGTTAAATAGGAGAGACTTATAAGTGTGTATTAAAGAGCTGACTGTTTTTTAAAACTTGGATGTTTCCATATGTTGTAATTAAAACAGTTTCTATGTTTTTAAGTTAATAAATTCACCTGTACTTATTTGAGGGAAGGTCCATATCCTTTTACTGGGTGCAAGAAGAAAACAAATCTGGACATGTCTTCTTTCAACAAGGCTTTTCTTTCCCAGCTATTTCCAGACCCTAAAAGAGAGAGGGAGTGTGACAAGCTGAGAAATGTAGGTGCAAGTAATTGACTAGGCCAGTGTTCTATTGTCATAGAAGCAAGGCACATCAAATTAATGAGGCCCACAGAGACCTGAAAAGGCTGAGACCAATCAGAAGCCTTCCTTGGCATGCTTCAGCATGTGCTTTGGGCGACCTGGCAGCCCTTTTGTTTGTATCCCAGACAACCTAAAATTTCCAGGAAAGAGAAATCATCTTTATATTCTTACTGTGTGCCAAGTTAGGTTTTCAAAGAGCAAATGTTTAAAGCCCAAAAGTCACTATTTGAGTTCTGTGCCAGTTGTGGGGAAAATAAATGATTTAAATAACTTGTTTAGCTTTATTTGCTGATGTTTAATAATATAAAGCGTGTTGCTAAAAATGTAAAAAAATAAAATAAAATAAAAATCCAAGTGTGATGGTACAGGCCTGTAGTCCTACCTACTCAGGAGGCTGAGGCAGGAGGATCGTTTGAGCCCAGGAGTTTGAGGCCAGCCAAGGGAACATAATGAGACTTGAGGAACCACCTAGGAGTCAGAAAAATCCTCTTAATTCTGCCATTGGCCACTTTTCCCTTTAGGCAGGTCAGGTAACTTATCTGGGCCCCTGTTTTCTCTTTTGTAAAAAGAAATATTAAATAGATGGTCTTTTCCTTCCAGATCCAAAATGGTACAAACTACAAAAGTTAATTTTTAAAATAGTATCTAAACTTTGAAAAGTAAATTTTTTAAAGACGAGCAACAAATTTTTTACATCTCGGCTTCTAGCCTGAAAAGCCTAAGGATCTAAAAAGAAAGGCACGACATTTAAAAAAACACAAAGTTTTTTTAAAAATTAAGATTTACATAGTATAAGAATTGTTTGCATATGGACAAGAATAATACAATAATACACAAAAGTGGAAATAATTTTTACAATGATGAAATATAATTATGTGTGTGTGGTTTTTTTTTTTACTTTTAAAGAAACTTATTGGAAACACTCTTATATCTTTGACTATTAGAAATAAAACTAGATCTGGGACCCAGATCCCAATCTTCATTGCGCTTCTTCCTCTATTGGCTCTAGTATACTCCTTAGTAGAGACTAATGCTCCAGCATATACGAGCTTTCAGCTTTGAGTAGCCAAGATAGCACCCCCACGATACCCAGAAAGACCAGCCACCACTTCCCAAGACAAGAAAAATAATAATTATATGAAGAAATAAATTTTTGGATGTCTTTTTCAAAATGGAAAGATAAAATACCCAAGTGAATGAGGATATAAAAAATAGAGTTTATCTTCCTACGATTTAAAGTGCCAGTAGAATGGCCCAGAGGATAGATTTTGTGCTTCTTGGAGCAAATTAAAATACAACTAGTCATGGTCTTGGTAATATGAGTACTGTGATCTGAAAACAGTAATAAATTGGTCCCATGTAAGAACATCTAGTTTGAGGTTTTGAAGGGCCATATCTTAGCAGAGGTGAAATGAGCTAATTAGCTAAAAATTTTTTCAATAAGTAAAAATTGCTTTAAAATATATAGCAGTGTTTTTATAATTATATAGTTTAATTTTGAGAGGCAGGATTTCTGAGCTGGTGTTGTGAAAAGTTCAGTAAAACCTCTCCACTAGAGGGATATCAACTACACTGGTCAAAATTAGCAAAAACAATTAAAGTCTCTAACGACTAATCAAAGAGCTTATAACAAATTGAAAAGCCCTTATTCAACAAAATCTCTGGAAACTCAGTAAGAACTGTGGAAGCCTGCAATATTTGAACTAGGGACCGAACCTGTCCACCAACACCTCTCCCTTACAGAAGAGTTTCAGTGGGCCCAGTGGGTTTGGTAGCCAACTGAAAGTTCCCATCTCCCTCAGCTCTGTGGGATGGAATTACTATTCTGGGTGGTTTCAGCAGCTAGTGAATATCAGCAGATCCCACTTTCCACATCTTGGTATACAGAGGATCTTAATCAAGCAGTTGGCAACAGCAGGGGGACATCTTTTGTCATATCAACTCCTGCTCTTTAGGTAGGACTCAGGCAGGACAGCTGTTGAAGAATCCAGACCCCTTTCCTACACCATTCTGAGTGCTCCAGTGGGTGTGGCAGCCAAGTGTCGGCTCCCACCTCCACCAGCTTCCTAAGGCAAAGACCATGTGGCAGGTGATGAATGTCAGCAGTTCCCGCACTCTATGGCACTGGGTTACAGAAGATCCATGCTAGCAGGTGGCCACAACTAAGAGGTGATACCAGCCCTTACCTCCCTCCATCCTCATACACACACAGCCCCATTTCCCCAGGGAGGATACAGGTGGGACAGCCACTGAAAATCTACTTCATCCCTAGCTCTTATTCTATTGCATAGAGGTTCTATTCAGGAGAGGATCCCAGGCAGCCTCAATGACTGGCAACAACATGCCTCTTTCAAGGGGTTGAATTTTAATTGTATCAAACTATGGAACAATTAGTGCCATACATAGGGTGTTGTCAAAAAAAAAAAAAATAAGAGCAATCAGCTAGCAATTCATGGAGGCTACAGATGAATGTGATATTAACAGAGAAAGACCAGAAGCTGAAAGGGAAAAGAAATAGTCAAAAAGAGCCTGGTTAAAACCACAGTCATCTCTGGTGATCAGGAAGACAGTGTGCATGCCCAAGGCAGTCCCTTCTCAGAAGGAACATCACAGGCTGCACATTACAGGGGAAAATATCTCATTAAAGCAGTCCAGCCAAGTCACTAAACAAGGAAGCAAACAATAAGCTCCAAGCAGTGAGAGATCAGTATCCAGAGTAGCTACAATGTATTAATTTAAATACCTATTTACCAAAAAAAATACAGTAAAGAAACAGGAATGTGTGATTCATATACAGTGAGGGGAACACAGACAATAGGAAGGAACTTATTTAGGGGGCCTAGATATTGGACTTATCAGACAAAGACTTCAAGACAACTACTGTTATTAGTATGTTCAAAGATCTGAAGGAACCCATGCTTAAACAGTTAAAGGAATGCATAATGACAGTGTCTCATCAAACAGAGAATATCAGCAAAGAGATGGAAATTATAAAAATGACAAAGAAATAAAAATAACGAAAACAAAAATTTTGGAGTTGAAAAGTGAAATTACCAAACATAAAATACTCAGAGGCATTTAACAGTGATTTCAGCTGTCAGAAGAAAAAAACCAGCAAACAAAGAAAGACCAATAGAGACGATGCAATCTCAAAAACAGAAAGAAAAAATAGAAACATGAACAGGACCTCAGAAAAAGGTGGGACACCATTAACACACCAACATATGCATGATGGGAGTTCCAGGAGGGGAAAAGGGAGAAAGAGAAAGAAACGAAAAATATATTTGAAGAAATCGTGTCTGAAAATTTTCTAAATTTGATGAAAATCATTAATCCACACATCCAAGAAACTCAACAAACTTCATAGAATAAATGCAAAGAGCCATTAACCTCACATCATAGTCAAAATATTGAAATACAAAGAGAAAATCTTGAAAGCAGCAAGGGAAGAAAAGATACATCATGTTAAGAGGAACTGAACAAGGTTAACAGCTGGCTTCTCATCAGAAACCTTAAAAGCCAGAGGTCAATGAAATGACATATTTAAAGTTACAGCTAGAGTGACACCACTTTATACACATTAGGATGGCTATGCCTAAAAAGGAGAAAATAACACATTTTGGAAAGGATGTGAAGAAATTGGAAGCCATACATTGTTACTGGGAATGTTAAATGGTGCAGCTATTACAGAAACTACTTTGGCAGTTCCTCAAAAAGTTAAACATTGAGTTACTATATGACCCAGCAATTCTACTCTTAAGTACATACACAAGAGAATTGAAAACATATCTGTGCATATATTCATAGCAGCATTAATCAAAATACCCCAAAAGTGGAAACAGCTCGAATGTTTAAAAACTCATTAATGGGTAAATAAAACATGATATATTCATAGATATATTATTTGCCATAAAAAGAAATAAAATACTGATTATAATACAACATGAGTGAACCTTAAAAACATTACACCAAGTGAAAGAAGACAGACAAAAATCCACGTTGTATGATTCCATATATATGAATTGCCCAGGAGAAGCAAATGCATAGAAATAGAAAATGGATGCCAAAGGCCAGGGGGTGGGAGGAATGAGTAATGATTGCTAACGGATGTAGGGTTTCTTTGTGAGGTAATTAAAATGTTCTGAAGTTAGATAATGATGATAGTTACTATCTAACTTCAGGACATTTTGTGGATTTATAAAAAACCACAACTTTGTGGATTTATAGAAACCACATAATTATACACATTAAAGGAGATAATTTTATAGCTTCTGAATTATACCTCAATTTTTTCAAATGAAGGCAAAATGAATACACTTCCATATACACAAAAACTAAGATAATCTGTTGCTCACAGACCCACCTTAAATACTAAAGGGAAGTCTTCAGACTGAAAAAAAAAAACAAAAAACAGATAACAGGCAGTAATTTGAATCCACACATATAAAACAAAAAGAGTGCCAAGAAAGGTATTTCTGTAAATAATTATAAAAGACAATATGATTGTACATTTCTTCTCTTTTCTTCTCTTAATGAGCTTAAAAAGCAATTGCACAAAACAATATATATATAATTGCATTGTGGGGTCTATAACACATGGAAATGAAACATATTTGACAACAGCAGCACAAAATAGACAGGAAAAAAGAAAATTACATTGGAATAAGAAAATGACATGGTATGATAACTCAAGCCATAAGAAAAAAAGAAGAAACCCAGAAATTTTAAATAAGAAAGTTAATATAGCAAGCTTTATATAAATACATGTTTTTCTTTCTTCTCTCAGCTTCTTTAATTTATTTGTGGTTCTCCTTAACAACATAAGAACAAAGGGGTATTCCAATATATTCCTGGAACTGCCATGACCACATTACCTGCTACACCTGAGAAAACTTACTATTTGCATAAAGTCTTATAAAATATATTCACAGAAAAGTGTACAAAATAGATATTATGTCTTGTCCCACATTATTTACCCAAGTCTTAATTAGCAAGAATAATCAAATAAAAATACCAGGTAATTAACAATATAAATAGCTTTAGAATGATATTGATTTGGTAAGTACTAAAGCAAAACCCAACCAGTTTTAGGTATAAATATGTCCCATTTCTCTAAAAAAAAAATTATGGTGTTTTCCCACACATGCATACCATTTAAAGATATGAGAAGCTCTCCAGTGGAGCAAATGAGCTTTCTCATGGGAAAATGGAAAATGCCATTACTACTACCAAGTAGATATTCTTCCAAGATCTGGATTTTGTAACAGTGCACTACATATTCCCTATTATCAAAATCTGCCACATTGTGTCTTCAATAATTTTGACTTTCTTAGTTTTCTCTTAACATTATAGTATAGGATGACAGTTTACACTATTCATGGTTTAATAAATAACTAAAATACAAACTCTTCAGACTTCCAAAAGTAAGAAAAAATAACATTGCTTAAATTAAATTTCCTTACCCCTCAGACCAAATCTCATTACTGATGAGGATTATACAAATATGTATTTGTTAATCCAGCATTTCACAGTACAATATGTTGAGAATTTTTATGCACATTTGACTAATTAGGATTTATTGCTATGATTTAAAATGAGTCCTCATAAGAGTCGCATGACCAGCCAAGATTAACAGGAAATAGTATTGTGGAAAGCAGCATAATTGTCCTCTATGAAGTATTTGCAAGCTAGAGATTCACAGTGATCCATACACTAAAATAAGAGTGAGAAAACTTGCAACTGTTGGTTTTAGATGTGTCTCAAACTGTTTATTGTGGGGCCTGTTTATTTTGGGGCCTAGCACCCAAAACAGAGAATAGCTTTGGTAATTAATTCCTTGAGGTGCAGGTGAGACATCTGTTAAATTATCATCAAAGAGTTTTAGAAGATTCCTAACATAGAGTATTAAGGTTCCGTACAGCCATATTGCAAAAATCCATCACCAAAATGAGCCATAAGGACCTGCTCTTTGATAGGCTCAACAGGCTTCAATCTCACCCTTTCAGAAAAGAATTGTGACAGAGCCTACATTTGACAGTAACAGCACAAAGGAAGTGGATAAGAACAAAGTTTCACTGGAGTAATAACATGACACCAGATGGCTGATTATCTCTTCCAGAGTGTTCCTCTCTTAAGTCCATCCTCGGACAAGCAACGTGTTCCTTGCTTCTTTGCACTAGTACTGATTGGCATAAGCCACCTTGAGTTTTCCATATCAAAGATGGATCTATTTAACCTTGCCTGAATGGAAATAATCAGGTTTAATCATTTCTCCTTTTTCATACAATTTTTAAAAATTTATAATACTTTAAAATGTCCCAATCAAGGAGAAAGATAAGAATGATAATAACTGCACACGTACTAACACTTTTTCTCATGTCCCTTAAGTGCTTTACTTATACTACATATATTATATCTATTACCTTTTTTAATATTCCAAAACAATCATCAGGGATAAGTACTCATATATATATATATGAGTGTATATATATATATATATATATTTTTTTTTTTTTTTTTTGCTATGAATAAAGGCCAAGTGACTCGTCAAAATCCATGTAGCTGGTAAGTGGTGGAACCAAGATTCTCAAACTCAGGCCACCTGACTCCACTGTCCTCACTCTGCCTTTTCTGCTATTCTGTCCCCAGGATATATTATCATCATGCATTTAACTGATACACAGCATGTCTAAAGAAAACAAACACAAAGATACACAAAATAAGAGATATTAAATAGTAAAAGTAGAAGAGGAAACACATGAATATGAGAAATAAATTTTAGAAATGCATACTATAAAGAATTATAGCAATAAATATACATATAAAATTATATATTTACATAAAACAAATGCTATTCAATGTTAAGTATTCAAAGAACAAATGTTCAAATTAATGTCACTGTGTTTCTTAAACCAAATTGCTATATTCAATTTTTCTATCTCTCTATTCAACAAATATTTAGTAACGTGCAATATACGGTGCTAGGAAATCGGGAACCATTGCACTTGGTCCTCATGAAGCTCACTGCCAGCGTGGAAGCCAATCAAACAGCTACACTAAGGTGGAATGTGGATGACTGAGGAAGTACCAGAGACTCCTGGAGCAAAGCAGGCTCCTAAAATCCATTCCTCGTAGTCAGGAAAAGCTTCCCAGAGGAAGCAAAGCACAAACAAGATCTAAGGATGAAGACAAGTTGGCCAAGTGTGGGGGAGGAGTTCAGTAAAAAAGGATGCAGCCTCTGCAAAGGGTCAGAGGCAAAAGAGTAACTAATGTGCATCCAAGGAACTAGAAAAGTTCATCATGATCGCTGACACAACATACTTTTCTATCCTCATCTTTACTATTTTCCATCTTCAAGGGAGCATAATGTGGGGAAAGGGCTCCAGATTTAGAGCCAACCAGGTTCAAATTAACATTTTGGTTCTGCCACTTGCAGCCTGATCTTAGACAAGTTGCCCATCCACCCTAAGCTTCAGGCTAATTTTCAGCAACACAATAACATCTAAATTGAGCCATGCTCATTAAAATGGTGGCTAATCCTAGCACTTTGGGAGACCAAGGCAAGCAAATCATTTGAAGTCAGGAGTTCGAGACCTGCCTGGCCAACATGGCAAAACTGCATCTCTACTAAAAATACAAAAATTAGCCAGGCATCATGGTGTGCACCTGTAATCTCAGCCACTCGGGACGCTGAGGGAGGAGAATTGTTTAAACCTAGGAGGCAGAGGTTGCAGTGAGGTGAGATTGTGCCACTGCACTCCAGCCTGTGCGGCAAGTGAGACTCCATCTCAAAAAATAAAATAAAATAAAATAAAATGTCTGTGACTTCATTAGGAAAATGGCTTGTACAGAAAGATTCAATAAATGATGGTTTCTCTTCCTAGTAAATAAGTACATATATGGCCTTTGCCCCAAGCATTTTGTAAAAATTTGAAGTGTTTCTTGTGTTTATGGTTTTACAGATTCATGGAATTTGCCTTTTATTTAACCTAATTTTGTTTTTACCAACTGTGTAATTTGGATGTAGAACTGGAAGAGATTCCAGAAAATCATCTACAGCTTCCTCAAGGTATAGGAAGGACAACTGATGACTGGCATCTGATGAAGGATAATTCTTCACTGGGAAAGATTATCTTGTGCATTGTAGGATGTTTTCTAACCCAGCCTGGCAACCAATGAATGTTGGGAATATTCCAAGTCATTGTGACAAATAAAAATGCCCCTATGGTTTTCCAAACACTCCCTTGGAGGTCAGTATCACCTTATTTGAGAACCCAGAGATTACCCTCTTCACACGTACACATATATACACACCTCTTCTACCAATGAAAAACCTGAGGATAAAAGGCTTACATGATTTGCCCAAGGTCAAAAATTAGTAGGACTTGATTCTATGTCACTTGATTTTTAGTTCAGCTTTCTTCTGATTGTAATTAGTTCCACACTGCAACATTCCACTAAATTCATTTACCAAACTGTGCATATATGTTTCACTTAACAAATGCTTCATAAAATGATTTCTAAATTAGGACAAAAGGAAAGATATTAGGCCCTTTTGTTACTCCATCAACAGTAGTTTAATAACTCTCATTCATTTTCCTTTTGGTGCATTTTATTATTATGAAAGAGTTCTATGGAAACATACAAAGAGTCTGAGAATGTTCAGTGTCACTTTTTCATCAAGAAGCGGTATTATACAGAATATCTTCGCTATCTTGATCAAGCCATTATTGGAAATAAGACTCAATCCAGTGGTACATCACAGCCTACATGCTTAAAAAATTACTACTAATAACATCACTCCTTGGCTACTTTTCAGACAAGCTTTACACAGCATGGTTGTATTAACTTTAAACTATTTTACAACCTAAAGATGCGACACTTCAGCTTTTTCTCCACATGCCACAAGGCATGGATTGTTCTTGTTTTTGGTTTTGAGTCCTATTTTTTATGTGGCATACATTTTCAGGAAATATATCTTCAGGCCTATACTCTGGATGGAAAAACTGCAATTGGTGTCAAAAGAGCTTTTGTAAACACCGAGTATCTGAATATTATGTGCATGCATTTACTCCCCTGAATATCTGTATATTACATGCATTACTTCTAATCAGAGAACCAGGGAATAGCTGCTTTTTCTCCAAATCTCAAAGTCCTGAGGGGCGTGAGTATTCATGAGGGTCAGTGAACCACAGAGTCTGTGAAGATTTTAAGAAAACAGAAGGTCAGTGGTAACTTTATGAATTTAGAAAAGAATCTCAAGCTATTTCCATTTCCCCTGAAGGCTACAAAAGAGAGGAAGACTTGAATATCAGAATGCTAGGCATGAGAGCTGCCCACAATTTGACTCACAGCACACAGGAAAATTCTACTAAGTGCCATGTCTTAAAAGTTCTGCCTTTATCATAAGAGAGTTCCTATCTTCTAAGAGAATTCCTAAGGCAATAATGCTAGAAAATGGGTATACTTGAGATACTTTATGGCTCTCTTCCCCATCTACAATGATCCAAAATTATCTTCAAGAGAAAGGGACACCACAGACTATGTCTGGTTTCTGAAGACGTTAAGACCTTGGTACCATCAGGGATAACATGGACTTTTTTTAATACATATGCATATAAAAGATCTTTCAAATTCCTTTAAAAAAAGAGGTAAATTTAAATTAGATAACTAATCTCTATAAGACACTTCTCTCTAATTTGGTCCCTGTTCACTCAATCCCATAGACAACAAAAGCAGAGGCTGGAGTGAAATTACTCTCATAATTACATTAATTGTTTTCCTTGCAAGTGGTAGTTACATAGGTACACACGTGCTATGGTGGTTTGCTGCACCCATCAACCTGTCATCTACATAAAGTATTTCTCCTAATGCTATCCCTTGTTGATCTTTTCAAAAAACCAGCTCCTGGATACATTGATTTTTTTTGAGGGTTTTTGTGTTTCTATCTCCTTCAGTTCTGCTCTGATCTTAGTTATTTCTTGTCTTCTGCTGGCTTTGGAAAGTGTTTTTTCTTTTAATTTTGACATTAGGGTGTTGATTTTGAATCTTTCCCACTTTCCCTTTTGGGCATGTAGTGCTGTAAATGTAGTGCTGTAAATTTCCCTCTACGCACTGCTTTCAATATGTCCCAGAGATTCTGGTACATTGTGTTTTCATTCTCACTGGTTTCAATGTACATATTTATTTCTGCCTTCATTTCATTGTTTATCCAGTAGTCATTCAGGAGCAGGTTGTCCAGTTTCCATGTAGTTGTGTGGTTTTGTGTGAGTTTCTTAATCCTGAGTTTTAATTTGATTGCACTGTGGCCTGAGAGACTGTTTTTAATGATGCCTGTCTTTCTGGATTTGGTGAGGTCAATTTTAGAATAGGTGTGATGTGGTGCTGAGAAGAATGTATTTTCTGTTGATTTGGGGTGAAGGGTTCTGTAGATGTCTATTAGGTCCACTTGGTCCAGAGATGAATTCAAGTCCTGAATATCCTTGCTAATTTTCTGTTTCATTGATCTGTCTAATATTGACAGTGGAGTGTTAAAGTCTCCCACTATTATTGTGTGGAATCTAAGTCTCTTTGTAGGTCTCTAAGAACTTGCTTTATGAATCTGAGTGCTCCTGCATTGGGTACATATATATTTAGAATAGTTATCTCTTCTTGTTGCATTGCTCCTTTGACCATTATGTAATGCCCTTCTTTGTCTCTTTTGATCTCTGTTGGTTTAAAGTCTATTTTATCAGAAACCAGGATTGCAAACCCTGCTTTTCCTTTTATTTTTTTCTTTCCATTTGCTTGGTAAATCTTCCTCCATCCCTTTATTTTGAGCTTATGTGCATCTTTGCACATGAGATGGATCTCCTGAAGACAGCACAACAATGGGTCTTGACTCTTTATCTAATTTGCCAGTCTGCGTCTTTTGATTGTGGCATTTAGCCCATTTACATTTAAGGTTAATATTATTATGTGTGAATTTGATCCTGCCATTATGATGCTAGCTGGTTATTTTGCCCATTAGTTGATGCAGTTTCTTCCTAGCATCAATGGTCTTTACAATTCGGTATGTTTTTGCAGCAGCTGGTACTGGTGGTTCCTTTCCATGTTTAGTGCTTCCTTCAAGAGCTCTTGTTGGGCAGGCCTGGTGGTGACAAAATCTCTCAACATTCACTTGTCCATAAAGAATTTTATTTCTCCTTCACTTATGAAGCTTAGTTTGGCTGAATATGAATTTCTGGGTTGAAAATTCTTTCCTTTAAGAATGCTGAATATGGCCGGGTGCAGTGGCTCATGCCTGTAATCCTATCACTTTGGGAGGCTGAGGCTGGTGGATCACAAGGTCAGGAGTTCAAGACCAGCTTAGCCAATATAGTGAAACCCCATCTCTACTAAAAATAAAAAAATTAGCTGAGTGAGGTGACATGTGTCTGTAGTCCCAGCTACTCGGGAGGCTGAGGCAGAAGAATCACTTGAACCCAGGAGGCAGAGGTTGCAGTAGGCTGAGACTGCACCACTACACTCCAGCCTGGGTGAAAGAGCAAGACTCCATGTCACACACACAAAAAAAAAAAAGAATGTTGAATATTGGCCCCCACTCTCTACTGGCTTGTAGGGTTTCTGCCAAGAGATCCACTGTTAGTCTGATAGGCTTCCCTTTGTGGGTAACCCAACCTTTCTCTCTGACTGAGCTTAGCATTTTTTCCTTCATTTCAACCTTGGTGAATCTGACAATTATATGTCTTGGGGTTGCTCATCTCAAGGAGTATCTTTGTGGTGTCTTCTGTACTTCCTGAATTTGAATGTTGGCCTGCCTTGCTAGGTTGGGGAAGTTCTCCTGGATAATATCCTGAAGAGTGTTTTCCAACTTGGTTTCATTCTCTTCTTCTCACTTTCAGGTACAGCGATCAAATGTAGATTTGGTCTTTTCATTTATCCTGTATTTCTTGGAGGCTTTGTTTATTTCTTTTCATTCTTTTATCTCTAATCTTGTCTTCTCACTTTATTTCATTGAGTTGATCTTCAATCTCTGATATCCTTTCTTCTGCTTGATCAATTCAGCTATTGAAACTTGTGTATGTTTCATGAAGTTCTCATGCTGTGCTTTTCAGCTCCTTCAGGTTGTTTATGTTTTTCTCTAAGCTGGTTATTCTAGTTAGCAGACATCTAACCTTTTTTCAAGAAGCTTCCTTGCATTGGCTTAAAACATGCTCCTTTAGCTCAGAGAAGTTTGTTATTACCCACCTTCTGAAGCCTGCTTCTGTCAATTTTTCAAACTCATTCTCTATCCAGTTTTGTTCCCTTTCCAGCGAGGAGCTGTGATCCCTTAAAGAAGGGGCATTCTGGTTTTTGGAGTTTTCTGCCTTTTTGTGCTGGTTTCTTCCCATCTTCATGGATTTATCTTCCTGTAGTGTTTGAGGTCCGTGACCTTTGGATGGGTCTCTAAGTGGACCTCCTTTCTGTTGATGTTGAAACTATTTCTTTCTGTTTGTTAGTTTTCCTTCTAACAGTCAGGACCCTCCTCTGCAGGTCTGCTGGAATTTGCTGGAGGTCCACTCCAGGCCCTGCTTGCCTGGGAATCACCAGCAGAGGCTGCAGAACAGCAAAGATTGCTGCCTGTTCCTTCCTGTGGTAGTTTCATTCCAGAGGGATACCTGCCAATTGCCAACCAGAGCTCTCCTGTATGAGGTGTCTGTTGGCCCCTACTGGGAGGTATCTCCTGGTCAGGATACACGGTGGTCAGGGAGCCACTTAAGGTGAGAGTCTGTCCCTTACAGAGCTCGAACACTGTGTTGGGAAATCCACTGCACTCTTCATAGCTGCCAGGCAGTGATATTTAAGACTGCTGATGCTGTACCCACTACCACCCCTATTCCCAGGTGTTCTGTCCCAGGAAAATGGGGGCTTTATTTATAAATTCCTGATAGGCTGCTGCCTTTTTTCAGGGATGCCCTGCCCAGTGAGGTCATCTAGTGAGACAGTGCCTGCAGCTGCTGAGCTGTGTTGGGCTCTACCCAGCTTGGATTTCTTGGCAGCTTTGTTTACACTATGGGGTTGAAACCACCTACTCAAGCTTCAGCAATGGTGGATGCCCCTTCCCCCGCCAAGCTCGAATGACCCAAATAAAGCTCAGACTGCTGTGCAGGCTGTTAGAATTTCAAGCCAGTGGATCTTAGCCTGCTGATCTCAGTGGGGGTGGGACCCACTGACCCAGACCACTTGGCTCCCTGGCTGTCACCCCCTTTCCAAGGGAATAAGAGGTTCTGTCTTGTTGACATTCCAGGCACCACTAGGGTATTAAAAATAAATAAAAACTGCTGTGGCTAGCTCAGTTTATGCCCAAACAGCCCCCCAGTTTTGTGCTGGAAAGCCAGAGCCCTGGTGGTTGTGGAGGTACCAGAGGGAATCTCCTGGTCTGCAGGTTGTGAAGACTGTGGGAAAAGCACAGTATCTGGATCAGAGTGCAGGAACAGTCCCTCATGGCTTCCCTTGGCTAGGAGAGGGAGTTCCCTGGACCCTTGTACTTCCTGGGTGAGGCAACACCCCACTCTGCTTTGGCTCACCCTCCTTGGGCTGCACCCACTATCCAACCAGTCTCCATGAGATGAACCAGGTACCTCAGTTGGAAATGTGGAAATCATCCACCTTCTGTGTCTATCTCACTGGGAGCTGTGCACCAGAGCTTTTCCTATTTAGCCATTTTGCCTGTGGTGGGATTATGTTAAATGACCAAATCTAAAAATAATTGGTGTTCCTGAGGAAGAAGAGTAATGTAAAAGTTTAGAAAATATACTTGAAGGAATAATCAAGGTAAACTTTCCCTGGTCTTGCTAGAGACCTAGACATCCAAATACAAGAAACTCAAAGAACACCTGAGAAATTCATTGCAAAAAGATTATGGCTTAGGCACATAGTCATCAGGTTATCTGAAGTCAAGATGAAGAAAAAAAATCTTAAGAGCTGTGAGGCAAAAGCATCAGGTAAACTATGAAGGAAAACCTATCAGACTAACATCAGATTTCTCAGCAGGAACCCCACAAGCTCAAAGGAACAAGAACCCTATCTTTAGCCTCCTTAAACAAAACAATTATCAACCAAGAATTTTGTATCTAGTGAAACTAAGCTTCACAAACAAAGGAAAGATACAGTCTTCTTCAGATGAACAAATGCTGACAGAATTCAACACTACCAAGCCAGCACTACAAGAACTACTGAAAGGAGCCCTAAATCTTGAAACAATACTTGAAATCTACCAAAATAGAAACTCCTTAAAGCACAAATCTCACAGTACCTATAAAACAATAACACAATTAATAAAAACCAAGCTATTCAGGCAACAAACACCATGATGAATAGAATAGTGCCTCACATCTCAATATTAATGTTGAATGTAAAATGGCAGAAATGCTCCAATAAAAAGATTCAGAATATCAAAATGGATAAGAATTCATCAACTAAGTAACTTCTGTCTTCAAGAAACTAATCCAACACATAAGAATTCACATAAACTTAAGGTAAAGGGTGGAAAAAGATATCCCATGCAAACGGCCACCAAAAGTGAGCAGGAATAGCTATTCTTACATCCGAAAACAAACTTCAAAGCAGCAGTAATCAAACAAGACAAAGAGGGAAATCATGTAATGATAAAAGGCCTTGTCCAGCAGGAAAATATCACAATCCTAAACATACATGCACCTAACACTGCAGCTTCCAGATTTATAAAACAATTACCACTAGATCTATAAAATGAGACAGACAACAACACAGTAATAGTGGGGGACTTCAATACTCCACTGACAGCACTAGACATGTCACCAAGACAGAAGCTAACAAAGAAACAATGGACTTAAACCATACCACAGAACAAATAGACTTAAAAGATATTTACAGAACATTCTACCCAACAACTGCAGAATATACATTCTATTCATCAGTGCATGGAACATTCTCCAAGATAGACCATGTGATAGGCCACAAAACAAGTCTCAAAAAATTTTAAAAGATCTAAACTATATTAACTACTCTCTCAGACTACAGTGGAATAAAATTGGAAATCAATTCCAAAAGGAACCTTCAAAACCATGCAAATACACAGAAATTAAATAACCTGTTCTTGAATAATCATTAGGTCAACAATGAAATCAAAATGAAAATTAACAAATTTTTTGAGTGATGACAGTGAAACAACCTAGCAAAACCTCCGGGATACAAAAGTGGTGCTAAGAGGAAACTTCATAGAATTAAACGCCTACATCAAAAAGTCTGGAAGAGCACACATAGACAATCTAAGGTCACACCTCAAGGAATTAGAGAAACAAGAAAAGAATAAACCCAAACACAGCAGAAGAAAAATAAAAAAGATCAGAGCAAAATTAAATGAAATGGAAAAAAAATTACAAAAAATAAATGAAACAAAAAGCTGGTTCTTTGAAAAGAAAAATAATGCTGGCAGCAGGGGCTCATGCCTATAATCCCAGCACTTTGGGAGACTGAGGCATGTGGGTCACTTGAGGCCAGGAGTTCAAGACCAACTTTTTCACCATGGCCAAACCCCATCTCTACTAAAAATACAAAAGTTAGCCAAGCATGGTGATCATGCCTGTAATCCCAGCTACTTGGAAGGCTGAAGCATGAGATTACTTAAACCTGGGAGATGGAAGTTACAGTGAGTAGAGATCATGCCACTCCACTCCAGCCTAAGTGACAAAGTGAGACAAAAAAAAAAGATAAATAAAAATTGATAAACTATTAGTGAGATTAGCCAAAAAAAAAAGAGAGAGTATCCAAATAAGCTTAATTAAAAATTAAATGGGAAATATTACAACTGACACCACAGGAATACAAAAGATCATTCAAGCCTACTATGAACACCTTTACACACATAAACTAGAAAACCTATAGGAGATGAATACATTCCTGGAAAGATACAACTCTCCTAGCTTAAATGAGGAAGAATTAGATACCCTGAACATACCAATAACAAGTAGTGAGATTGAAATGATAATTTAAAAATTACCAACAAAGAAAGCCCAGGACCAGACAAATTCATAGCTGAATTCTATCAGACATTCAAACAAGAATTAGTACCCATCCTATTGACATTATTCTACAAGATAGAGAAAGAGGGAATTCTCCCTAAATCATTCTGTGAAGCAAGTATCACGCTAACACCAAAGCCAGGAAAGGACATAACAAAAAAAGAAAACTACAGACCAATATCCCTAATGAAGATAGATGCAAAAAACCTCAAAAAAAAATATGAGCAACCAAATCCAACACCATATCAAAAAGGCAATCCACCATGAGCAAGTGGGTTTCATACCAGTCATTAAGGGATGGTTTAACACACCCTAGTTAATAAATGTGATACACCACATAAAGAGAACTAAAAACAAAAATCACATCATCACCTTAATAGACACAGAAAAAACATTTGACAAAACCCAGCATCTGTTTATGATTAAAACCCTCTGCAAAATTGGCATAGAAGAAACATACCTTAACATAATAAAAGCCATAGGCAACATTATGCTGAATGGGGAAAAGTTGAAAACAAACCCACAGGCAACATTATACTGAATAGGGAAAAGTTGAAAACATTGCCCCTGAGAACTGGAAAAAGACAAGGATGCCCTCATTCACCACTTCTATTCAACATAACACTGGAAGTCCTAGCCAAAGCAATAAGACAAGAGAAAGAAATAAACAGCATTCAATTTGGTAAGGAGGGAGTCAAACAGTCACTGTTTACTGATGATATAATTGTATACCTAGAAAATCCTAAAGACTCCTCCAAAAAGCTCTTAGAACTGATAAATGAATTCAGCAAAGTTTTGGGTAGAAAATTAATTTACATAAATTGGTAGCTCTGCTGTATGCCAACAGCAACCAAGCTGAGATTCAAATCAAGAACTTAATTCCTTTTACAGTAACTGAAAAAGCATACACTTAGGAATATACCTAACCAAGGAGGTGAAAGATTGCTATGAGGAAAACTACAAAATACTGCTGAAAGAAATAATAGACAACACAAACAAATGGAAACACTTCCCATGTTCATGGATGAGTAGAATAAATATTGTGAAAATGGCCATACTATCAAAAGCAATCTATAAGTTCAGTGCAATTCCCATCAAAATACCACCATCATTCTTCACAGGACTGGAAAAAAAAAAACAATGTCAAAATTTACATGGAACCAAAAAAGTGCCTGCATAGCCAAAGCAAGACTAAGCAAAAGAACAAATCTGGAGGCATCATATTACCAGACTTCAAACGATACTATAAGGCCATAGTCTCCAAAACAGCATGGTATTGGTATAAAAACAGGCACATGGACCAATGGAACAGAATGGAGAATCCAGAAATAAACCCAAATACTTACTATCAACTGATCTTCAACAAAACAAATAAAAACATAAAGTGAGTAAAGGACACCCTATTCAACAAGTGGTGCTGGGATAATTGGCAAACCACATGTAGAAGAACACAGCTGGATCGTCATCTCTCACCTTTTACAAAAATCAACTCAAGAGGGATAAAAGAAATATAAAGCCTGAAACCATAAAAATTATTGAAGATAACATTGGAAAACCCCTTCTATACATTGGCTTAGGCAAAGTCTTCATGACTAAGAACCCAAAAGCAAATGCAACAAAACCAAAGACAAATAGATGGGACCTAATCAAACTAAAAAGCTTCTGCACAGCAAAAAAAAAAAAAAAATCAGCAGAGGAAACAGACAACCCACAGAGTGAGAGAAAATCTTAACAATCTATATGTAAGATAAAGTACTGATACCCAGAATCTATGGGGTATTCACACCAGTCAGCAAGGAAAAAAACAATGAATTTCACCAAAACATGGGCTAAGGACAATTCTCAAAAGAAGATACACAAATGCTGAAGAAACATTTAAAAAATGCTCAACATCACTAATTATCAGGGAAATGCAAATCAAAAGCCCAACACAATACCACCTTACTCCTGCAAGAATAGCCATATCAAAAAATCAAAATATAATGGATGTTGGCATGGATATGGTGAAAAGGGAGCACTTTTATGCTGCTGGTGGGAATGTAAACTAGTACAACTACTATGGAAAACAGTTTGGAGATTCCCTAAACAGCTAAAAGTAGATCTACCATTTAATCCAGCAATTCCACTACTCGGTATCTACCCAGAGGAAAAGAATTCATTCTACAAAAAAGATACTGCACACGCATGTTTGTAGCAGCACAATTCACAATTGCAAAAACGTGGAACCAATCCAAATTCCCATCAATTAACGAGTAGATAAAGAAAATGTGGTATACATTTTACATGTGGTATACATTTTATGGGTGTAATACTACTCAGCCATAAAAGGAAAGAAATAATAACATTTACAGCAACCTGGATGGATTTGGAGACCATTATTCTAAATGAAGTAACTCAGGAACAGAAAACCAAATATCATCTGTTCTCACTCATAAGTTTGAACTAAACGATGAGGACACAAAGGCATAATGATGATACAAGAGACTTTTGGAACTCAGAGGAAAGAATGGGAGAGATGAGTGATAAAAGACTACACAATGCTTGGGTAATGGATGCACCAAAATCTCACAAATTACCATTAAAGAACTTATTCATGTAAACAAATACTATCTGCTCCCCAAAAACCTATTGAAATTTAAAAAAATTTAAAAACAGGCCAGGTGCAGTGACACACACCTGCAATCCCAGCACTTTGGGAGGCCAAGGCAGGCAGATCATTTGAAGTCAGGAATTTGAGACCATTCTGGCCAGCATGGTGAAACGCTGTCTTTACTAGAAATACAAAATTTAGGTGGGTGTGGTGGCACCCACCTGTAATCCCAGCTACTTGGGAGGCTGAGGCAGGAGAATCACTTGAACCTGGAAGGCAGATGTTGCAGTGAGCCAACTTAGGTGACAGACCAAGACTCCATCTCAAAATTAATAATAATAATTTTTAAACACATTACCAGAAGCCCATCATAGCTCTTTTCCTTTTTATATTCATATCTCAGTTAAAGATATAAATCCCTGCAGCTCAGCAATGTGCAACATCCCAAATTCTTTCTTCAAAAAATTTATTAATTTCTTTACTATTGCATATGCTATGCATTACACATCAAAGGGCAGAGCCCTCCCAGTAATGACAAAGTTTAAAATTATATTCATTGAGTACTTTGGCAACAATTAACATTAAAGAATCTGCCTAAAAATTTTGCCCCCCTAATGTCTTCAACCCAGATGAGGCTATATTCATCTTGCTCCTACTTGTTCTCACTTCCTTCACTATTCTTACATGTACCTAGATCAAAAAACTCCACCCTGTTTTCCATATCCAGTCCCAAAATTTTCCACATGGGCTAACTTACAGATTTTGTTCTTAATTTTTACAGGCCATTGTTCTTGCACCATAGGTTGGCGCAGCCATAATAGAAAACAGTATGGTAGTTCCTAGAGAAATTAAGCAGAGAATTACCATATGACCCACTAATGCCTTTTCTGTGAATATACCCAAAGTAGAGGAAATCATCACCTCCTAAAGATATATGCATGCCCATGTTCATTGCAGCATTATTCACAATAACCAATATATGGAAACAACATAGTTGTCCATCAGTGAATGCATGAATAAAGAAACTGTGACATATACAAAATGGAATATTGTTACTCAGTCTTAAAAAAGGAGAAAATCCTGCTATTTGTCATGACATAAATGGACTTGGGTGAGATTATGCTAATGAAATAAGCCAAAGAAAGAAAGACACTTACATGTAGAATCTTTAAAAAATAAAAGGTCAAATATAAAGATTTATTAAGATAGAAACTCAAACAGTAGTTATAAGAGTCAGGTTTAGAGGTAGGAAATCAGGAAATTTGGGTCAAAAGATACAAGTAGCAAATATGTAAGATGAACAAGTCAAAAGAGCTAATGTACAACATGAGGATTATAGTTATGAATCGTGTATTTTATCCAAGATTTTTGCTAAATGAGTAGATTATAGCAGGTAGCTATGTGACATGATGGATACCTTTACTTGTTTCACTAGAATAACCATTTTGCTATATACGTATCTTATAATATCATGTTATATGCCTTAGATATACATAAAAAAAACCTTATTTTCAAAATATTTGCATAGACTGTGGCCAGAGAAAATAGCTTACCTACCACCTTTAGTTCAGTACTCTCCTCCCACAATAAGCTTATCAACAACCTCAGACAAAATGAAAATTTCCAATATTCATTAGGAATATTTTCATTGGCCCTGATCTAAGTGCATCACATATATTAATTCCTTGTATTTCTATAACATTTGCACAAAATAAACAACATTATTGCCTCTATTGTGAAAAAAATTGAGGCACAGAGAACTTAAGAAACATGCCCAAGGTCAAACTTCTAGCATAAAATACAGCTGGAATTTGAACAGGCATAATATGGCAATAGAAACCATGTGAACAACTATGCAATATTGACAATTCATTTTTCAAAAAAAAAATAATAGGATGATTGTTATGCAAACACAGAATCAAGCCAGGTAAAATAATTGTACAGGGTAAGATAAAACAATCTATTTGCTATGAAAAGCCAACTTTAAGACAAGTCCTTGACCTTCTTCCTCCTAGACAGGTGAAGGTGTCAAAATATGCTTTTATGGACAATGTAGTGGATGAGAACTACAACAACAAAATCCCATTAGTCTGACTTAACCCAAAACTACTTGAGTTCATTAATCTTTTTTCTTTTAATGATATGTTGGTATTAATGACATTCAAAGAAATATAAGCAAATTAGTAACACTATGAAGAAGAAAATGTGTAATTTATCCTGCCAATTAGCATAGATTCATGTGCCCTGCATACATTTAAATCTGAAGCTTAAAGCAGAAACAATTGACATAATATGAACAAGCTGAGCTCTAGTCAAATGATTGCCCTTGCTGGGTTTTTATGATAAAATACCACACTGTCTTCCACAATAGTTAAACGAATTTACACTGACACCAACAGTGTAAAAGTGTTTCTATTTCACCACATCCTCTCCAACATCTTTTGTCTCTGGCTTTTAATGATTGTCATTCTAACTAGTGTGAGATGGTATCTCAATGTGGTTTTGATTTGCATTATTCTAATGACCAGTGATGATGAGCATTTTTTCATGTTTTTTGGCTTGATATATGTCTTCTTTTGAAAAGTGTCTGTTCATTTCCTTCTCCCACTTTTGAATGGGTTTGTTTGTTTTTTGTTCTTGTAAATCTGTTTTAGTTCTTTGTAGATTCTGGATATTAGTCCTTTGTCTGATGGGTAAACTGCAAAAATTTTTTCCCATTGTGTTGGTTGACAGTTCACTCTAATGATTGGTTCTTTGGCTGTGCAGAAGCTGTGGAGTTTGATTAGGTCCCATTTGTCTATTTTGGCTTTTGTTGTCAATGCTTTTGGTGTTTTGGTCATGAAGTCCTTGCCTACACCTACGTCCTGAATGGTTTTGCCTAGATTTTCTTCTAGGGTTTTTATGGTGTTAGGTCTTATGTTTAAGTCTTTAATCCATCTGGAGTTTAGTGTAAGGTGTCAGGAAGGGGTCCAGTTTCTGCTTTCTGCACATGGCTAGCCAGCTTTCCCAACACCATTTATTGAACAGGGAATCCTTTCCCCATTGCTTGTTTTTGTCTGGTTTGTCAAAGATCAGGTGGTTGTAGATATGTTGCGTTGCCTCCGAGACCTCTGTTCTGTTCCATTGGTCTATATCTCTGTTTTGGTACCAGTACCATGCTGTTTTGATTACTGTAGCCTTGTAGTATAGTTTGAAGTCTGGTAGTGTGATGCCCCCTGCTTTGTTCTTTTTGCTTAGAATTGACTTGGCTATGCGGGCTCTCTTTTGGTTCCATACGAAGTTTAAGGTGGATTTTTCCAGCTCTGTGAAGAAGGTCATTGGTAGCTTGATGGGGATAGCATTGAATCTATAAATTGCTTTGGTCAGTATGGCCATGTTCAGAATATTGATTCTTCCTGACCATGAGTATGGAATGTTTCTCCTTCTGTTTGTGCCCTCTCTGATTTCCTTGAGTGGCGGTTTGTAGTTCTCCCTGAAGAGGTACTTTACATCCTTTGATAGTTGTACTCCTAGGTATTTTATTGTCTTTGTAGCAATTTGAATGGCAGTTCGTTCTTGATTTGGCTCTCTGTAAGTCTGTTATTGGTGTATAGGAATGCTTGTGATTTTTGCACATTGATTTTGTATCCTGAGACTTTGGTGAAGTTGCTTACCAGTTTCAGGAGATTTTGGGCTGAGACAATAGGGTCTTCTAAATATTCAATCATATCATCTGCAAATAGAGACAATATGACTTCCTCCTTTCCTAATTGAATACTCTTTCTTCTTCTTGCCTGATTGCTCTGGCTACAACTTCCAATACTATACTGAATAGGAGTGGTGAGAGAGGGCATCCTTGTCTAGTGCCAGATTTCAAAGGGAATGCTTCCAGGTTTTGCCCATACAATATGATATTGGCTGTGGGTTTGTCATAAATAGCTTTTATTATTTTGAGATACGTTCTGTCAATACCTAGCTTATTGAGAGTTTTTAGCACAAAGGGCTGTTGAATTATGTCAAAGGCCTTCTCTGCATCTATTGAGATAATCATGTGGTTTTTGTCTTTGGTTCTGTTTATGTAGTGAATTACGTTTATAGACTTAGTTATGTTGAACCAGACTTGCATCCCTGGGATGTGGCCTACTTGATCATGATGGATAAGTCTTTTGATATACTGTTGCAATCAGTTTGCCAGTATTTTATTGAAGATTTTTGCGTCTATGTTTATCATGGATATTGGCCTGAAGTTTTCTTTTCTTGTTGAGTCTCTGCTGGGTTTTGGTATCAGGATGGTGTTGGTCTCATAAAATGATTTGGGAAGGACTTCCTCTTTTTGTATTGCTTGTAATAGTTTCAGAAGGAGTACTACCAGCTCATCTTTGTATAGTTGGTAGAATTCAGCTGTGAACCCACCTGGACCTGGGCATTTTTTGGTTGGTAGGCTGTTAATTGCTGCCTCAACTTCAGCACTTGTTATTGATCTATTCAGGGTTTTGACTTCTTCCTGGTTTAGGCTTGGGATTGTGCAAGTGTCCAGGAATATAACCATTTCTTCCAGGTTTACTGGTTTATGTGCATAGAGTTGTTTGTAGTAATCTCGGATGGTAATTTGTGTTTCTGTGGAATAAGTGGTGATATCCCCTTTATCCTTTTTTATTGCATCTATTTAATTCTTCTCTCTTGTCTTGGTTATTAATCTGGCTAGCAGTCTGTCTATTGTGTTGATCTTTCCAAAAACCAGCTCCTGGATTTATTGATTTTTTGAAGTGTTTTTAATGTCTCTATCTCCTTTGATTCTGCTCTGATCTTCTGCTAGCTTTTGAGTTTTTTTGATCTTGCTCCTCTAGCTCTTTCAGTTTTGATGATAGGGTGTTGATTTAGATCTTTCCTTGCTTCTCATGTGGGCATTTATTGCTATAAATTTTCCTCTAGACATTGCTTTAAATGTGTCCCAGAGATTCTGGTATGTTGTGTCTTCATTCTCATTGATTTTGAAGAACATCTTTATTTCTGCCTTCATTTCTGTTTATCCATTCAATATTCAAGAGCCAATTGTTCAGTTTCCTTGAAGTAGTTCAGTTCTGGGTTAGTTTCTTAATCTTAGTTCTAATTTGATTGCACTGTGGTCTGAGAGACTGTTTGTTATGATTTCTGTTCTTTTGCATTTGCTGAGGAGTAATTTACTTCCAATTATGTGGTCAATTTAAGAGTAGGTGTGTTGTGGTGCTGAAAAGAATGTATATTCTATGGATTTGGCATGGAGAGTTCTGAATATGTCTATTAGGTTTGCTTGGCCAGATCTGCATTCAAGCCCAGGATATCCTTGTTAATTTTTCTGTCTCTTTGATCTGTCTAATATTGACAGTGGAGTGTTAAAAACCTCCCACTATGATTGTGTGGGAGTTTAAGTCTCCTTGAAAGTCTTTAAGAACTTGCTTTATGTATCTGGATGCTCCTGTATTGGGTGTATATATATTTAGGATTGTTAGCTCTTCTTCTTGCATTGATCCTTTTACCATTATGTAAT
>NW_016107327.1:11933306-11960389 GCF_001604975.1 Cebus imitator | reverse complement strand
AAGAATGAAGGAGAGGAAAAAAGAGGAAGAGGGAGAGAGAATGGGAGTATTGCTTTATTGCCCAGGCAAGGGAAGAAAATAACAAGCAGCAAACCAATATTTCATTTTGATCTGAGAGTAGGTGTGATGTGGTACTGATAAGAGTGTGTATATTTTGTGTATTTGAAGTGGAGAGTTCTATAATGTTTATTAAGCTTACTTGTTCCAGATTTGAGTTCAAATCCTGGATATCCTTGTTAATTTTCTGTCTCGTTGATATGTCTAATATTGATGTTAAAGTCTCCCAATATTATTCTGTGGGAGTCTAAGTCTCTTTATAAGTCTTATGTATCTGGGTGTTCCTGTATTGGGTGCATATATGTTTAGGATCGTTAGCTCTTCTTGTTGCATTGATCCTTTTACCATTATGTAATGTCCTTCTTTGCCTCTTTTGATTTTTGTTGCTTTAGAGTCTATATTATCAGAAGCAAGAATTGCAACTCCTGCTTTTTATTTATTTATTTTTGTTCTCCATTTGGTTGGAAAATCTTTCTCCATCCCTTTGAGTCTTTGTGTATCCTTGCATGTGAGATGGGTCTGGATGCAGCATACCAATGGGTTTTGGCTGTGTCTTTTGATTGGGGGATTTAGGATTAATAATAATATACTTGAGTTTAATACTGCCATTTGATGTTAGCTGGCTGTTTTGCCCATTAGTTGATGTAAATTCTTCATTATGTTGATGCTCTTTACTTTTTGGTATATTTTTGGAAAGGCTGATACTGGTTGTTCCTTTCTATGTGTAGTGGTTCTTTCAGAAGCTCTTGTAAAGCAGGCCTGGTGGTGATGAAATCTCTGAGTACTTGCTTATTCACAAAAGATTTTATTTTTCCTTCGCTTGTGAAGCTTAGTTTGGCTGGATATGTAATTCTGGGTTGAAAGTTCTTTTCTTTAAGGATGCTGAATATTGGCCCCCACTCTCTTCTTGCTTGTAGGGTTTCTGCTGAGAGATCTGCTGTGAGTCTGATAAGCTTCCCTTTGTGGGTAACATGACCTTTCTCTCTGGCTGCCCTTAGTATTTTCTCCTTCATTCACCAACCCTGGTGAACCTGATGATTATGTGCCTTGAGGTTGGTCTTCTTGAGGAATATCTTTGTGGTGTTCTCTGTATTACCTGGAGTTGAACATTGTTCTGGTTTGCCAGGTTGGGAAAGTTTTCCCAAACAATATCCCAAAGAGTATTTTCTAGCTTGGATTCATTCTCTTCGTCACATTCAGGTACAGCTATCAAACATAGATTAGGTCTTTTCACATAGTTGCATATTTCTTTGAGACTTTGCTCATTCCTTTTTATCCTTTTTCTCTAATCTTGTCTTCTCGTTTTATTTCATTAAGTTCGTCTTCGACCTCTGATATCAATTCGACTGTTAAAACTTGTGCATACTTCACGAAGTTCTCGTGTTGTTTTTTTCAGCTCCATTAATTCATTTGTTTTCCTCTCTAAATTGTCTATTCTCGTTAGCATTTCGTCAAACCTTTTTTCAAAGTTCTTAGTTTCTTTGCATTGGGTTAGAACAAGTTCTTTTAACTCACAGAAGTTTCTTATCATCCATCTTTTGAAGCCTACTTCTGTTAATGGAACACACTTGTTCTCCAACAGGCCTTGTTCCATTGCTGATGAGGAACTATGATCCCCTATAGGGGGAGAGGCATTCTGATTGTGGGTATTCTCAGCCTTTTTAGGCTGGTTTCTTCCCTTCGTTATAAATTTTTCCATCCATCATCTTTGTAATTACCGACTTTCTAATTAGGTTTCTGAGTGGACGTCCAACTTGTTGATTCCCAGCACTGGAATCTGAGCAACCCACTGCACTGGCTAAAACAGCAGCGTTAAGATTGATCACGCTTTTCTGCCTGGGAATCTCCGGTCTGGCTTCCTTCTTGAGTCCGTCGTTCAATCAGCTGAATAGGCAACTCTGCCTTCCCAGAGCTCCAAACATTGGCCAAAAGGGGCCCCAGTCCCATTTACTCTGTACCAAGAACTACCGCGCCAGCCACAAGAGCCACGCTGGCGACCCGTGGGGCTCCTCGGCTGGGAATCTCTTGGTCCATGAGCAACAAAACTTCGTCTGAAAGTGTGGTGTCCTCTTGTTCTCTGCGCTTTCACTGGGAGCTACAATCCTGAGCTGCTAGTGATCAGCCATCTTGGATCTCTCTTCCCTTTCTATGTTTAGTTACCATTTGGTAGGTTTTTGTAGCAGCTGGTACTAGTTATTCCTTTCTGTGTTTAGTACTTCCTTCAGGAGTTCTTGTTAGGCAGGTCTTGTAGTGACAAAATCTCTCAGCATTTGCTTGTCCATAAAGGATTTTATTTCTCCTTCACTTATGAAGCTTAGTTTGGCCAGATATGAAATTCTAGTTGAAAGTTCTTTTCTTTAAGGATGTTGAATATTGGCCCCCAATACCTTCTAACTTGTAGAGTTTCTACTGAGAGACCCACTGTGAGTCTAATGGGCTTCCCTTTGTGGGCAACCCTATCTTTCTCCCCGGCTGCACTTAGGAATTTTTCCTTCATTTCTACCCTGGTGAATCTGACAAGTATGTGCCTTGGGGTTGCTCTTCTTGAGGAACATCTTTGTGGTGCTCTCTGTGTTTCCTGGATTTGAATGTTGGCCTGCCTTTTAGGTTGTGGAAGTTCTCTTGGATGATACCCTAAAGAGTGTTTTCCAACTTGGATTCATTCTTCCCATCGCATTCAGGTAAGCCAATCAAGTGCAGATTAGGTCTTTTCACATAATCCCATAGTTCTTGGAGGCTTTGTTCATTTCTTTTCACTGTTTTTTCTCTAATCTTGCCTTCTCATTTTATTTCATTGATTTGATCTTCTATCTTCTGCTTGAAAGATTAGGCTGTTGAAACTTGTACATGCCTCATGAAGTTCTTGTGCTATGTTTTGCAGCTCCATCAAGTCATTTATGTTCTTCTCTAAGCTGGTTATTCTAGTTAGCATTTTGTCTAACCTTTTTTCAAGATTCCTAGTTTCTTTGCATTGGGTTACAATATGGTCTTTTAACTCAGAGAAATTTGTTATTATCCACCTCTGAAGCCTGCTTCTGTCAATTCATCACACTCATTTTCTGTCTTGTTTTGTTCCCTTGATGGTGAGGAGTTGTGATCCCTGGGAGGGGAAGAGGTGTTCTGGTCTTTGAAAGTTTCATCCTTTTTGCACTTGTTTTTTCCATTCTTCTTGGATTTATCTCCCTTTGATCTTTGAAGTTGGTGATTTTGGAAGAAATCTCTGAGTGGATGTCCTTTCTGTTGCAGTTGGAGCTATATCATTTTTGGCCTATAGAGGCGCTGCTGGGCTGCCTCGGATTCAGTCAGGTTGCTGGGTGGGTGGTCTTCCCCTGAGGTTTGTTTGCAGGTGAAATTAGCCCCGCCTTCCCAATGACGTCTCTCCTTCCCTGAGTTTGATCTTCCTGGTTGGGGTCAAGCTGGTGTATTTGTTGTTAAACTCTCTGGCAGGTGGGCTTCAGTTTGAGTTTTGTAGTGGTGGGGGGGTGGTGGTTGCTAGGCCTTATGACCTGTTTCCCTGCTTTCAACTCTGCCTTTTTCTGTGGGACAGGTCGTTCAGTCTTCAGTCCCACTGGCGCTAGTCCAAACTTCCACCCTGGTCCAGCTGATAACTTTCAGCACAAGGCAGGAGCCATCACTCAGATTTGCATCAACAACCCACGGTGCCCCTCAGTCTGGTGGGACTATTGTGGATCTTAGGTTGCAGGAGGGATGAGGTAAGCACAGGATCCAAATTGGAGCACTGAGGGGGTAAAGTCCCCCAACCCTCCAAGCCAGCTGCACGTTCCAGGAGAGGATGCACCCTGCCCTGTACTGGTTCATTCTCCCTGGGCAGCTCTCACCCTGCTTTGGCTCCCTCCCTGGGCTACTTTCAGATTCCTTCCAGTCCCCTCAAAATGAACCCAGCACCTCACTTGGAATCATGAAGTCTTCTAGCCCTCTGCATCTAATTTGCTGGAAGCAGCATTCCAGTGTTGTTTCCTCTTGGCCATCTTGGCACCGCCTCCCGCCTGTAGCCTGTTTTTCAATATAACCTCTTTCAAATCATCAAATTTCTAATCTTTCAGTTGATGTATCTTGGCCATTATATATTTCATTGTCAAAAATCAAATCAAATTTAGCTTAATTTTTTAAAAAACAAACCAATTTCTAAATACATTTTAGTGCAAAAACAACTTCATTAGGATACTGCTGAAAATAACATAGTTTTAAAGTTAAAAAAAATATTGCTTAGCTCTGGCTCTCAGGTTTTTCATTTTCTTTCCTCATCAACAGACTATCTCTTGAAAATCAATCATGAGGTAGGTACTAGAAGGTCAAATATGAAAATGACATGATCCATGCCTGAAACGATGCAGAGTCTGGTAAGAATAACAAACAAAGAAACAGATCATTTAGGCTAAGAGGAATTTCACATTTTAGGAAGAAAATGTAGTCCTGAAACATAACTAGTCTATTTTTCAAAAATGTATTCAAGAGAAATTTCTTCCTACATATGGATGGATGCATGAAACCTCAACTGTTTTATTTAGCAAGGTTAATATTTTCTTTTGCTTCTGGGTGTATCTAATACCCAATTTTATTTATTAGGTATCTAATACCCAATTTGATCACTTTAGTAGGAATTGGTCTCATTAATGACATTAGAGGGGTTTAATATTACAGTAATTTCCATGCTGAGTAACATACAGGAGAACAAAAAAAAAATGAGGATCTGAACACTCTGTTGCTTCAGATTATTTTTCCTTCACTTTTGAATTCTGAAGATACTTGCATAGCAATCCACTGAGAAGAAAATTTAAATACTCTGCATTTTCCCACTTATTAAGAATTCTAGTAAAAGAGAAGATCAAGGTCCTTCTAAGATTAGGGATTTGTCTATTTGTGCCTTTTAATTATTCCTTCTACAATTACCATGAATCAAGGAAAAAGACAAGAAGAGGGAATTCTAGTCCTAGATGACTAGTATGGTCACCTTAGAGGAGACTTTTAACTTCTCTTGCCCTTAGTTTCCTTATCCAGGAAAAAAAAAGACAAATTGAACCAGATAATTTCTACAGTTCCTTCAAGTTCCAAGTTTTCTAAGCATGTGTCATGAATAATTAAAAACATGCTATTATCTCTTCAAATAACCACCACTTGTGGCCTGTGAACAATCCAGCACTTCTCTCTATGTAAACATCATCAGCAATAATACTCAGTGCACGCCACTTTATGTGGAGGTGCAAAGTTCATAACGTAACTGAGAACATTTTTAAAACATGAAAAATGACCATGTCCAAGTTAAATAGCATCACTGGCTATGAAACGATTTGCATATACTAGTGGTATATGCCAAACCTGTTTATTAAATTGGATCATCTGGTATTTAAAAAAGAAAAAACATGGATTCACAGTATCTCAGCATGGAACTCAGGATTTCTTTTTAATTTTTTCTGTGATTTTGAGGTGTAGTCAAATTTTGTGAACCACAGTTATAAACAATAAATGTTATGAGTTCTGAACATGAGGGTTCTCTGTGCTCTAAATTAGTTTGGGAAAGCTAATAATAATGTGTATTATTGAAATTAATTCATAATTTTTCCTTGATCAGTCAGTAATTGTTCAAACAAAACTGACAGTAATAATTCCTTAGGGGTATGATAATCAGCCAAACTTTTTATACAAGTGAAATGCATTCAGACAGACTCATATATTCTCTCTCAAATCTCCCAGCAGTAATAATTACTACACCTTATATTTGTATCGTGTTTTATGAATCACAATGTGCTCCACATTAATTCTCATTTGAACCTTACTTAGCTATATTATCCCTACCTTAAAAATCAGGAAATTGAAGCTCAGAGATAATTGTTCCAGGATCACACAAGTAAATAGAAACTTGAGTGTAAACAAATATTTGCTGACTCCAAGTGCTTCTCATCTAATCTCATAAACAGTAAAACTTGTTCTTGACATAAGACATCATTTAAAGCCACTGGTATGCTTGTATAACTTAACTTTCTTTAACAGGCAGTTAATAAATTTTTATTTCTATAAGACTTGCAAATATCTTTCATTTATATGACTCCTGCGCTCGAACTACTCTTTCCCCAATGGCTCAAATTAATATTTAGAGTAATTTTACTTCTAAGCTCCATCTAAAAAACCTGAAGAAATCTCCCTGCTAGGCATGACAGTAGGTGGAAACTGTTTCTCCCACTTGGAAGTAAACAAATCAGAATGTAACAGAAGAAAGTGCTGGAAATAAAAACAGGAAACCAAAACCTATAGCTATCATCCAAGAGAAAATTCAACAGCATCCTTCAATAAAAGCAGAGCTCCTGAAACAGAGCAGAAAGAACAGAATTTGGGATCAGATGAAGTTGGAGTTAAATAACAGCTGTGCCATGGAATAGCCATGCCAGCTTGGGCAAGAATGAAGCAAATGAAAAATGTAAGACAGTAGTGGAGGCTCTGGTGATGGCCAGTGGTGGAAAGAAATAGGAAAGAGAAAACCAGAAAAACAGATCTGAATGCAATGGTTTTCTAGTGAAGTATGTAGAAAAGTGGTATGGGATGGAATACCATAGGATAGGATAGGATAGGATAGGATAGGATAGGATAGGATAGGATAGGATAGATAGGGTAGGGTAGGTAGGGTAGGGTAGAGTAGGTAAGGTAGATAGGATAGGTAGGGTAGGGTAAGGTAGGGTAGGGTAGGCTAGGGTAGGGTAGGCTAGGGTAGGGTAGGCTAGGGTAGGGTAGGCTAGGGTAGGGTAAGGTAAGGAGGATAGGATAGGACAGAAAAGGATAGGATAGTACAGGACAGGACAGGATAGTATAGGTCTATATGGAGAATTTCACAGGCCACTCAGGCCAAGGATTTTGAATGCCAGTCTAAATAGTGTAGACTTCTTCCATTAGGGGACTGACTCACTGAATGTTTTTGATTGAGGCATAATGAAATCCGCTATTAGGAAAGTTAGTCAAGAAATGGTATTTTTGTTTGTTATTGTTGTTTTAGGATATATCTAAGGGACCCAGTTACATACTTTTCCATTTATCCAAAAATAAAGTACAGATGATCTATCCTCTGTTCTGTATTTTACTGGAAAATATAAGAAATCTTTCAGCCTAACAAAGTGAAGTTGTTTCAAGACTCTCATTGGAATCAAAAGGCCTGAGTTTTCATCCTATTTACCAACAAATAATGAGACAATCTCTCTAAGCATTAATTTCCTGGTCTGTTAAATAGACATAATAATACCTATGTTGCATATTTACTGTGAGGATAGGGGAATAGAAGACTTTCATTCCTCAGGCTTTTACCTTCTGCCCTGAGGAACAAGACTGCCAGCACCACTATTTAGATGTCAAATGAAAGTGATGATTTACCCAAGATGTTCTTCCAAACTGACTGGGTGTTCATTTTCCAAACAACTACACTCTGATCTTCCAAAGACTCCCCGTGCTTTTTCATTGTCTTGCAGCTCATTTTTCTTCAACAATAGATGAGCTCAGCAAACTTGCTTTATAATGCTAGGTATAGTCACCATCCCAAGTACAGTTTCATTTTAAGTATACTGCAAAATTAGCCTACCTTGAGACTTCTCTGTAATTTTTCTAGAAATGAGTACATGATCCTTGCATCTAAAAAAAAAACTCAAGTTATTTACTCAAATAAACAGCCTCTTTGACTTACAACTGTCAACACAGGGAAGAAAAGTCATTAAATAGGTAAATAATACATCAAATTCTCTAATAGTAGCAAGTGTGAGGTGACATTTATTGCTGTTTTTCATTCCCTATTTCTGGTACAGAAATGAGTTGCGTACTGTATCAATCATAGTACCAGACCCTTTGGGTCATTTTATTGGACTTGGAATCTGACCAATGCTAAGCCAAGCAAAGTTCCAACATAACCACTAGCATGACGTCTTCATGGCTAAATGTACAGCCACTGGTCACTGCCAAATGATTGTTCTGAATCCCTTAGGAAGTTCCCAGAAAGACAATCTGACTGTTAGCCAGTAAATGCATTTAGTGCCTTTGAGTCATGCGTCCATCTTGGTCCAATCTTGAATTGAATGATGAAATTGCAGAAGGAGTTAGGAGTGACAAAAAGGGAAAGCTTTTAGAACTGTAACCCTAAAATTGAATGAATGAACGAGGTTGAATAAAATACATCTTATTAGGCCGGGCGCGGTGGCTCACGCTTGTAATCCCAGCACTTTGGGAGGCCGAGGCGGGTGGATCACGAGGTCAAGAGATCAAGACCATCCTGGTCAACATGGTGAAACCCCGTCTCTACTAAAAATACAAAATTTAGCTGGGCATGGTGGCGCGTGCCTGTAATCCCAGCTACTCAGGAGGCTGAGGCAGGAGAATTGCCTGAACCCAGGAGGCGGAGGTTGCGGTGAGCTGAGATCGTGCCATTGCACTCCAGTCTGGGTAACAGGAGCGAAACTCCGTCTCCAAAAAAAAAAAAAAAAAAAAATACATCTTATTAGAAAGTGTAACTCACACATTAAGTAGCTTGACTTATATTGCTCAAATTACAGGATTGGGGAAAGGTCCTTTGATCCTAGTAGCATAGTATAGCTATGATTATGAATGTGTGAAAGTAAAGAAACCTAGGAGTTCCTGTTCCCAGGTACCAGACTAAGTCACAAATATTTTCTGAAGGAGCTAGTCTTCCATATGATATTTCCAGCACATCTTTCTCTCCAAAAAAAAAAAAATCTTTCACGTAAGAATTAAATATTCCCCCTTCTATTTCACAAGTGGATGGAGAGAAGACACTCCAGACAGCTGAGGATGGAGTAGAGAAAAACACCAGCAAAGGCAAAGACAATCGCCACAATAAATCTAGAAGGGTGAGTTTAGCAAGGTCCATACCAGTACAGACTTGACCCAAAAGAACCCACAGTGAGAATATTAAAATTCCAACAATTTTTCTAGCAACAAGAACCACAATTCCCTAGAGGCTAGCAGCCAGAGTTTCAGAAGAAATAGATCAAGACATTGTGGAATGAATCCAAAAATCAGGATAAAGTAGGACCCCAGAGAACTGCACCAACAAAACAACATGGGCTCCATTGAGGATGATTGACTACTTCTAGCCAGTAGACAAATGCCAAATTTCTAGATATGGTCTAAAACGCTCACAATGTAAGCATAGATTACAGTATCTGCTTCATAAACATTACTTATTATCCTCCACTATGTGTGCAAATTGAGCAATTCTCATATAAATCCTTTTGCTAAAAGGTGCTGCTTTGAGTATCTTGTTAGGTATTGTACATAATTTAGCTAAATCTAGGTGGATCTGACCAACAGGATTCTTTCTATATTGGTGTGCATGTAAAAACTGAATAATCCTAATTGGCTCTACCTCTGCTTCCACCTCCTGGGCTTAAAAAATATAGAAAAGTCATCCAAGAAAACGTTTTGTCTCTCTTTCTGGTAACCAAAGAAGAATTACTTATTTCTTCTAGTGATGTTTTCCAGGTGGCATTATATTCGTTAACAGGAAATTATTGCTTATGTCTTTTCACAATGCATTTCCATTAAATAAGACATCATTTATGACCTTGAACAGAGATTTTTTTTAAAAATCTTTTTTTTTTTTCTGAGACAGAGTTTTGCTCTTGTTGCCCAGGCTATAGTGCAGTGGTGTGGTCTTGGCTCACTGCAACCTCTGCCTCCCTGGTTCAAGCGATTCTCCTGCCTCAGTCTCCCAAGTAGCTGGGATTACACATATGTGCAACCATGCCCAGCTAATTTTGTATTTTTAGTAGAGATGGGGTTTCTCCATGTAGGTCAGGCTGGTCTCGAACTCCTGACCTCAGGTGGTCTTCTTGCCTCGGCCTCCCAAAGTGCTGGGATTACAGGCGTGGGCCACCACACCCAGCTGTATGTTACATTTCTAAGAAACAACAACAACAAAAGCTAGCCCTGGCTGGTATGTTTACTGGTAAAGTTACCATCTCATGAGCATATCATTTTAAAATCTCAGCTGTTGATAGTGAGAAACTGTTGATAGACCATCATATGCATACCTATGAAGCAGAACATTTATATGAATTGTTTAAATATTTTCAAATCAATAACTCCCTAACACCTTTATTCCAACACATACTTTCTCTTCCTTGTTTTATTAACAAGCACCCATTATAAAGTCTTTCTACAAATGCATGCCTGACAGGTGACAGACACAGGCAGGAAGGTGGCAGGGAGGATATTGCTAATACCAGCCAAATACATAAATACATTAATCACACAGACCATGCTCAATTATCCAGGAGGTGACATTATACTGTGAGATCAGCTCAGCCCCTGACTTCTTCTCCTGTCAACTGAACAGGTATTTATTAAGGTCTTATACTATACATAGCACGCCATTGACATGCTCAGTGGGAGGCAGAGAAAGAAACCAGTACCTTGGTAGAGAAGATCAGATGTATGTATGAAAAACAACTGAAGAACACAACTCAAGTGATATCATATTCCTCCTTCCTTTAACTGGAAACATTTTATAGGGGTTCGTTATCTCTCATTACTGCTGCCACAAGGTATTTAAGAGAAATGCCACTCACGTTCATTGTTTTTCTCTCATGTAATAGATCTGGGAAAAGACTTAGTGGGGACAGGAAAGGATGAAGGCAAAACTCTTGGCAAAAAAGATATCATGAGGTTATCTACAAGTGTCATTTTCTGTGTCATAGCATTTTAACATTAGCATGGAAAAAATAAGTAATAGCTTCATTGGACACTGGAGCATAGTATATGTGGATGTTCTACATCTGGAAGTCACATTTCAAGGTCCTGGTTTTCTTTAAGAATCACTATGCTGTCAGTTGACACCAGAGGATGTTACAAAGTAGGGGTGTTGTTGGCGTCAAGATACCCTCCTCCTGGCACTTCCCTCTGCAGCTGGAATTCCCAGGCCCCCACATGCCACTTCAGAGCCAACAGGGCCATCTGATGCTTGCTCCATGACATGCCTTCTACCCCAGCTTTCAAAATGTCCCCTTTGAGCTACTTCTTTATTCCCTTTGTGCCTTAGGGACCCTAGTCAGCTAAGTGTTGGGAGAAAAACAACTGGTCAAAGAAATTCATTATAAGGATCTAACAAAGTTCTAATATCCGGAATCTATAAGAAACATACATAAACAATTGAATAAGAAAGAAACAAATTCATGATAAGAGTCTAACAAAAGTCTAATATCCAGAGTCTATAAGGAACTTAAACAATTGAATAAGAAAAAAAGCAAATTACCCCATTTAAAAAATGAGCAAAAGACGTGAACAGATGCTTCTGAAAACATGCACAAGTGGACAACAACCAACATATAAATAGAATGCTCAGCATTACTAGTCATCAGAGAAATACAAATCAGAACCGTAATGAGATACTATCTCACACTAGTCAGTATGGCTAATACTAAAAAGTCAAAAAACAACAGATGCTGGTGAGGCTTCAAAGAAAAGGTAATGATTATAAACTGTTGGTGGGAATGTAAATTAGTTCAGTCACTATGCAAAGTAGTTTGGAGATTTCTCAAAGAAGTTAAAACAAAATACCATCCAACCCAGCAATCCCATTACTGGGTATATATCCAAAAGAAAACATTGTTGCACCAGAAAGACACATGCACTCACATGTTTATCACAGGGATATTCACCATAGCAAAATCATGGAATCAACCTACGTGTTCGTCAGTGGTAGATTGGATAAAGAAAATGTGGTACACATATGCCATGGAATACTACACAGCCATAAAAAAGAATGAAACCATGTCCTTTGTAGCAACATGGATGCAGCTGGAGGCCATTATCTTAAGTGAATCAATGCAGGAACGGAAAAACAAGTACCACATGTTATCACGTATAAGTGGAAGCTAAATGTTGGATACTCATGAACATAAAGATGGCAACAATAGACACTAGGGACTGTGGGTAAAGTTGGGAGGGAGCTAAAACTTGAAAACTAACTGTTGGATACTATGCTCAGTATCTGGGTGATAGGATCATTTGCACTCCAAACCTCAGCATCATGAAATATACTCATATAACAAACCCGCCTGTGTGCCCTATGAATCTAAAATAAAAGTTGAAAAGAAAGACAAAACTAACAAATGAAAAAAGGATGGGGGCATGTCAAGGAGATTCAGGAGCCAACCTAAAAGAACCTTGAATGGCCAAAGCCAAAACAATCTAAGCAACAAAATAATCTAGTACTAATTTATAACCCAAAGTATTAAAATAAAATAAATATTATTCTAAGGAAATTTTGGGCTGAGATGATGAGGTTTTCTAAATATACAATCATGTCATCTGCCAATAGAGACAGTTTGACTTCCTCTTTTCCTACTTGAATATGCTTTATTTCTTTTTCTTGCCTGATTATTCTGGCTAGAACTTCCAATCCTATATTGAATAGGAATGGTGAGAGAGGGCACCCTTGTCTAGTGCCAATTTTCAAAGCTCATGCTTCCAGTTTTTGCCCACTCAGTATGATATTGGCTGTGAGTTTGTCGTAATAGCTTTTTTTATTTTGAGATATGTTCCATCGATACCTAGTTTATTGAGAGTTTTTAGCATAAAGGCTGTTGAATTTTGTTGAAGGCCTTCTCTGCATCTATTGAGAAAATCATGTGGTTTTTGTCTTTGGTTCTGTTTATGTGGTGAATTATGTTTATAGACTTGCCTATGTTGAACCAGCCTTACATCTCCTGGAAGAATCCTACTTGATCGTGATGGATAAGCTTTTTGATGTGCTGTTGCATTTGGTTTGCCAGTATTTTATTGAAGATTTTTGCATCAGTGTTCATCATGGATATTGCCCTGAAACTCCTTTTTAGTTGAGTCTCTGTCAGATTTTGGTATCAGGGTGATGTTGGTCTCATAAAATGAGTTAGGGAGGATTCCCTCTTTTTGTATTGTTTGGAATAGTTTCAGAAAGTATGGTACGAGCTTCTCTTTGTACCTCTGGTCTAATTCGACTGTGAACCCATCTGGACCTGGGCTTTTTTCGGTTGGTAGGCTAATAATTGCTGCCTGAACACCGCATGTTCTCACCCATAAGTGGGTGTTGAACAATGAGAACATATGGACACACAGAGGGGAACATCACACGCTGGGGTCTGTTGCAGGGTGGGAGGCTAGGGAAGTGATAACAGGGGGTGGGGAGTTTGGGGAGGAATGACATTAGGAGAAATACCTAATGTAGGTGAAGGGGTAATGGGGCAGCAAACCACCGTGGTGTGTATATGTAACAATCCTGCAAGATCTGCACATGTACCCCAGAACTTAAAGTATAATGTAAAAAAATAAGAATAAAATACCCAGGAATAGAAAAAAAGAAAAGAAAAGAATATATATGAGTCTACACTTAAATTTAGAAAGTAAATGATATGAAGAATTTCACTTAGTACAGCACCAGGCACAACATAATTAATTAATAAATTCCAGTTTCCCTTCCTTGTAAGCTCAGAGATGAGAAAACATATGGTCTGAAGCTTACAGTTAAAGGCATCAACAAAAGATCACTACCCATTCAAAAATAAATGTTACATTATGTAAATTAAGAAAGAATATACCTGCCTTTAATTTTTAAAATATCGTCCTGATGCAGGAATCTAGCTTTAGTAAAAATTAATAAGGTGTTCCCTCACTTTAGACTCATAGTACTTAGCATAGACCTCTATTAGAATACTTTTTATTCTTTTTTAGTTAATTGTGTGCATGCCTGTCTTCCATCCTATGATCAGCTCCAAGAGGTTGACATCTGAACCTTTTATGTTAACCTCACATCATTAAATGACTCTGCACATGTGAAGGAGCAAGAGTATAAGGACAAGGTGATGGTCATTCTCAAACCATCCCTGTATGAATAAAATTTACTGCTTTATAGCAAAAAAAAAATGCCTATAAAGTTACCACTTAACCTGTAAAAATAAAATAAAACCTAAATTTAAAATAGAGATATTTCAACAATGAGGAAAATGTTCATTAAAACATTAAGTGGGAAGCAATACATTTTGTATAATCTAGAATAACTCTGTCGAATTTTTTTAACTACATACCAATAAAAAGGTCAAAAGGATATACAACAAACATTACTGGTAAAGATCAGAAATTTCCTCTTAAAAGATACTTTAAATGACCATCTTATTTAATCTCCATCCCAATTTGGCCCTGACAGTTTTTTCTTTCACTGCACTCATTTTTCCTGAACAATCTTCTTTATTAATTTCCTCAATGAATCAATCAACATGTACTACTTAATATATAATTGAAAGTCTCCTGTGTGTCAAGCAGTCTGCTAGACATTGGATACCCAGATGGGACAGTCCCTGCCCTCACTGTCACTGCTGGGAAGACAAACATTTAAGGACAGTGCTGAGTATCAATAAGGCTCAGTTCAGTGTGTGAGGAGAGCACCTAACCTATTCTGGGATGACAGAAAGCCTCCTGGGGGAAGTAACTTTTCAGCTGAAACACAATGTATACGATGTTCACATTGACAAGAGAAGAGGAGAAAATCCAGGAAGGAAAAAAACAACTTATGGGCTTCAACTGCCATCTGGGTACTGGTATCTCTCAGATTTTCATTTCCAGCCCAGAAAATTCTCATTACCTCCATGTTCCCTTAGAGCCTTCAACCATCTAATACTCAACGTGTCCAAACTGAAATTCTTTGTCTCCAATTCCCGCACTACCTTCAAAACGAAAAAACAGGGCATGCCTACTTCATACTTTCAATCTTTCCAATCACCAAGACAGAAAGCTTGCCTTATTCTACATTTCTCTTCCTCATTGTCCACCTCCCATAGGTCATCAAATGTTATTGTAATTCTCAGTCTCTCAAAACTCTCCCTTCTGCTTATCCCTACAGTCACAGCTCTAACTCAGGTCCTCGTCATTTCCCGAAAGGACTATCAAAATAATTGCCCTCTTCTAATTGGTTTCCCTACATCCAAACTCACTTCACCTCCCAATCCATTTTTCACATTTACTACATAGTGAAATTTCAAAAATGCAAATCCGGTCCTATTCCTCCATGACTCTTTCAAATAGTTTCACATTGCTCACAGATAAAAGTCTAAATTCTGCATGGTTCTGACATCTCTCGTTGTCAGGCATCTGCCTACTTCTCCATCTTAACCTACCACTGCTATCCTTTTCTGTGACACTAAATGATAAGCAGGCCTCTATAGAGTTGAGAGAAAGCCTTTGAAGTGTTTCTGCTGCCTGGAGTGTATCACCTGCTTCCTCAAATTTCTATCCAGCAAAATCTTCCTTTTCCTTAAAAAGTAACTCAATACCTCCTCTTCTATAAATCATTTTTGACACCCCAAGATTGAATTTAATGCATTTCCTTTATTTTCTACTTCTTCCATTATAAAACTATTCCATCTGTCTACAATACCTCCCATAACAAGCCTTACTCCAATTGCTTTGTTCATGTAATTCCTCCTCAATCTTCAGATACTTCCAACCACCACTTCCTAAGGAAGCCTTCTGAAACCCCTGACTAGTCAGGCCTTTTTAAAATAAACTGAGTACTATGTTTTTACTTTTTTTCCCCAGAACTTTTCTTAGTTTGCAATTATATATTCATTACAGTAATTTCTTTAATAATATCTCTTTCCTCACTAGACTATTATACATAGGTAATCCTTGGGTCTATCTTTGCTCGCCATTGCAACTTTTAAGTTATTTTTATTATTCTACTTTACAGGTAGATAAATTGAGGTTTTGAAGGGTCACATAGCTTTCCCAAAGTCAGCCATGTACTGAGTCAGGATTTAAATACAGTGTCTGGCTATAGAGCCCAAGCTTTAAAAGTCATCATCATCTAAGTATTTGTTGAATAAATTATTAAAATCTATTTTCCATCAGTTGTATTTAATTCATAAAACTATAGGTGAATTTTTTATCTGTTTGTACATTTTTTATTTTCCAAATTTTCTAAAATGATGTGACAGTTTATGACAGAATAAGTAAATTTTGTCCTAAAAAAAGCATTGTGCTCAACTGAACTTTACACAAATATTTTAAGGCATGCTTTGGTATGAACTGAACACGTTTGAAGATCAGAGATAAATTAAGGTCGAAGTAAGTTATAAGAAACAGAGTAACACTTCACATCCATTTGGATGGCTATTATCAAAAAACAAAACTATTGATAAGGTTATGGAGAAATTGGAATGCCTGTGCATTGCTGGTGTGAATATAAAATGGTACAGCTTCTGCGGAAAATAGTATAGCAGTTCCTCAAAAAGTTAAAAATAGAATTACTCATGATTCCAAGTCTTGGTTTATACCCAAAAGAAGTGAAAGCAAAGAACTTGAACTGATATTTGTGGACCAATGTTAAAGCAGCATTATTTACAATATCAAAACATGGAAACAATGCAAGTGTCTATCAATAGATGAATGGATAAATAAAATGTAGTATATGCATACAATGGAATATTATTCAGCCTTAAAAAGGAAGGAAATTCTGACATATCCTAGAATATGGATGAACCTTAAAGATAGGCTAAGTGAAATAATACAGACACAAAAAGACAAATATTTTATGATTCCACTTATATGCAGTAGCTAGAGTACTTAGACTCTTAGAGACAGAAAATAGAAAAGTGACTGCCAGGCCTTGGAGAAGAGGGGAAATAGAGGAGTTATTATTTAATGGGTACAGAGTTTCAGTTTTGCAAGGTGAAAACATTCTGGAAATGGATGGTAGTGATGGTTACACAACAATGTAAATGTACTTAATGCCACCAAACTATACACTGAAAATGGTTAATATGGTAAATTTTGTCATGTATATTTCACCCTAATATGGCAATATTTGCCATGGGAAAAGAAAGAAGCAAGACAGACCAAAGAATTAAAGAAAATGTCTACCAGAAAAAAATATCTAGGAAGGAAAGAATGTGTGACAAACACTGTCAATGTCTGCTCATAGCCCCCAGCACCCACCTCTATCTATATGTTGAAGCCTGTTTACCAGGAACACCAGTGTCTTCCTGCCTGAGAGCATTTTTCTTGCTGGACCTTGGCAAGGACAAGCTGGAAGTGAAGTACTGCCCCCAGAAATAGCCCCCGGCCACTGCTGGATGAGGATCAACACCTCAGCTTCCCTGCTGCTCTGTGAGGGTAACTCCATGTTCTCCATGCAACCCAGAGTTCCCCATGGGACAAAGCTATCACTCCACAGTAACTTGCTTGACAACACATGATTGCCTTCCTCTTCTGCTCTGTCTCCCTTCCTCAGTTCCTACCAGTGTTCCCTGGAATCATCTCCCAAATAAACAGCTTGCACTCAAATCCTTATCTTAGGTTTTCTGCGTAATTTCAAACTAAGACACAATAAAAATTCAAGGCTCTGATGAGCATGCCCCCACAAACAGCACAGATGGGAAAGTACCATGAGGGGGAAAAAAAAAGTTCATTTTAAACATCCAAGGGCTCCAGATTTGGAGAAAAAATTAGCAATAATTTGACACAAAAGTATATATATACAAGCTGATGCCCAATGGTTGGCCTATACTTTTAAGTAAACAACATATTGAACCATGAAACTTACAAGAGTGCTTTAGCATATCCTTATTTAATAAATAGATGATTGATTTATCCTAATGCTGAATTTATAATTCTATTGGTAGATTCTGAAATAAAATCTATTCATTTTATGTATTACTTTAAAATAACCGTACAATGACAAGACACCACTGCAGCTTGCTTTAAAGATCTCCTTACTCTAGATGCTAAATGGAATATCTATAGCCTGTTTAGAACTGAAAGTTTACTGAGTAATATAAAGTACCAATGATGTGGTTGTTGTAAGCCCTGTGTACCCTTTCTGTCAGAGAATAAAATCATACTGAGAAAATCTTCAGTTAAATGGTGGTTTAAAGTAAAACACCACTATAACAAAAGCTTTCACAGGGCTCCTATCTTCAGGGTGGCAATCAATCCCCATTTCCGTTTCAGTCACTCCAGTGTCGCTATTGGAGAAGAGGCTATACAGGTAATTATCTCCCCTGGTCTGCAATTGAAGTCCCATTATCCAACCACTTCTGATTTACCACTAAACCCTGAAGTCAATGCTGATCCAAAGGAAAAGATGAATACCAAATGCATTGCTTTAAATGGAAGACTGATATGTTTTCACTTTCCCCAGCATCCCATTCTCTACTCTTCTGTGGACAAATTTATCTTGTCTGACAGTCCCTCTGTGCAGTATACATCAGGAGGTACCATCTCCTTTGGACAAAGATTTAACCAACTATTGAGAGCCGAAAGGGGAATAGAACCAGAACAACTGACTCACACCTCACAGCTTGAACCACTAGACCGAGCTTCCACCCTGAGAGGGAGATGAATCAGTCAACAGTGATTCATCTCACCAAGGAAAATGTGTTTTCCCTGAGATGAAGTAGTTCATTTTAAACACAATTATACAGAAATGTAAAAGTTAATGAAAACAAAAGACTTTAAATTCAATAGCCATGTAAGCTTTTCAGTCTTAACATACAACTATGCATTGTCATATGATGTGAAAAAGAAATAAAGTATGAACATTGTTCATAGAAACATCTGAAAGAACTATGAAAATTTTTAAAAATTGTTTTAGTTGACAAAGGAAGCACTGTATGTATTTATGGTATACAATGTTTTGATATATATGCATTTTAGAATGATTAAATTAAGTTTAATATATCCATTGCCTCATATCCCTTGATAATGTTAAAATCATCAAAAACTAAGAAAATGTGCACTAGAATATATTTCCATGGAACAGAGTTTAAAAACATTTTTAATTTTAAAAGTTTAAACTATCATTTAAGCAGAATGTCTCAAAGAATAATGTTAACCTTTGGCAAAATCACAAAAGAAGAAATTTTATTATAAACAAATTTAGTACAAATAATTGGCTGAATTGGTATGTTAATTTAATGAATATAATATCTGACATTTATTGAATGTCTACTTTGTGCCATCTCTGGATTTTTATAACAACCCTCAAAATAAATATTATCTGCATTTTACTGAAGAGGTATCAGAGGTTCAAAGAAGTTTAGTGACTTGTCCAACGTGAAGTAAGCCTCTGTTCTGAAATTTAAACTTAAGCTATTCTGGTTTCAAAATAATCCTGACAATTCTCCTCTATATAATACTGTCTCCCTAAGACATCTGAAGCCTTTCTGTACCCTAAGCAATGGGTTTTATATTACGAGCTTTCAGGGCTGGGTGCAGTGAAGTGACTCATGCCTGTGATCTCAGCACTTTGAGAGGCCGAGGTGCTAGGATCGCTTGAGCCCACGAGTTCAAGGTCAGCCTGGGCAACATAGTGAGACCCCCATCTCTAAAAAAAAGAGATAAAAATATATTGTGAGCATTCAAAATAAACATCATGAATTGTATGCTCTGTGTCAGCAAGAAAAGAAAATTCTCATTCACTCTCTTTCACACACACACACACACACACACACTCCATAGGCTTACACAACTAGTCATTAAAATGTATGTATTTTTTATAGAAACTGGCTATTATTTCCACCCAACTTACTCAAATACCTTTATTCTGCCACTGGTCAGTTGACTCAAACAGGGTTGTTTCATGTCAGTTTCTTATGTGATTAAGAAGCATCCAAGACTAAAAGAAATTAACCTGAGATTACTGTACACATCCCTAAGTTGAAGTTGTCAATTAGCTTTGGTCACAAAGGATTTAGGCACATCTATACCTCTAGATTTGCCATCCTTATTTTAAATTTGTAATGTAAAGTATTTTTAACAGTGATTTTCATTCAGGCCAAAACACAGAGGTTTTATCACATTTCTCTGATACAAAAATATTATTCACTAACTTTTGTAAAGCCTTTTATATAAGCCTAGCAGGCTTAAGAGATTCATCAGAATTTTAAGTACCATGTGATGGTGTGACCAGTTTTGAAATTTTTGATGGAATAAGTAGCATTATATAGTAAATATCACATCCCACTGTAAGTATTAGTATAGTGATAATAAACATTAACATTTAATCTTCTCAACAATCCTATAATGTCAGTACTATTATTATTATCCATGTGTTACTGGAGTATACTCATGGTATAGACACTGTGCCTTAGAAAGATTTAGTGATTCAGATTAACTAGGAAGTAGAGCTTGTATTCAAAGCCAAAAATCTGTGCTCTTACCATCATGGTTTACTGCCTCCCAATTTCCATAGAGGTCTACCAGATATTATCATACCTGGCCAGCCCTTTAAGGTACGCTTAATTGTTCAACATTTGTTGTGCAAGTTATGCACAAGTTATAGTATATTAACTGCTGCACTTCTAAAATGCATAAAAAGAAGCATCAGCTAGCTATAATTCACTTCAAATCCACTTCAGACTGTGGTACTGTGTTATTGGCATATTAGCAAGCTCATAGTCACTGGGCCAAGAACTCCAACCACTGCCCATACCTGGGCTGCTAGAGGCAACTACCAGGGCAAACACCTGTGCTCAGATGGTCTGAGGGAGCTGTCCTTGGTGCTGGCTAGAAGAAAACAAAACAAAACAAAACAAAAACACTGGCTCCAGTTTGCATTTCCATATTTCTGCTCAGATTCTGCTGGCTAACAAAACCCGTCGTCTTTGTCTGTATATTCTGCTTATTCGCAAGGTTTTATTTATCTCATTCTATTCGCATCCCTGCCTACTGGCCATGCAGCTTGTCTAAGCCCTAAGCGCTGTCTGTGCTGCCATTTTTTTGCTTGGATTCTCAATGGATCAGCCTACCACTGTCTGGTCTGAAGTATTCTTTAAGAAGAGAAAAAATGGCTGGGTGTGGTGGTTCATGCCTGTAATCCCAGCACTTTGGGAGGCCAAGGCAGGCAGATCACCTGATGTCAAGAGTTGAAGACCAGCCTGACTAACATGGTGAAACCCTGTCTCTACTAAAAATACAAAATTGGCCAGGTGTAGTGACTTATACCTGTAATCTCAGCTATTCGGGAGGCTGAAGCAGGAGAACCACTTGAACCCAGCAGGCAGAGATTGCAGTGAGCAGAGATTGTACCACTGCACTCCAGCCTGGGCAACAAGAGCAAAATTCCATCTCAAAAAAAAAAAAGAGAGAGAAAATATAAATAAAAATACTTAACAAATAATAAGGCTATTAAGATGCTCGTCTCATTTGTCCCGTCTTATATTGCTTAGGATGTGTGCATGGAGGAAAGATATGGGGAAGGGGTTCCTCTGGTAACCACAAAGCCCCCAGCTAAGTGTTACTTGAAGGTTCTCTTGAGAAATGAAGTCATAAAGTGAGAAGGAAGGAAACAGCATGAGAGACACGGATAGAATTGACTTTGGCTGAGGTGGAGAGCAAGAGATAACAGGGAAGAGGCTATGAGGAAGCTAACCCTAAATCATGCTATCTGTTTCCCAGTGGATATTGGAAGCTGAGCTTTAGATCCTAATAAAAAGACATAAAAGAGGGAAAAAGATAAATGGTTTTTTGCAAAAGAAAATAAAAATCTAAATATTTTTATCTTTATTGAAAATATGTATTTGTAGCTATATCATCTTTGCAAATATAAATTCCCAGACCTAATTTATTAATAGAATGTTATGTCTCATTAGTTTATGGTGTCTGATATATAAATACCTATCACAAGTAATTCATACTAACAAAGTATGACACTAGTCTTGGAGACGGTGTGAAATTTGCTTTAAAAATCGCTGCTGGTTGTCCAATAATCATACACTGTGACATTGCAGCAGCTTGGCCTCTATCTTAAATTAGAAAATTTAAAGCCAGTTTTAAAAAAATGATGTACCAGCATGATATCAACCTAGCAAATGCATAAATACATTTAAATCTATTTAACTAATTGCCCCCTTGATAGCCAGGTATTTATAGCCTTAAGTTGTTTACCATTTTTTTTTTCCTACAATAGCACAGTGGGAGTCATTCCATGATCATCCTTCTCACTGCATAACAATTTATTCTGGTCACAAGCTGGATATTTTATTGCAGATGGGTTTACCCTAATGACCACAGCTCTGCACTTATAATTAGCATTTTAACAAAAGTTTGGTGTTACTTGTGAATACATAACATACCTTCTATTGTTAACAGAAGTATACAGATACCAAAATTAGTGTAGGATATCTGAAGTTCTTAATATAAATTATAGGAAACTTGGGGGATTCTTTGAAAAAAAAATGAGTATTTAAGAGGAAAAATATTTCATCTTCTGGCTGAAACTCAAGGACAATAAGCAAATTATTTGGAATGTTGTGTTATTTAGATGTCAATCCCAAGCCAGGGAATACATTGCCCTCATACTGTTTGTGTTTTCCTGTAAAAGGTCAGAGATGTCAGTGGTGTCTCCCACCAACAACACCTTCCTTTCCATCTGGGATATATTTACGGAATTTTTCCATCAAAGTTCCATAATGCTCACATGGAATAGCCTTTCACTTTGCAGATGAACAGTAAAAGCCCAGACATATCAAATGACATTTCCAAAGTTGCACAAGCAAAATTGAAACATATCAGACTACAAATAGAATGTGATTTCCATTATACTGTACTGTTTCATACAGAATTTATATTTCTAGACATCTTTTAGATAAGGTTAACCATTGTTACGTAGATGTGTCAAAAAAAAAAAAAAAAAAAGGCTTCCATGATTTTGGATGAACCAATCACTAAATGTCCCATCTAAACTTGGACTAAGATATATGGATTTCTTTCTTGTTTTTTACTTCCAAAAGAATAGAAACCTTTATAACTCCATTAGTATTTGTATTCTTTTTCAAATATATTTTAAATCTCAACTCCATCCAGGAACTGGAAGCCTAAAAAACCTTTACTTCATCAGAAAGCTAATTGAGGATTTCAAAGGATCATGGCAGGCTGGAGGCAGGATTAGATTGCCTCCAGACAGAGCAGCATTCGGAGGCTCGCATTGTGAATTTTAGCTCCAGATCAACTGCAAGAACAAACCAGCAATCCTAAGAGGACCCAAAGACCCTCTAAAGGAAGCAGACTGCTCCTGCAGAACCCAGGATACACCTCAAATACTGTGGGTGCCCCAACTGCAGAGGTGACAAAGGGAGATCCTCCTCTTCCGAACACACACCCCCCTGGAGAAAGAAACTGAAGGTCTGTTTGAGGAGACGTTTCTGGCTTTACTTGGAGCTGAGTCAAGTTAGAGGGCCAAGTAAAATACAGGGGTAGAGGAAGCAGCTGAAAGGCCCTGAGAGCTCCCTGGGTTCCCAAGCAGGCACCACAGGGATCCATTGGGCGAGTGGCCAGAGGAACAGATGGTAAAACTCCACAGGGAGAAGAAATTCTCTAGCTGAACTTTGTAGCAATTTGAACTGCAGACTTCACAGGCAGGGGAAGAATTAAAGTCCTTTCTTTTGGCAGCAGAGAGGCAGATAGCCTCAGGCAAGTTTTCAAGTCTATCATGCCCTCTGCCTGGAAACAGATTCAGGGCAGTTTTGTTTTGGGTCAGAACACAATGGGAATGAGACTAGCCTTCTGGTTTGTATGGGAGCTGGGTGAGGCCTGTGACTACAGGGTTTTCTCCACTTCCCTGACAACCTACAAGACTCAGCAGAGGCAGCCATAATCCTCCTAGGCACACAATTCCAGTGACTTAGAAATCCCACTCCACTCCCACCTCAGCAAGACCTGCCCAAGGACAGTCTGAGCTCAAACACGCCTAGACCTGCACCCACCTGATGGTCCTTCCTTATCCACCCTGGTAGTGGAAGACAAAGGGCATATAATCTTGGGAGTCCTAGGGCTCCACCCACACTACTACAGCTATTGCTTTCCGGAAAGCACGACCTCCTGACAGGAGGCCAACCAACACAAAAATAGAGCATTAAACCACCAAAGCTAAGGACCCTCACAAAGTCCATTGCACCCTCCGCCACCTCCACCAGAACAGGTGCTGGTATCCACAGCCGAGAGGCCAACAGATAGTTCACATCACAGGACTCATTGCAGATAACCCCTAGTACCACCCCAAAGCCAGGTAGACTCTCTGGGTGGCTAGACCCAGAAGAGAGATAATAATCACTGCAGTTCAACTCACAGGAAACCACATCCATAGGAAAAGAAAGAGAGTATTACACCAAGTGAACACTCTATGGGACAAAAGAATCTGAATGACAACCTTCAGACCTAGGCCTTCCCGCTGACAGAGCCTACCCAAATAAGAAGAAACCAGAAAACCAATCCTCATAACAAAACAAGACTCTTACTAAAGACAAATATGTATATATTAATACTCCGTGACATCACAGCAAAAAGATTCTATTTCCATATTTGAAACAAGAAAATTACCCACTCATAGGTGGGTGTTGAACAATGAGAACACATGGACACAGGGAGGGGAACATCACACACTGGGGTCTGTTGGGGGGAAATAGGGAGGGACAGCAGGGGTGGGGAGTTGGGGAGAGATAGCATGGGGAGAAATGCCAGATATAGGTGAAGGGGAGGAAGGCAGCAAATCACGCTGCCATATGTGTACCTATGCAACTATCTTGCATGTTCTTTACATGTAACCCAAAATCTAAAATGCAATTAAAAAGAAGAAAGAAAGAAAGAAAGAAAGAAAGAAAGAAAGAAAGAAAGAAAGAAAGAGAAAGAAAGAAAAGAAAGAAAGAAAGAAAGAAAGAAAGAAAGAAAGAAAGAAAGAAAGAAAGAAAGAAAGAAAGAAAGAAAGAAAGAAAAGAGAAAGAAGGAAAGAAAGAAAGAGAAAATTACCCAAATAAGAACAGAAGTTGGGGCCAAAAAAAAAGGAATATTGAAATGTGCTGACTCAAGCAGATACTATTATTTGGCCAAGGTATCTTGCAGTAAAACTAGATAATATACAGGCAATAAGTATTTTTCATAAGGACAGAATTCCTCTAGCTGACATGCATGTGACTCTCTTACTTCCTGGAGAATTTCAGATTGTCCATCCCAGTCCCAGGAGCTTCATGCAGAAAAGGGACGGAAGGTACTAAGTTTCAGGCGAGTTAGAGACAAAGACCAAGAAGATGAACCAAGCGTCAAGATAAGTAAGCCAAAAATAATGGTCAAAGCAAGAAGAAATCCAAAAACCAAACAGAGGGTAAAATCAGGATCACAGGGTAGGATATGTGGAAGCAATGGATAGTGATCTAGGCAAAAGAAAAACCCTTCACAAGGATGCAAGACCCTTCACAACCTGACCCTCAATTATCTCTTCAGCATTAATGCCTCAGTAATACTCATACCATCAAGTTCTGTGCCTCTGCTTGGCATGCCCTTTCCCAGCTGATCCACCCAGAAATCTTAACTCTCTTTCAGAGCAGAATTCAACATCACCCCCACAAAGAAATCTGTTCCAAGAAGACTTAGGCACTCCTTCCTAGTATTGCTAATGTACTTTATGCATACCACCATTATACAGATAATATATTACACTTTAACTGATTATGTGCTGGTCACCCCATTAGCCAAAATCTCTGTGAGGGTAGCACTGTTTCTTAATTATTACTTTTTTAAAACACTTAGAACACAAGGTCTGATGCATGACAAGCTGTCAAATATTTCAGTAAGTGAATACCTTCCTAATAACACTTATATTCAACTATAATAATTTATATCCTGTCTTTTTCTGCAAAATAGGAGCTATCATATTTACTCTTTTCCCCTAGCAATTAGCTCAAGTTCTGGCAAAGAACATGTGCTCAATAAATATTTAAGAAATTAATAAATGAATGAAAAACTCTTCCCCTTCAACTGTTTACATATACAAAATCTTAGAAGAATGTTACAGATAGGAGTTCCAAAATGTGCTTTGACTATAGGAGTAACAATGGCAGTATATGAGACATAGCAATCTAATAGCCATGTCTCTTTGGTCAAGTGACTTAATCTCTCTATGCCTCGGTTAGTGTCATTAGCTGTAAACTGGAGATCATAATATCTAGTGTTGTTAATAGTAATCACAGTGTTGTGAAGAATAGAAGAGTGCCTAACATATGAAGCACTATCAGTATTTGTTGCTGCTGCGGTTGTTACAGTTTTTGGCTGGCAAGGAAAATTTAAATGAAAGAAAGTGAATGGCTATACAGTGAGCAGAGTTAATGTTTCTTCTCTTTATAAAGCATAGTAAAGAACTGACCAAAAGAACAGAAGAAATCAGAAGTCATCCATAAAACTTACTAGCCTTTTGACTTTATTCAGATCATTCACCATTCTCATTATCATCTATGTATTTACTCAATAGATTTTTATTGAATAACTACTACACAAGATATTAGGGGTAGCATGGTAAACATTGCATACGTAAAGTTTACAGACCCGTGAACTCAATCCTTTCACTCTCAAATGAAAGCATAGGTTGAGAGGGTCAAAATAATAGTGTCATCTCCTCAGGACTTTTTCAGACTGCTTCCAAAACCATGCCCAGTACTCTGTTGGAACCTGCTGTATTGAACCACTATTGCTGATGTAAATGTGGTATACTCTCTGAATGTACTGTGACAGGAAAAAGAATTGCTAGATTAGACGTTATGTGTAATTCATCCTGCAGTTTTAGTAACATGACTACTCTGTACTTAAGTTTATTATTCTAAGACATTATTGCCCCAAAACCACAGCCTTCCTTCACAACTACAAACTCGCAGACCTATGGTATTGATCAAAAGAAAGATGAAACTACAAAAACAGACAGAATAATAAAAATCCATCTTTTCTCCTTGAAAAACAGTTTAAAGTGTTTACTCTTTCCTGAGTGGATGAGTTAGCCCTTCTTTGCAAATATACATGCAAAAATAATCACAAAGGAAAGTAATATAATGGTCCACAGCATAGAAGAGTTAGATGCACAACATACAATAAAAATTGAACAAGCCAGGCCGGGCGCGTAATCCCAGCACTTTGGGAGGCCGAGGCGGGTGGATCACAAGGTCAAGAGATCGAGACCATCCTGGTCAACATGGTGAAACCCCGTCTCTACTAAAAATACAAAAAATTAG
>NW_016107327.1:11917389-11933221 GCF_001604975.1 Cebus imitator | reverse complement strand
AAAAAAAAAAAAAAAAAAAAAAAAAAAAAAAAAATTGAACAAGCCTACGAAAATGCAGTAACAGTTTAAATGGAGGAAAAAAAAAATATGAGAAGCAGAAAGAGGTTAGACTAATGAGCTGTATGCTAAGAAAAGCCAGAACTGTACTCAGGACAGAGGCTGGGCCAAAAGCTGTTCAGTTAAGTGATACTTGTCAAAATAATCCCACAAGTATGGGGGCAGGGCATTAAGAACATTCACTCAAGAAAACAGTATTTGTCAAAGTAATGTGGGAAAGACAACTTAAACTTCCGACACATACACAAAGTACAGCGAAGCCAAGAGTAGGATTAGGTATTTTTCAAGGGATTGATGTGAGTAAAGCTACAACAATGAAAGTCCAGCCACTGAGATGCAGATGAGTCTGTAGAAAGACCATGCAGTTCCATAATCACTCTGAAAATTGTCTTAGAGCATTTTCTTTGAGAAAAGTGAAATATGTTAGCCGATATGCACCTAGGCTCTACTTTATCTTAAAAAAAAAAAAAAAAAAAAAAAAAAAAAAAAAAAAAAAAAAAAAAAAAAAAAAAAAAAAAAAAAAAAAAAAAAAAGAAGTCTAAAGGCATGATTAAAAGTTACTTGCCAACAAGTCTAAAATACCAGCAAACCTATTACTAATAAGTTTTGCAGGGCCCCTTGATTGAACTAATATATTTTCCTTTCCAAATAAAAGCACTTAAGCATATAAGTATAAATGTTTTCACCAAGATAAAATAGAGTGAATAAGCTTTTTGATGTGCTGTTGGATTTGGTTTGCGAGTATTTTACTGAGGATTTTCACATCCATGTTCATCATGGATAGTGGTGTGAAATTTTCTTTTCCAGTTGAGTCTCTGCCAAGTTTTGGTATCAGGATGATGTTGGTCTTATAAAATGAGTTAGGGAGGATTCTCTCTTTTTGTATTGTTTGGAATCGTTTCAGAAGGAATGGTACCAGCTCCTCTTTGTAACTCTGATAGAATTTGGCTGTGAACCTGTCTGGTCCTGGACTTTTTTTGGTTGGTAGCCTATTAATTGATGCCTCAACTTCAGACCTTGTTATTGGTCTATTCAGGGATTCAATTTCTTCCTAGTTTAGTCTTGGGAGAGTGTAAGTGTTCAGGAATTTGTCCATTTCTTCTAGATTTTCTGGTTTATTTGCATAGATGTGTTTATAGTGGTCTCTGATAGTAGTCTGTATTTCTGTGGGATTGGTGCTGATATCCCCATTATCATTTTTTATTGCATCTATTTGATTCTTCTCTCTTTTATTCCTTATTAGTCTACCTAGCAGTCTATCTATTGGATCAAGTCGACTTCATCCCGGGATGAAAGGCTGGTTCAGCATATGCAAATCAATAAATGTAATCCATCACATAAATAGAACAAAAGACAAAAGCTACATGATTATCTCAATAAATGCAGAGAAGGCCTTTGACAAAATTCAACAGCCCTCTATGCTAAAAGTTCTCAATAAACTAGATGCTGATGGAACATATCTCAAAATAATAAGAGATATTTATGACAAACCCACAGCTAATACTGAATGGGCAAACATTGGAAGCTTTCCCTTTGATAACTGGCACAAGACAAGGATACCCTCTCTCACCATTCCTATTCAACATAGTATTGGTAGTTCTGGCCAGGGCAATCAGGCAAGAAAAAGAAATAAAGTGTATTCAATTAGGAAAAGAGGAAGTCAAATTGTCTCTATTTGCAGACAACATGATTGTATATTTAGAAGACCCCATCGTCTCAGCCCAAAATCTCCTGAAACTGATAAGCAACTTCAGCAAAGTCTCAGGATACAAAATCAATGTGCAAAAATTACAAGCATTCCTATACACCAATAACAGACAAACACAGAGCCAAATCATGAGTGAACTCCCCTTCACAATTGCTACAACAAAATAAATTACTTGGGAATACAACTAACAAGGGATGTAAAGGACCTCTTCAAGGAGAACAACAAACCATTGCTAGAGGAAATAAGAGAAGACACAAACAGATGGAAAAACATTCCATGCTCATGGTTAGGAAGAATCAATATTGTGAAAATGGCCATACTGCCCAATATAAGTTATAGATTCAGTGATATCCCCATCAAGCTATCCTAGACTTTCTTCACTGAATTGGAAAAAAAAAAAAAAAAAACACTTAAATTTCATATGGAACCAAAAAAGAGCCCATATAGCCAAGACAATTGTAAGCAAAAACAACAAAGCTGGAGACATCACACTACCTGACTTCAAATTATACTACATTATACAAAACAGCATGGTACTGGTACCAAAACAGAGATATAAACCAATGGAACAGAACAAGGCCTCAGAAATAATGCCACAGTTCTACAACCATCTGATCTTGGACAAATCTGACTAAAACAAGCAATAGGGAATGGATTCCCTGCTTAATAAATGTTAGGAAAACTGGCTAGCCATATGCAGAAAGCTTAAACTGTATCCCTTCATTACACCTTATACAAAAATTAACTCAAGATTGATGAAAGATTTAAACGCAAGACCTAACACCATAATAACCCTAGAGTAAAACCTAGGCAATACCATTCAAGACATAGGCATAGGCAAGGACTTCATGACTAAAACACCAAAAGCAATGGCAACAAAAGCCAAAATAGACAAATGGAATCTAATTAAACCAAAACACATCTGCACAGCTAAGGAAACTATCATTAGAATGAACTGGCAACCAACAGAATGGGAAAAAATTTTTGCAATTTCCTCTAACAAAGGGCTAATATCCAGAATCTATAAGGAACTTAAACAAATTTACAAGAAAAAAAAAACAAACAACCCCATCAAAAAGTGGGTGAAGGATATGAACAGACAATTCTCAAAAGAAGACATTTATGCAGCCAACAAACATCTGAAAAAAAGCTCATCACCCCTGGTCATTAGAGAAATGCAAATCAAAACCACATTGAGATACCATCTCACAACAGTTAGAAAGGCAACCATTAAAAAAATCAGGAGACAACAGATGCTGAAGAGGATGTGGAGAAACAGGAACGCTTTTACATAGTTGGTGGGAGTGTAAATTAGTTCAATCATTGAGGAAGACAGTGTGATGATTCCTCAAGGATCAAGAACTAGAAATACCATTTGACCAGCAATCCCATTACTGGGTATATACCCAAAGGATTATAAATCATTCTATTATAAAGATACATGAACACACATGTTTATTGCAGCACTATTCACAATAGCAAAGACCTGGAACCAACCGAAATGCCCATCAGTGATAGACTGGATAAAGAAAATGTGGCACATATGCGCCATGGAATACTATGCAGCCATAAAAAGGATGAGTTCATGTCCTTTGCAGGGACATGGATGAAGCTGGAAACCATCATTCTCAGCAAACTGACACAAGAACAGAAAATCAAACACCACATGTTCTCACTCATAAGTGGGTGTTGAATGAGAACACATGAACACAGGGAGGGGGACATCACACACCAGGGAGTGTTGAGGGGTGGAGGGCCAGGGGAAGGATAGCATTAGGAGAAATATCTAATGTAAATGACGGGGTGATGGATGCAGCAAACCACTATGGCACCTGTATACCTATGTAAAAAACCTGCATGTTCTGCGCATGTATCCCAGAACTTAAAGTATAATAATAAAAAATATAAAAATAAATAAATAAAAATTTTAAAAAGATAAAATAGAGTGAATAAACACCAAAAATCATTTCTCCAAAGTTTTTAAATATTTATCTAGTTTTGTTAAGGGTTAATTTTATTTGTTTGCTTTTTGTTTTTTTCTTCCAACTTTTAGGCTCAAGGAGTGTATGTGCAGGTTTGTTACATGGTAAATTCATGTCACTGGGATTTGGTGGACAAATAATTTCATCATCCAGGTAGTGAGCATAGTACCTGATAGACAGTCTTTTGCTCCTCATACTCCTCTCATTCTCTACTCTCAAATAAGCCCCAGTATCTATTGATCCCCTCTCTGGGTCAATTGTACTCAGTGTTTACCTCCCACTTATAAGTAAGAGCATGAGATATTTGGTTTTGTGTTCCTTTGTTAGTTTGTTCAGGATAATAGCCTCCAGTTTCCCCAAAGGACATGATTTTATTCTTTTTATGGCTGTGTAATAGTCCATGATGTATGTGTAACACATTTTCTTTATCCAGTCCTCAGTAGATGGGCGTCTAGTTTGATTCCATGTCTTTGCTATTGTGAAAAGTGCTGTGATGAACATATATATGCATGTGCCTTTTTGTGGAAAAATCTATATTCCTTTGGGTATATACCCAGTAATTAGATGTTAGGTCAAATGGCAGTTCTTTTTAAACTTATTTTTTAAAATATGTTCAAAATCTATGTGTATGTATATGTCTAGATGCCCACACAAATATACTTCCCAAAATAAATAATAAAAATTCAATATAGGCCAGAATCACACCAACTTTCCAGCAAACTTCCACATCGATTGAAAAAGATTTAGAAAAAGCACTAATATTTAACTGAAAATCTGCACCCTAAAACTACACAAGTGGAAGGCAAGTAAGGGGCAGACTCCATCAGCTCCTCCAATGTCTCCAACAAGTAGAGTCATTAGCTAGAGATTGCCAAAAAACAAAAACAAAAAACTATCTGCCTTTTCCTGCCTCACCTCTGGACTTAGTAGCCCAGAGAGGAGTTATTGTAAAACAGAATTTTTCACTCATTACTGATAAAAGCATAAATTAGAAACCCCTTGTGGAAATTTATCTAGCAATATGTCTCAAGAGACTTTTTAAAAAATGTTCTTAGCCTTTCCCAAAATAACCTCAACCTGGTTATTGTTCCTTGGCAGGAATCACAAGCGCAACATGGTGAGAATAAAACTACTAATTTCCACCTCTGTAACTACCTCCCCATCCTTTACCCCCAAACATCTTCTGTCTCAGGATATGGCATTGACAGTTATCTAAGCATTCAGGTCCAAAGTGTAGAAGATATCTTGATTTATCTTTCAACCTCAAATGCAATTCATCAATAAGTTTCCTCATATTAACCTCCAGAATGCATGCCGAGGCTAACCATTTCTTACTAGCTCCTCTTTTCTGTCCTAGGCCTGGCCATCATTCTTTCTCACCTGAACTGCTGAAACTGTCTCCTAACTGGTTTTCCTGCCTCTGCTCTTACTCCCTGCAGTCCATTCTCCATACAACAGCCAGAGGGATGTTTCTAATGCAATATAAGATCCTGTGAATCTCCTACTGACTTCAGGTCATTTAAAGCGAAGAAAGCCCTACCTCTCTACAAGGACCTCCTTCATCTGGTACCACTTTCATCTGTCCTTTTCTCACTATGGTTCAGACACAATTTTGCCTTCTGTCCTTTCAATCTGCGAAGTTTCTTCCCAGGTCAGGGCCTTGGCATTTATTGTTCTTCCAGCTGGCAATGCTCTGCCTTTACAAGTTAATGATAATATATCAAATTTATCTAGACCTAATACACGCCAAGCCTTAGTCTAAGAGTGTTCCACATATTAATTCATTCCACTTAGTCTGGGTCCTTCAGGAACAAAGCACAAAGATAGGATTTAAAATGTAAGAAACGTACTGCAGGGAATATGTGTAAGAAAAAATGGGAGAAGAGAGGGTTACTGAGAGAGGCTTCAGATTATGCTGCCATGTTCCCAGATGTGCTGTCATCCAGGCTGTGTTGTTCCATTTCTGGAGCACAGGCAGAGTAGATTTAGCAAATTCTTAAGGGCCCTAGCATTTCCAGAATAGTAAATGAGCATTGGCTTCAACTTAATGCCACGAGTTTCATCAGCCCCTAACAAGACAGTCACCCTGTCCTTTGAAGCAAGTATTGACTTCTCCTCTCTAGCTATGAAAGTCTTAGATGTCATCTTCCTCTAATAGAAGGGTGCTTCATTTACATTGAAAATGTGTTGTTTAGTGTAGCCACCTTTACCAATGAACTTATCTTCTGAATAGCTTGCTGCAACTTCTATATCAGCACTTGCTGCTTCCCCTTTGCACTTTTATGTTACAGAGATGGCACCTTCCCTTAAACCTCATGAACCAATTTGTACTAGCTTTCAACTTTTCTTCAACCCCTTCTTTCCCTCTCACCCTTCATAGAATTAAAGAGAGAACAGAGTCTTTTCTGGATTAGGCTTTGGCTTGAGAGAATGTTGTGGCTGGTTTTATCTTCAATTCAGACCACTCAAACTTTCTTTGAATCAGCGATAAGGCTGATGCACTTTGTTATCATTTGTGTGTTCACTGGAGTAGCACTTTTAATATCCTTGAAGAACTTTGCATTCACATCCTTGGCTAACTGGCACAACAGTCTATAGTTTTCAGCCTACCCAGGCTTTTTACATATCTTCCTCAACAAGCTTAATCATTTCTATAATAGCTTTTGATTTAAAAAGAGAGACTTGTGACTCTTTGTTTCACTTGAACACCTAGAATCCATTGCAGGATTATTAATTGGCCTAATTTCAATATGGTTGTGTCTCAAGGAATAGGGAGGCCCAAGGAGAGGGAAAGAGATGAAAGACTGGCCAGTTGGTAGTGCAGTTAAAACACGCACACCTATGGATTAAATTCACACTCATATGGGCAGGGTTCATAGTGCGCCAAACAATTATAATAGTAACATCAAAGAACACTGATCACAAATCACAATAGCAGATATAATAATCATACTACCCTGGCCAACATGGCGAAACCCGATCTCTACTAAAAATACAAACATTAGTTGGGCACAGTGGTGGGTGCCTGTAATCCTAGCCACTAGGGAGGCTGAGGCAGAAGAGTCACTTGAACCCAGGAGGCAGAGGTTGCAGTGAGCCAAGATCTCACCATTGCACTCCAGTCTGGGTGACAAGAGTGAAACTCCATCTCAAAATAAATTATATATATATATATATATATATATATATATATATATATATTTCTAGAATTACCAAAATGTGACACAGAGACACAAAGTGTGCATGTGCTATTGTAAAAATGGTGGCAATAGACTTGCTCAACACCTTCAACTTGTAAAAAAGCAGTATCTGCAAAGCACAATAAAGAGAGGTGCAATAAAATGAAGTATGCCTATACTTAAGAAGTAAAAAATGTTATGACAGCTGACAATTTTGTCAGACACACTAAGCTAAAACAACTAATTGATTTCTTGTTTTTCATTAAGAATGAGCTCATAGGTGGACTTAACATGAATTTTGAAATGTTTATAAGGTTTATTTCATTTTTATTTTATATTTCAACATGAAGTCCCAATCAAATTCTTTTCCACTGTGGTTAGCAGAATTCTAAGACAGATCCAAGAATCCTGCTCCCTATTACACATACCTGTACAATTCCCTCCCCGTGAGTGTGAGAAGGACTTGTGAATACGATGGGACAGTTCTCCCATGACTACATTTCCTTAAATGGCAGAAGGATTTGGCAGATGAATTAAGGTCCTAATCATTTGGTGCTGAGTTCATCAAAAGGGAAATTATCCTGGGTAGGTCTAATTTAATCAGGTGAGTCCCTAAAAGAGGTTGGAGATATTAGAAGTGTGAAAGAGACCATCTTGCTGGCCTTGAAGGAGCAAAGTGCCATATTGTAAAAAGGGCCATGTAGCAAATAGCAGGCAGTTTCTAGGATCTGAGAATGGCCCCCAGTTGACAGCCGGCAACAAAGCAAGAACTTATAACCTCAACGAACTAAATTTTGCCAATAGACAATGAGCAGAAAAGAGGACCTCAAGCTCCAAAAAGAGGACCTTGCAGCTCTGACATCTCCAAACCTTGGTGAGACTCTGAACAAAGGATCCAGCATAAACATGTCCAGACTCTAGACCCACGGAAACTGAAATAATACATAAGTTGTTTTAAGCCACTATATTTGTGATTATTTGTTACACAGCAATAGAGAACTAATAGCCCTACTACTGACTATGACATTTTAATCCCCAGTTAGAATATATATTCATATTAGGTGATGCTCTTCTGTTACCAGTTACCATGGATTGTAATAAAGACCTTATATAGTTGAGTGATTATTTTATAATTGTCTGTCTCTTGATGAGATTTCAAGCTCTGTAGGGGGCAGAAACTACATCTGTTTTGCTCATCTTTATAGCCTCAGGGACAGCACATAGTAATTACTCAATATATATGTTGCATGAATGTTCTCATTATTTGCTTTCATGTCTCTCATGAGCGCCTGAAAGTTACTGTTATGAGAAAAAAGGGGGGGCAGAGGAAAATTTATTTCATTCTTCCTTCAAATAATATGTAGTATGTCTAAGAAAACCTGGGGAACACAAAGTACAGAGACTCCTCCGGTGACCTGCAATCAGAGAAATGGTTTGGCCCTTGGGAAGGCGTGGGACAGCCTTGGGTCAAGTAGCCGATAAGGACCAGCTGCTAAAGGCAGCTTCAGCTGTGAGCCAAAAGCCAGATGTCATGGACATATCAGCCCTGCCTCAATTCCTTGACGGCCTCTCTAGATCTGCACATCTGTCCTCAGGTCATGAAGTCTCCACCCTGTGTTCCTCAAAAACAATTTGCCCACCTTGAGCACAAAATCAGTTGCCTCAGCCCATTGATCTTGGCAGAGTACAAGCTGTTGCTCAGTAAGCACCCTTTGCTGTCCATTCATTGCTCCAATAAGACCCCACCACTTTCAGAGAAGGACTTCTTCCCACTTCGTATGCTGCAGTCCCAAGACTGGGCTTTTGCCTCAAGTCCCATAAAGCCGTCTTATGCTGTAATTTACTGGAATCCCATCTGTGAACTCTAACCTGGTCACCTGTCCATTGATTCCTGTGTTCACCTCCGGCCTGGATTGACAACATTAGAGTTCCAGCCTGAGCCCCAAGTAAAAACTCTGTCAGTGGCTGCTCACTCACAGCTGAGCTGCCTGTTAGGCTCTGTGCCTTGCCAGCTCTTAGGCAGGCCTGCACAGCTCCCCACTCCTGCCATTGTTCCATGGACAATGAGCCCCCAACTGACCTCTCACTCCTTTCCCCTTCCCATCCAACTCCTTTTGCCAAGAGGAACCAGAAGACTTGCAGACTCCTCTCCTCACCTCATAAGACATCCCCATAAAGAAAGGAATATTCTTACATATGGACCTCCATAAAGAATTCATTCAACATTAGACATGTTTGAAATTTTTTATTTTTCCTAAAATTACTAGAATGATTACTCTCAACCTACTTTGCTTCATTGCTCTATGTTGAACATTACCTCCGAACATTTTATATTGGTGTACTACTTAAATTTAATATAGATAGATTAAGATATTATTCATTTATTGCCTTTAAAACATAATTCCATGCTTTATTAAATAAAGGTTTGGTTTTTGGTTTTTGTTTATTTGTTATTGAGACAGGATCTCACTTTTTTGCCCCAGGTGGATGCAGTGGCTTGAACACAGCTCACTGCAGCCTCGACCTCCTGAGCTCCAGTGATCTTCCCACCTCAGCCTTCCAAGTAGCTGGGACTACAGGCATGTGCCACCATGCCCAGCTAAATTTTTATACTTTTTATAGAGACAGAGTTTTGGGTTTTACCATGTTGCCCAGGCTGGTCTTGAACTCATAAGCTCAAGCAATCCGCCCTCCTTTGCCTCCCAAAGTGCTGGAATTACAGGCATGAACCACTGTGCCCAGCCTATTAAATGTAGTTTTAAACACTTTTTTTCTGAAGACATTTAAGCAACAACAGGAAAACAAGAAAGTTTAAATAAATGTCTTAGCAAGTTTTTTCCAGACATAATGTGATTTTTTTTACATAATAGTCATTTAGACAAATCAGTTTGTGTGCACATCCCATTCATACAGTGTAAAATATGTAGTTTTATGACAATTAGTCACTTTGATACTGTTAATATTTAATGAATTCAATCTAAGGCATCTTTAGTTAATCTAAATATAAAATCATTACCCCTTCTTTAGCTATGATATATAAATCTCCTTATAAAATATTTATCTAAAAGCTATATGTAGGTTTTTTTTTATTTCTATGGCCAATTAACCACCAGTTATCTATTAATTTTCTTTAATAAAACTTCCCACAATTTAAAAACAAATTTTAGTGGCTTTAAGTATAAAAATACCTTATATAGGCATAATTTCAAAATGTTAATATACTTTTTTCTCTTTTCAGTAACTCAGACCTTATCCTTGAATACTAGTAACTGGTTTCATCCATGCCTACAGAATTTTTTGAGGCACACACACAATGATTCTCAACCTTACTACACACTAGACTTACCTGGGGAGATTTTTAAAGACCCAAATCCTAGGCCCACCACCAGAAACCCTGATTCAAGTGTTCTGGGGTGAAACCCAAGCATTAGCATTTCTGAAAATTCCTCAGGTGATTCTAATGTGCAACAGGCTGGAGACTGCTGTCATAGTGTGGTCACAGGCATCAAGTTGAAGATTAGGTGTGAGATAGTTCAGGAAGAGCACAGCAACTGGAAAAAAAACTGCTTAAAGCAAGCCTTAAGAAGGACCATGGACTGGGCTCCAGCTAGTGCTCCAGCTTCTCTCCTGCAGACTTGGACACATCCATGGGGAGAGACTAGGGACATTTTCTAGGACTAGTGTCAGTTGTAGGTATATGAAGCACCAGGCCCCGGCTGCACAATTTGGGGTGCTCATTCAGAGATGGCATTGTAGGTTCTCAAATGGCTTGTCCCACCTGTATGTCTTATGTCCTGCATTTACAAGAGGAGGCAGAATTTGTTATGCAGAACCATTTCCTTAACTTGTTTACACAGAGATATCCTACCTGGATCTCTCTCTCTCTTTGTCTTTCTCTCTGTCTCTCTCTCTCTCTCTCTCACACACACACACACACACGCACACACACATACACTCTCATATCAACCTACTTGGTAGAATTTTTTCAGTTACTTTTCTGACCAGAGAATACATATTAGAAGTTGATATATTTGAATATGAATAAACATGTAAATGGAAATACTCTTAGTGTATCTCAGGCTCTTTTTAGCACCTCCCTCAGTATGGACCCCTTAACTGCTCCCCTTCCAGAAGTCAGGGTTTTCCTACTCTCACTATATCTCTTTTCTCTAAACCTGTTCTTAAGAGGTGACTTGATGAGAGTAATTTACCCACTACCATGTTCTGAGTTTGCTATGTTGCCTCTTAAGACTTCAACTCTGGCTAGGCATGATGGTGCACACCATAATCGCACCTACTCGGGAGGCTGAGGCACGAGAATCACTTGAACCAAGGAAGTGGAGGTTGCAGTGAGCCCAGTTCATGCCACTGCACTCCAGATTGAGCCACAGAGTGAGACTCTGTCTCAAAAAAAAAAAAAGTCTTCCACTCCGATTGTGGAACTAAGGGTTTTGTCCTCCTTTTAAAAGGACTCTATGCAAGCAGAAATTCCTTTTGGTTGGATAGTGCTTCTGACATGATTGCATCAACACCCAATAGAGAGCTGTTGTCTCCTCCACACCAGGCGAGGTCTGCTCGTAAGCTAACTTTGCACTAAACCCATAACATTAAATTGGAAAGATAAAACAAGGGAAAACATTAACCTTTAATCTAATTTGGTTGCCTCCATCTAGACAGTTGAACAAGACTCTATGGATGTTCTAGTTGCTTCATTCCACAGCTACCAGAAACATCTTTCCTAAATTGTCCACTTAAAAGTACTTTACACAATGTAGAAAATGAAACAATGTGAAGAAAGGTCCAGGAGATTATCACATTTCACTTTTAGATATTTTCATCCTACAAATATTAGACCAAAGAAAACCATTTTAATTAGAAAAACACATGGAAAAACTTATAATAAGCTCTATGTAACAAGGTTTGCAGAGAAATTTTCTGCAGGCATGGAGCTTCAGTGTCAATAAATCAAGACAAAGAGAACTTCGGGGATGTTCTGCTACTGATTTCTTACCAAAAGTGGGGGGTGGGAGCATTTAAAGGAGAAATATTACTCATTTTTACTAGAACAACAACTTGGGCCAAATGTAATCATATTTACCTGTTTGTTTTCCTTCAAATATTAGCTTATTTGGTCAAGTACAGCTTTTTCCTAAATGCCATGTCAGCCTTATGTTTCCTTCTTTGCCTAATGAATAATTTCCCCTCTGCACTCCCTCTATGCTTAGGAGTAGCTAGCATTCTGGTACATGGTAGCTGTATATCATTTACACATTCATACATTATCCAGAAGTAAATGCATTTCTCAGTGCTTTGTGAGTCACCAAGGATATCAGGGTTGATATGTGTCTCCATTGTTAACCTCTGACTTACAACTTACAAAACTGCTATCATGAAAGATAATTATTAGTAGTATTATTTTAGAGACAGTGTCTCACTATGTTGCCCAGGCTGGTCTCAAATCCCTGGCCTCAAGGAATCCTCCCACCTCTACCTCCCAAACTGTTGAGACTAACAAGCATAAGCCACCATGCCAGCCAAGAAGATAATATTCTTTAAACTCTTATATGTACTTTGATTAATACAGATTCAAAAGAAACCTGCAGACTGAATTCATCCGCCAATTCAGAAGAAATTCTCATCCAAAACTCTGTATGTTAGAAAATATGTGTGTATGTGTGTGTGTGTATATATATATATATATATAACATTATAATATAGATATATTATAACATGTTATATATTATATATTATATATATAACTTTATAACATATATATATAAAACATTCACACACACACATTTACACTTTTTCTAATTTGTCCCTATCAATTAATATTTATAAGCATATTAATTTGGAAGTCAATCTGAGGCAGGGATACAATTTCTAGATAAGACAACACAGATGGTGGCATGCATCCTTGCAGACTATTTTTATATTGACTCTCTTCAGACAATCTGTTTTATCATCTTTCCAATGGGTCCAGAGTATGAAGAACTCCAAAAAAGAAAATTCCAAGATTCTAAAAACACTTGGCTGTAAACAGACTTAGTGGGCATAGCTTCTCCCTTTGCCAAGTCTCTGGAATGCAAAAAAAAAAAAAATACTAAGAATATAGCCAAACGTTTCCTTCCCCCCGCACCCCGTCCTGTTGAAGAAACTTGTTACTGTATTGCTAGATGCTGATGAAGTCACTACCAAACTGACTCCGATTCTGACAAAGCAGATACATGAGCTTTGGCTATAAGGATACCAGAAATTTGCTGCAAGGTGATAAAAATGTATTAGGCATAAGAGCCGTGCAATCAAGGAGTGAGTTAACAAACAAGATGACACAAAACAAGCAATATCGGAGGATCAGGGTTCAGGAACAATCTGGCTGCATATTGTTATCTGGAAATGATCACAAGTAGATAAGACAGAGAGCCTGTAACAGTGTATGTAGTAAATGAATATGTAATCACTAGGGTAACATCAAGAGGACAGCCAGCTTCATGTCTAACCATTAATGATCGGCAATGAAAGTGGCAGTGTTTGTTCAGTGGGGGAAGCTGTTTCCTATTGAGGAGAACACAGCACATTTAGTCAAAAGCCATTCATCTATGCAGGGATGTTGCCAACCTTGCTTAATTCAAAATTAATGAGTCTGGGGCTGAGCTGTGCTTTTAGTGGTTAAAGATGGCCTGTGTCAACATGTCAAGGCTGTGAATTTTGAACCGAGGTAACACAAAGGCAAAGAAAATGAGTGAAATACAAATAAGAAAGCATTACTAAAAATCTGGGTTATTATCATTAACCAGAAATAATGCCAGCACTCAGAATCACATATTAACAGTTTTAATGTCACCATTTTCTAGACAAGAAGATAGAGCTCTGTTAAATAGCTAAATAATTAAAGAAGTTATTAAGAAGCCATTTCAGCATTTAAATAACTAACTCAATCAGTAGGCAGGCTGAGCTCAGTGTCATCATGATATGCACAGGAAATTGAAATGAATGTTATTGGTTGGGGAAACTGTTCAGACTAAATATTAACTCTTATGGCTCCTTGAATTTTAACAAATATCTGCAAAGGTGCTTATGATAACATAATACTGTACAATGGTGTAAGGAAAAAGTCAATTTTTTACAAAAGGTTTAGAAGGGAGTCTGTCCACATAAACTAGTATCTTATTTTATTTATGTAATTCAACCTAACTATAATCACATTTGGAGGAAATTTTTTTTTTAGGTAGAGAAAATTGCCATACAGAGTCTAAAATTTCTAAAATTACTGGCGAACTTATGGCACTTGAACTGGATGATTAAGTGGCAACTGAGCTAGTTGATCTCAAACATCCCACCCCAGCTTTCATTATTTAAAATCATATTTCAGTGTACTCAAATATTTACCTATCCCACGGAACAAATGCTTTCAAGAATAAAATAAAATAACTTAGCAAACCTTTATGGAACTCTTAGTAAGAGCTGGGTGCTAACTATATTCATTGCTAGGGAAGACAGACCAGTTCACCGCAATGCAATCCAAAAGGATGCTGGGTTTTTATTTTAAAGTGTGTGTGAATGTGTGTGTTGTATAACCTACAATTCTTACTTATTTACATTCTGTAGTAAACTGAATTAAGGTATCAGATAAGAGAATCTATTTATTGACTTAATAAAATGCACTACAATGGCACTTTACACTATTGTTTCTCACAGAATAGAAATGTAATTTGAAAGCATTCCTCATTATGTTCAAATGTGTCCTAACATTTAATAAGATTTTATACTCTAATTTTGAAAATCTATTCAGTTTAGCTCTCAGGTACAAAATTACACCTCTGTGACGTTCCATATCCAGTGATTCAAGAAAGCTCACTAAGATGTTTGTATCGCTGAAAATAAAAAATTATAAATCAATACAGAAGACAAAGAACTGTATCATAAAATATATTTTTGAATAAAATTACAGATATAAAAAATAAATTATCTGTTCCTTCTATAGTAAGGAATGTAAATAGTATGTTTTTAATTTTATTTTAGCCCTTACATTTGTCCACATTTACAAATCAAAATTATGATTTAGCCTGAGTCCTGGGCAAAGACTTACAACAGCTCTTTTGTTAGTGGAACCTGTCGAACTATCTCTATTAATTGAGTCTCCAAGCCCCAGTTTGTTTTTACCTGACTGGGCTTCAAAGTGGTAAAGGCAACAGGAAAATCTGCATACTAAAGCATAATGGAATGACAGCTAAGCTGAGAGCACATTGTTCTCAACTGGAAAGATGCACAATGTGAATTTACCTGTGCAGCAAAGCATTTGTCTACCATCATAGAGTGAAATATCCCACAAAAGTAGATTTCCCAGATTATGCTAAAGGTTGATTTAATCCTTTCTCTATGTTTCAGTCTAGTCCTTAAAAACTGTTACATCATAAAGTAACGTGAAATAATATGATATTCTCAAAGGACAATGCCTTTAATTTATGTATCTAATATTTTTAAAGTATTTTTTAAATTCTGACATCTTCATATGATCAAAAACTGAAATGCCAGATTTGAGTGAAAATCATACTTCCCTTAGATCAGGAAACATTTATTAAGAATATCATGCTATTTAATAGACATACTGAAACATAAAGGTACAATTTTCTAGCTCCAAAAATCAGGCCTGAGTTAGAATTATATTGTGTTCATATTTGTAAAATGGTGGCATGTTTACTTAATAAATTCAACTCTCAGTATTCCAACTCAAAGGAATTTTTTAAATAGATATTTGCCCTTGGTCCTTGAATCTTGTCAGATTTCTCAAGCTGTAATTGAGTACTTCTGTCTTCTTGAATTTTTTCTACTCATTAAATACACTATCATTGAACCAATCAATTGTTAAAAGGTTTTAGACTAGATTTGCATTTGGACCCTAATAT
>NW_016107327.1:11898129-11917363 GCF_001604975.1 Cebus imitator | reverse complement strand
TTTTTTTTGAGATGGAGTCTCACTCTGTCGTCAGGCTGGAGGGCAATGGCGCAATCTCAGCTCACTGCAACCTCCGCTTCCCAGGTTCAAGTGATTCTTCTGCCTCAGCCTCCCTAGTAGCTGAGACTACAGGCACGTGCCACCAGGCCCAGCTAATTTTTGTATTTTTAGTAGAGACAGGGTTTCGCCATGTTGGCCAAGGTGGTCTCTATCTCTTGACCTCATGATCCACCCGCCTGGGCCTTCCAAAGTGCTGGGATTACACGTATAAGCCACCATATCCTGCCTATGATAAGATATCTTTATTGCTCTTTTCTAGAACCAGGGGAGGACCAGTTTGTGAGTTACAAACTCATGGGACTTTTCTGTTGTGAATGTTCCATTGTCTTAATACCATTCCTAAATGTATCCAAACCTTTTTTTTTTTTCTGTAAAACATAGATGCTGATCAAGTTATAATCTAAATATAAAACAGATACATCAATATCTTTTTAAATCTCAAGACAGTGAAAATAAAAATGTGCTGATTAATAACGTGGGGCATGGTGTTTTTATGTCAAGTACCATTTAAATAAAAGTACAAGACACTGAAAAAAAATGTGGGTATCGTGCTTTATAGGTTTCAATATCTTCTCTTGCTGTCAAGCTAGCCACCATCTGTCTTAAATTCTTTATACTATTGGCTCTATCAATTTCTGAAATGCTTGCTAGTGCTTTGTCTAAAGTAAAAACAGACTCTTAATAGTAGCATGAGGACTCTGTAGAGTCAAATACATAATACATAGACTTTGGCACGTGAACTTTGTATCAACTATTTTTTCATTTATTGACTTTTTCCCTCTATTCTTTCTGAGAACAGAGGGAAAAAGTCTATAACCATATTTCAGAATTGAGGTGGTTAAAATCTGATTACTAGCTACTGTATTGCCACTACATTTATATATCTGTTCCTTTAATCAATTTATATCTTTTAAATCCCTTCTCACTTTTGAGCCTTTTCATTCTTGACAAGTATGAGCTTTTTAAAAACAACCAATCCACAGAGTAGGACTACAAATTATTGAAGGATTTCACAGTAGTATTTTTAGAGCAGTAGATAAAATACATTTATAGTTTTTCTAACTTTAGAGAAAGTGCTCATAAAAATAATTGGTCAGTGTTAGAGAAATACAGATACTTCCATCACTTTCTGTTTGGAGATTACTGACAATACAAAAATAGGTTATTTGATTCACTTTTTTTTTTGGAGACAGAGTCTTGCTATGTTGCCCAGCCTGGAAGTGCAGTGGTGCAATCTTGGCTCACTGCAACCTCTACTTCCAGGCTTCAAGCAATTCTTGTGCCTTAGCCTCCTGAGTAGGTAGGATTACAGATGTGCACCACCACACCTAGCTATTTTGTATTTTTTTAGTAAAGACAGGATTTTGCCATGTCGGTCAGGCTGGTCTTTAACTCCTGACCTCAGATGATCCACCTGCCTCGGCCTCTCAGAGTGCTGGGATTTCAGGCATGAACCACTGCACTGGGCCTGATTCACTTCAAGTCAAAAAAATTTTAAGTCTCAGAATATTTTAAGAACTGCTAGAAAGTAATATAAGGTGCTAATATTGCACTTTTATGAGCATTTATTTTCATGTTTAGAATTGTAGGTAGAAATGAAATCAGCCAAATCAAACATCAACCCCTCCATTAAATCAAGTGCAAACATATCTTGCCCTACATGACAATTAGATACACTAAAAAACAGTAAATTATATGTTCATCACATATTTTCCAATATATTTATTTTAATTTTTGAGGTCCTTCAATTTCATTTTCAGTGAAAAATTGATTGTTTTCTAACATTTCATTTCTAGGCTTTTCTGCTAAGGGTCTGTGAAATACAGAAATGCACAAGAAGGGGCATTACTGAACTAAAACATCTTTTTTTCAGAGTAAATTAGTGTGTATGTCACTGTTTCATAAAGTCTGATTTGAGATGTACTTCAGAATAATAGGACATGAATCAAAATTAACAACCCAAAAAATAAAGATGTTCTATTTTGTAAGTTATTCTTTCATTAAATTGATATTTTGTGTTATCACTTTGTACTATTATGGGTATTTTAAAACTTTAATAAACCAATCTTAAGTTCAGGCAATTTCCCATTATCACCCAAATACCAGGCAGAAAGTTGCCTAAAAACAATCAACGATCATATTAATATAAAAGTATGAGTTTCAGGCCAAAAAATAAAAGCCAGTAAGTAAATAGTATACATACAGTTGTTTTGTTTTCATAAAAAGCATGAGACATGAACTATTATGCATTAAGTAATATAGCATTAAAACACATCAAACAAAGCCTAATGCAAATATAAGAAGAAATTAGCAGAACACTAAGTATAGTGAGAGATATATTTCTATGGGTTCATAGCATTACATTTCCTGCAAAGAATATAGTGTCCTTTAAACTGTCTCTAGAATGTTTATGAAAAATAAATCATATTTTTAAAACTTTAGAAAATGTATTTTTCTAATTTTGTTGACAGCTTTAAGAAAAACTCAATAAATTTTTTAATAGGTAATATATATAGGCCACACTCTGACAATAATGCAATAAAATTAGAAATTAGTAATAAAATTTTAAGTAAAAGGAATCTGACTACATTTTTTAAAGCAAAAGTAATATCTGATATAATAAACATTTGATCCAAAAGGAAACATAACAAACCTAAGATTACTAAATATATTCAACCAACATTTATTAGACCCCTACCTGTATGCCAAGCACCATTCTTTGAGGTCACAAAGAATAAGAAATCTTCAATGCCTTCATGGAGACTTTGTTTGTCAGCTTAAGGGGATTTGGGGCTGAAACAATGGGGTTTTCTAAATATGCAATTATGTCATCTACAAACAGAGACAATCTGACTTCCTCTCTTCCTATTTGAATACCCTTTATTTCTTTTTCTTGCCTGATTGCTCTGGCCAAAACTTTTAATACTATGGTAAGAGAGGGAATAGAGGGTGGTAATACAAGTGGTAAGAGAGGGAATCCTTGTCTTGTGCCAGTTTTCAAAGGGAATGCTTTCAGTTTTTGCCCATTCAGTATGATATTGGCTGTAGGTTTTTCATAAATAGTTATTATTTTGAGATACATTCCATCAATATCTAGTTTATTGAGAGTTTTTACCATGAAGGGGTGTTGAATTTTATTGAAGGCCTATTACTTTCTGTTAGTTTTTCTTCTAACAGGCCCCTCTGCTGCAGGTCTGCTGGAGTTTGCTGGAGGTCCATTCCAGATCCCGTTTGCCTGACTATCGCCAGTGGAGGCTGCAGAACATCAAAGATTGCTGCCTGTTTCTTCCTCTGGAAGCTTTGTCAGAGAGGGTCACCTAACAGATGCTATCCAGAGCTCTCCTGTATGAGATTTCTGTTAGCCCCTCCTGGGAGATGTCTCCCAGTCAGGAGATGCAGGGGTCAGGAACCCACCTGAGAAGGCAGTCTGCCCCTTAGCAGAGCTCAAACACTGTGCTGGGAGATCTCTTGCACAGAGGCAGCAGGAAGGGAGGTTTAAGACTGCTGAAGCTGCACCCACAGCTCCCCCTTCTCCCAGGTGCTCTGTCTCAGGGAGATGGCAGTTTTATCTGTAAGCCCCTGACTGGGATGGCTGCCATTTTTTCAGAGATGCTCTGCCCAGAAAGGAGGAATCTAGAGGCAGTCTGGCTACACCGGCTTTCCTGAGCTGCAGAGGGCTTCTCCCAGTTGGAACTTCTCTGTGGCTTTGTTTACACCGTGAGGGGGAAACTGCCTACTCAAGCCTTAGTAATGGTGGTTGCCCCTCCCTGCACCAAGTTCGAGCATACCAGGTTGACTTCAGACTACTGTGCTGGCAGCAAGAACTTCAAGTCAGTGGATCTTGGCTTGCTGGATTCCACAGGGGTGGGATCCAGTGAACTAGACCACTCAGCTCCCTGGTTTCAGCCTCTTTCCAGGGGAGTGAGTGGATCTGTCTCACTGGCATTCCAGGTGCCACTGGCGTATGACCAAAAATACTCCTGCAGCTAGCTCAGTATCTGCCCAAATAGCCATCAGATTTGTGCTTGAAACTCGGGGTGGTGGTGTAGGCACCAGAGGGAATCTCCTGGTCTGTGGGTTGTAAAGACCATGGAAAAAGTGTAGTATCTGGGACAGGGTACACCATTCCTCATGGTGCAGTCCCTCTGGGCTTTTTTTTTTTGGCTAAGCTAGGGAGTTCCCCGACCCCTTGCCCTTCCTGGGTGAAGTGACGCCCCACCCTGCTTCAGCTCACACTCCATGGGTTTCACCCATTGTCTAACCAGTTCCCAATGGGATGAACCAGGTACCTCAGTTGGAAATGCAGAAATCACCTGCATCACAAAGAAAACTCCAGGCCCACGTGACTTCACTAATGAATTCTTATGAGCATTTTAAAAAGAAACATTATCAATTGTACCCAAACTCTTTCAGAAAATTGAAGGTCATTAAATGTTTTCCGGCACATTCTGTAAAACCAGCATTATTCTGCTAGAAGAATGAAAGACATTACAAGAAAACAGAATTATTTATCAGTATTCCTCTCAAACGTACAAGTAAATACTCTTAAAATTGAGCAAACTGAATCCAATAATATATAAAAAAGATAATACATCATGACCCAGGGAGGATTATCTCCAGAATGCAAAATTGGTTTAACCTTTTTAAATCAATCAAAATAATTCCCTGTATTAGCAAACTGTGAGGAATAAATATTTGTGCCCATGCCCCCCCCACCACCATATTCAAACTGTAAAGTTTGCCTGAGGACAGTGTTACAAACTATCCATATTTATGAATTTTGCCTACATGAAATTTACTCTAAATCTAAGAATATTTCATACATACCAACAATCTCAATCTCCCATATGATTAACTTTGGTTTCTGTTCAAACTGCAACTTATCCAACCTTTACTAACTAGGTCACAACAACCTACCTAATTATTCCCTCATATTTAATTAGAATTACCTTGCCTTAAATTGACAGGACTCTATAATTATGCCTGAAGAACAGAGAAATTAGACTATTTTCATATCTCAATAATCATGAATTAATTCAACTCTGATGGTACATGCAATGGTTTCTGAAAATAAGGAAATAAGAATTTCCAAAATTTTTATGCCAATATAACTTCAAATTTCCCCAAATTATACTAAATGCACCAAAAAAAAAAACCCACTTTCTTTGGATATTAATTTGACAAAAGAAAATAGATAGTTCATGGTGAAAGCACAACTTAAGAAAATATCTGAATACCTGTACACCCAAGAATTTTTGTCCTTCTAAGATAATATAATCAAAGGTGTTCATATTTTTATTGTTTTAAAGACTCTGTAGTTATGGCTCTGATGATCACTGAAATCTGAATGTTCCTGACCAAGTAATCACAATACAATCATTTGCCCAGGTGAAATAAGTCACAATCCTCTTAATACTAGTAAATAAATGATAAGCAAAGCCAAGAGAATAGACACTTTATTTTTATAATTTTGGGTAGTCTTCATTCTTCCCCTCAATTAACATAACCAGTATGATGGTTAATATTGAGTATCAACTTGATTGGATTGAAGGATGCAAGGCATTGATCCTGGGTGTGTCTGTGAGGGTGCTGCCAAGGGAGATTGACATTTGAATCAGTGGGCTTGGAGAGACAGACCAACCCTTAATCTGGGTGAGCATCATTTAATCAACCACCAGCATGGCCAGATTATAACACAGGCAGAAAAACGTTTAAAGATTAGACTGGCTTAGCCTCCCAGCCTACATTTTTCTCCCTTGCTGGATGCTTCCTGCCCTGGAACATCAAATTCCAAATTCTTCAGCTTTGGGACTCAGACTGGTTTCCTTGTTCCTCAGCTTGCAGACAGCCAATTGTGGGACCTTGTGATCATGTGAGTTAATACTCCTTAATAAACTCCTCTTTAGATTTATATCTATCCTATTAGCTCTGTCCTTCTAGAAAGCTCTGATTAATATAACTAGTATTGACCAAAAAGGCTCCATACTTCTCATCCCCCAGCTTCTTTGCTGATTGCAGCCTGATTATTCACAGCAGAAGACTGCAGCCCCAAATCTATTAGAAGTCTACTTCATTACAAGAGTGGTGGGAGATGGCAGAATGAAAGAGAGCTTATAAGGCCATTTTCTCATCATTTTTTTCTCTTATTCTGCATCACTATCTTAAGACCTCTAGGTAAAGCATCCTCAGAGAGCTCTTGCAACTTCTAGAAGAGTTTAAGTGACTCTCTGTCTTCAGGTTAGGCAAGCAGCTTTCTCATTCCTCCAGGAAACATTTTTGAGAAGCCACTCTTTACCAGGAGACGAAGTGCCTATACTTTAGAAGTTCATATAAGGCTACAAAGACAAATGAACAGCATCAGACTAAATTTTATCTTTATATTAAAATTCCATTTTCTTTTCCTCTCTCACACATATACATGTTCATTACTTTCTTTCAGGGGAGAGAGGAATAGATAAGGAATCATGTTCTCCCTATAAATAGAATTTCTTGCTTTCAACGCAAAGGAGCCATTCTAAGGTATTTATGGGAAGTTGCTATTGGCAGTTTCTATTGCATACAAATTAGAAGAGTGAGAACTTTCTTAAAGTTTCAGCATTTTCATGAATCTAATATAGTAACAACATGGGAAAAATACCAAGTTATACACAAATAAAGACGAATATTCTTGGAATTGTGGATTCCTGAGACAGGTGATAATATAGATTCGGGTAGTAGTATGCTGTACCAGGTTTGTGTGAGCTCATGAGAGCCAATTACTAAATTTTCAGAAATTGTGAAAGCCAGCAGTTAAATCTTTGATAACTTGATATCAGCCAGAGGACGTATTTACATGAAAATCAGCAAATGCTACAAATCAGGCTTTTTAAAAATTTATTCACCTATTTTTGGTGAGGCAATTGTTAAACACTTATCATCACACCTGGAAGGAGGGTGAGAGTAGCATAGGCAAGGCCCAAGCCTGCCAGGTAATGAGTACAGGAGATCCTTACTTTCAGCCCCAAGTTAACTTCAAGCTACAGTTTTGCAAATTTATAACATTTACTAAATCTCTTAGTTACCAAAAAGATTTGCAACCTAACGTGTTAAATTTCAAAAGAAGTAACCATAACAAAATGACAAAATACATTATATAAGAAGAACTCTAGCAGTTACCTTGTAAATATGATTTAAGCTTTTACTTCAAATTTCTGAAATCCTCTTCCAAAAGTCATATTCCCTAGAACTATCAAAATCACCAGTCCTCAGTTCTGACTTCCAAATTTAGACAAAGTCTAAGTTCTGCAGGTGCTGTTTATTGAGTGTTTTGGCTGCAGATTCATCATCCGTAAATATTTCAAGAGATTCTGAAAGCACAGTATGCTTCAAAACAACCACCTGGACAAAACAGAACCTTTGGAGAGCCTAAAAGCAATTAGGGAATAAATATAAAAGACACAAAACATTCTCCCTCTTTTTAATTGGAAATCTATATCAAGGATTGGGAATATACTTAGGTAGATTAAGGAGATGAGGTGAAATGGAATTAATAAGATCAGGTAGCCCAATTAAAATTGTGATTCTATGAAATTTTCTGAATCAGTTTTAGGATTCACAATGTTTACACTGCCAAATTTGGAACATTAACATTTAACAATTTAGTGAAATAATCAGTAACATGAGACATATCTTTATAGCATTTTCAAAATTAAATGTGGAGCATAGAGGTGTTTTAAAAATGAAAATAAAAGCCTATCTCTATTACAAGGAATCAGTCTTTTTCCCCAAAAAGATCTTGTCAATGCCTTTGTTTGAGGTTAAGATTCAACAAATAACAAATAATGGCAGTCAGCTTGACAATAGAAACTCCCAATACTAAAAATGAACATGCCTCAAGTTTTCAAATAATGGAAGATACAGTCATAATGCAAAGATAAATTCACTTTAAATGACAATGCAACCTGATACAGAGCAATTAATTTTGTGTCTAGAGATCCTTTATTTCTCTTCTGTTTGCAGTACAAGCAGAGATTATACTAAACCACATACTTCACTGTGCTATTACTGGATGAATCTGTTTCATCCAAGGAGAGATCAAAGACTGATTAAATTTTTAACCATAACATCTAAAGAAAAACATAATTTAAAACTTAAAGAAAGAAGAAAGTTTAAATCTTCACTTGGGAATTTCCTCCCTCTGTCCATATAAGTGATCAACAAAGCAGTTGTATACATCTACTTAAACATATTACACAAAAATTTACTATTATAGAAATAATTTAGGTATATAAATCTTTAAAATACAGCAGGTTTTTTCAATTTTATGAAAGTTAGTATTACTCTACATCAAGAAGTGCATATATTAAACGGATTAATAGGAATGTCAGAAAGATGATGGAATAGCAGGTCCCCTGCTTGTATCCCCTACCCTCCTACAGTAACAAGAATTTTCAGCCATATGTAGATAAAAGTGTCACTGTGAGAGCCCTGGCAGGAGACTGAGAACCCTGGTGGAGCCCAAGACGTAAGAAGGCTGCCTTGAAAACAGGTTTGCACTCAGATGGCAGTGTCACTCACCACAATACAGGCTACAGATGTGAAAAAACAGCCTCATCTCCTTATGTATCAGATATAACCTCACTTGTCTTGGTCCTGCCACTAGAACCATCTGCCAAGGGATCTGAGAGGGATCATACACACATGAGTCTCAGATGGTAGACCCATAATCTCAGAAGCAGATCATGAAATTGCCTTGTAACTTGGCTCCAGCTCCTCTTAGCTGTGGTCTGTAAGCAGTTGTGCCCTCCTTGGGACCCATTGGTAGTCAGACTCTTCTGTGACTTGCCAACCTCAGTCCCATGCAGACCCTGAAAGAGCCCTATAACTCATCTCCAGTCCCTCTCAGCTACAGCCTAAAAGCAGGTCTACTCAGCAAGGGACCCGCCAGAAGTCATACGCAGTCATGCCCCAGGACACAGGCTTGCCAACCTTGTTCCCACAGTAGATCCTGAAACGGATCTGTAACTTGGCTCCAGACCCTCTCAGCTGTAGTCTGAGAGCATTCATGCCCACTCAGGAACCCACTTGAACTCACACTCATCTGTGTTCCAATAAACAAGCTTGCCAACCTCAGTCCCACATCAGATCCTTAAACAGCCCTGTAACTTGGCTCTAGCCTCATTGGGCTTTGGTTCAGTGGCAATCCTGCTTGCCCAAGAAACCCCTAGAGGCACAGTCATCGCTGCCTCTGGAGGCAGGACTGAAGCTCTCAGAATTGGCTCTGGATTCTAAAGCAGCCGTGTAACTTAGTTGACTCCTCTCAGCCTTGATCCAGAGCCAGCTCTGTCTCTTCAAGTACCTACCTAGTGACCCAGTAGAAACTCCCCTAGACTCAGAGGAAAGCATACCTTTCTACATGCCTAGTAACAGGTTCACTGTCAGCAAAACCAACTGTGGACCATGAAACAGAGCCTGGTCTCAGCACCAGACCTACTGACCAAGAACCTGGAGGCAGCTCAGTCTGCCCAAGGACCAGACAGGACCCACACCTACTGGAGCCCCTGGTAACAGGCTTGTCAAACATGGACCCAGTGCAGAATGAGCAGTAGCCGTGTGACTCAGCTCCAACTCCACTCAACTGTGATCCCAGAGATAATCCCAACAGCCTAGTTGTTTGACAGAAGATCTTTACCTGCCAAAAGACTGAAAAAGATGTTTGCTACTTCAGATACACAGACACCAGCACAAGGCTTCATGAATGACAAAGAATCAGGCAAACATACACCACCAAAGGAAACAAATAAAGCTCCATCCCCAAAGAAATTGACATATATAAATTGCCTTACAAGCAATTTAAAATAATCATCTTAAAGTAGCTCAATGAAATGCAAGAGAACATAGATAATTAAACAATACTAGGAAAACAATATATGAACAAAATAAAAATTTTAATAAAGAAATAGAAACCATAAATAAGAACCAAACAGAAATCCTAGTGATACAATAAGAGAACTAAAAAATATAATAAAGAACTTCAAGAGCAAACTCAATCATGCAGAAGAAAGAACAGTGTGAGTCGGGGCATTAAAAATTAGTTGATTCGAGAAACAAAAAGAAAAAAAGAATAAAATTAGTAAAAAATCATTAGGAATAAATGTGACATCATTAAACAAACAAATATACTATTTATAGGAATTTCAAAAGAAGAAGAGAGACTGACAATGGAGCAGAAAGTTCATTTAAAGAAATAATTGTTTAGAACTTCCCAAATCTCAGGAGAGATATGAACATTCTCATTAATGAAACTCAAAAGATCTCAAGTAAGATCAATCCAAAGCAAAATACGCCAAAACATAAAATTAGATTGTCAAAAGTCAAAGACAAAGAGATACTCTTGAAGGCAATAAGAAAAAAGGCACTCATCATATACAAGAGAATCATCATAAGGATATCAGGAGACTTCTCAGCAAAAAACTGTAGGCCAGGAGTGAGTGAGATGGTACATTCAAAGTTCTGAAAGAGAATAAAAATCCAACCAAGATTACTACCAGCAAAGCTGTTCATCAGAAATAGAGAGATAAAGACATTCCCAAACAAACAAAAGCTAAGGGAGTTTATCACCACTAGATATGCCTTACAAGAAATGCTAAAGGGATGTTTTCACATAAATGGAAAGATGCTAAGGAACTGTATTAAGATTCTCTTAAAGGAACAGAACTAATAGGAGATATATACACACACACATACACATATATATCCTATATATATAAAGGGGATATATATATATATATACCCTATTGTATATAAAGGGGAGTTTATTAAATATTAACTTACATGATCACAAGGTCCCACAATAGGCTGTCTGCAAGTTGTGGAGCAAGGAGAGTCAGACCAAGTCCCAAAACTGAAGAACTTGGAGTCCAGTGTTCAAGGCCAGGAAGCATCCAGCATGGGAGAAAGATGTAGGCTGGGAGGCTAGGCCCATCTCTCCTTTTCACTTTTTTTTTTTTTTTTTGTCTGCTTTATATTTGTTGGTAGCTGATTAGATTGTGCCCACCAGATTAAGGGTGAATCTGCCTTCCCCAGTGCACTGACTCAAACATTAATCTTTTTTGGCAACACCCACACAGACACATCCAGGATCAATATGTTGTATCCTTCAATCCAATCAAGTTGACACTTAGTTCTAAACATCATAATAACATAAAAAGAATAAACACATAAAAAGATAAAACTCACTGATAAAGGTAAATACATAGTCAAACCAGAAAACTCTAATGCTAGTGTGTATATCAGTTTGTAAGTCTAGATTAAAAGTTACAAAAGTATTAAAAATAACTATAGCTACAATAATTTGTTAATGGATATTCAATATAAAAATATTTAAAGTGTGATATCAATAGCATAAAATGTGGAGGGACAAGTAAGAGTGTTGAGTCTTTTAATGCAAATTGTAGTTACATTCTTATCAGCTTAAAATACAATGTTATAACATAATATGTTTTATGTAAACTTCATGGTAACCATAAAGAAAAAGCCATGGCTAGGGGCAGTGACTCTACTTGTAATCCCAGTACTTTGGTAGGCCAAGGCAAGCAGATAGCTTGAGCGTAGAAGTTCAAGACCAGCCTGGGAAACATGGTGAAACCCCATCTGTACTAAAATTACAAAAATTATCCAGGTGTAGTAATGCATACCTGTAGTCCCAGCTACTTGGGAGGCTGAGGCTGGAGAAATGCTTGAACATGGGAGGCAGAGGTTGCAGTGAGCCAAGATTGCACCACTGTACTCCAGCCTGGGTAACAGAGTGAGACCCTGTCTCAAAAGAAAGGAAGGAAGAAGGGAAAGAAGGAAAAGAAGGAAGGAAGGAAGGAAGGAAGGAAGGAAGGAAGGAAGGAAGGAAGGAAGGAAGGAAGGAAGGAAGGGATAAACAGAGAAAGCAAGAAAGCAAGAAAAAAAGGAAAAAAGAAAGGGAAGGAAGGAAGGAAAAAGGGAGGGATGGAGGAAGGGAGGAAAGGAGAGAGGGAAGAAAAGAAAAAGAAAGAAAAAAGAGAGAGAAAGAGAAAGGTAGAAAGAGAGAGAAAGAAAAGGAAAGAAAAGGAAAGGAAAGAAAGGAAAGAAAGAAAGAAAGGAAAGAAGGGAAGGAAGGAAGGGAGGGAGAGAAGGAAGAAAGGAAGGAAGGAGAGAAAGAAGAGGGAGGGAGGGAAGAGAGAGAAAGAGCCACTAGTAGACACACAAAAGATAAACAGAAAGGAATCCAAGCATATCACTACAAAAAATCAACAAGTCACAAGGAAATATATTAAAAGATATGAAAATGAATAAAAGATTTAATAAATAGAAAACAATTAAAAAATGGAAAGAATAAGACCTTACCTATCAATAATTACTTTAAATGTAAATGTATTAAAATCTCTAATCAAAAAATCCACAGTGGTTGAATAAACTTTAAAAAAATTCAACTATATACTGCTTACAGTATAGGGTCACTTTAGCCTTAAGGACACAAACAGGCTAAAAATAAAAGAATGGGAAGGGGTATTCCATGGAAATGGAAACCTAAAGAAAGCAGGTATGGCTATACTTATGTCAAACAAAATAAACTTTCAGTCAAAATCTGTCATGACAAAGAGGTCAATATATAATAACATAGGGGCCAATTCATCAAGGGGATATGCCAACTGCAAATATATTTACACCCAACATTACAGCAAATAAATACAAATAGCAAATATTAACAGAACTGAAGAGAGAAACAGAAGCAACACAATATTAGTAGAAGACTTCGGCACTCAACATTCAACAATAAATAAATCAACCAGACAGAATATCTTTAAGGAAATAGCAGACTTCAATAGCACTACAGATCAAATGGAGAACATTCCACCCAACAGCAGCAGAGTACACATTTCTCTTAACTGCACACAGAATGCTCTCCAGGATAGATCATATGTTGGGCCACAAAACAAGTCTTAACAAACTTAAAAAGGCTATAATCATATCAAGTATCTTTTCCAACCATAATGGTATGAAACTAGAAATTAGTAACAGAAGGAATTTTGAAAAATTTACAAATAGGTGTAAATCAACTGACATGGTTTGGCTGTGTCCCCACTCAAATATCACCTTCCTCATAATCCCTACATGCTGTGGGTGATAATTGAATGATTGGGTCAGTTACACTCACGCTTTTCTCATGATAGTGAGTTCTCACAAGATCTGATGGTTTTATAAGGGGGTTTTCCCTGTTTTGCTCGGCACTTCTCCTTCCTGTCATCATGTGAAGAACGACGTGTTTGCTTCCCCTTCCACCATGATTATCAGATTCCTGACGCCACCCCAGCCATGCAGAACTGTGAGTCAATTAAAACTCTTTTCTTTATAAATTACTGTAGTCTTGAGCAATTATTTATAGCAGTGTGAGAATGGACTAATATATTAATACACTACTGAAAATCAGTGGGTCAAAGAAGAAATCAAAAACTATTTTGAGACAAACAAAAATGAAAACACAACATACTCAAACTTATGTTGTACAGCAAAAGCAAGTCAAAGAGGGAAGTTTAGGGTGATAAATGTATACATTAAGAAAAGAAGAATATTTCAAATAAACAACTTTTACACCTTGAAGAACTAGAAAAAAAGCCACAAAGTTGGCAAAGGAGAGGAAATAATAAAGATTAGAACAGAAATGATAGAGACTAGAAAGACAATGTAAAAGATCAACCAAACAAAGGGCCTGGGTTTTTTTTTTATATAAAAACAAAATTGCCAAATTTTTAGCTACACTAACCAAGAAGAAAAAAGACTCAAATAAATAAAATTACAAAGGAGACAGGAGATATTACAACTAATACCACAGAAATATAAAAGATTATAAGACACTGCTATGAACAATTATATGCCAACAAATTGGATCACCTGGAAAAAATGGGCAAATTTCTAGACACATACAACCTATCAAGACTGAATTATGAAAAAATAGAAAATCTGAACAGACCAATGAGTAAGAAGATTGAATCAGTAACCAAAAACCTCCCAACAAAGAAAAGTACAGGACCAGATGGCTTCACAGATGAATTTTACCAAGGATTTAAAGAACTAAGACTAATCTTTCTCAAACTCTTTCAAAAAATTATAAGAAAGGAACACTTCCAAATTCATTGTATGAGGTTAGCATCACATTCACACTAATGCCAGATAAGGGCACTACATGAAAATAAAACTACAGGACAATATTGCTGATGAACATAGATGCAAAAATCCTCAAAAGAATTACTAGCAAATAGAATTCAACAGGATTGTGTAAAAAGATTATACACCATGACCAAGTTGGAGTTATTCCTGGGATGCAAGCATGGGTCAACATACACAATCAATAAACGCAATATACTACATTAACAAAATGAAGGATTAAAAAATGCTATCATCTCAGTAGATACAGAATAAGCACTTGATAAAATTCAACATCTACGTATGATTTTAAAACTATCAATAAATTAGACATAGAAGAAATGTATCTTAATATAATATAAATTATACAGGATAAGCCCAAAGTTAACATCATATGCAATGGTGAAAAGCTAAAAATTTTCCTCTAAGATCAGAAACAAGACAAGGTGCCCACTCTCATTACTTTTATTCAACATAATACTGAAATTCCTAGCCAGAGTAATTAGGCAAGGAAAGATAAAAGGCATCTAAATGAGAAAGGAAGAAGTTAAATTGTCTCTGTTTGCAGTGACATCATCATATATACAGGAAACCGTAAAGTCTCCACCAAAATACTGTTAGAATTAATAAATGGATTCAGTAGTTATTAAACACAAAATCAACACACAAATATCAGTTGCATTTCTATACACTAACAGCAACCTAAAAAGAAATTAAGAAAACAATCCAATTTTCATAGCATTCAAAGCATTAAGATTCCTAGGAATACATTTTAACTAAGAAGGTAAAATATCTGTGCTCTGAAAACCCCAAGACATTGATGATGGAAATTAAAGAAGACACAAATAAATGAAAAGACATCCCACGTTCAGGGGTTAAAAGAATTAATATTGTTAAATTGTCCATACTACCCAAAGCAGTTCACAGATTCAGTGAAGTCCCTACCAAAATTCCAATGGCATTGTGCACAGAAATAGAAATAGGTTGTTCCTGCCAACAACCCGAATCAGCTTATAAGCAAATTCTTCCCCAGAGCTCAGCCCATGAACACATTGATCTCAGTCATGTGAGACTCTAAGCAGAAGAGCCCATCCCCAGTTCTGACCCACAAAACCATGAGATAACAAATCAGTGTTGTTTTCAGCTTCTAAGTTTATAGCAATTTGTTACACAGCAACATCCCTTCATACTGTTCTGTCACTAAGACTGAATCCAGGCAGGGTCACTTGGAGGTGCATTTCCTTCAATAAATTTAGTTCCAAGAGAATAAAATTTCTGGCAGCATATTTGCATTTGGAGACTTGAGGTCATCAACGTTTTACATGATTTTATTTCAATGTAGTCCATGATTCCAAAGGGCAATAGAATATTTTATATTTAGAGTTTTTGCTTTGTTTTGCATTTAATGTTGAGCTCAAAAAATTTCCCTGAGGGAATATTGCCTTCCCAATGCGCCAGTCACGATGAAAATAATTTCATAACCTAAAATTTGTTTTACAGTCAATGGGGGGGGGAATAAACCAATATGATTAATAAGGCATACATGAATATGGCTATCTAAAGATAAAAAATTGAGCATTCTTGAATTTCAGTAGTGAAACAGATTAATAGGAAAGAGAAATATTTCTGAAAACTCATTTCTACCTTTGTGGCATTTACTGTGGTTGCAATTTTCTCCCAGTCATCCCTTGGAGCCATCCATATTAGGATATCAGATACCTAACCTGACACCCCTAAGGCTATGTTCTAAATTAAAACTAAAATTTAATTGAAAAGCTTCCATGATTTTAGACTTCCTCTGGCTCCAGGTCTTCTCACTGTTCTTTTTGGCCTTTCCAAATCGAAGCCTCTCTGGAGAAGAGCTGTGCTTTACATTGAGAACAATTTATTCTTATATCTATGATTCTATTTCCTGACTTCTATTGAGTTTTTTTTTTCTAAATTCATTATGCAAAATAAAATCTGAATTTCCCTCCAAGTCACTAAGCTTGTCACATGATCTGGTCTGAATGATGTCTAAGATTTCTTCCAACTATAATATTTGATGACTTAGGCTTTTAATGTAAAGGTAGGATATAAACACATTTTTTTCAAGAAGGTCAAGGGAATAAGAAATGTTGCCTGTCATAATTTGATAAAAGTTCCCCTGAAGATTTCAAAGAACATTAAGGCAATACTGGCTGCTCTTTGATTGACCACTGACACCCACAGGCTTCACATCATTTTTGGCATCTCTTTCCCCAGTGAGATGCTGCAGGCACAAAACATGGAACCAGGAAACTATCCTGAGCTAAGGCAGTGTCCCCTTTTCTTTTAGATACATTTCTTTCAAATATTCTATAATCATTAAAAGGCAGGACAGAGGAACAAATCTGTAGTTGTCTCCAAACCTAAGGGTTGTAGCAAATTTCCCACAAGCATCTTAACTGATCTTTCCATGAAATGTAAGGGCAAGGTGTCTATTAGTTCCTTTCCTTTCATTTAGCAGTAAAATATTAGATAGGCAAGAGAGAAGGATGAGAAGCAATAAAAGACAGCAAAGAAACACAATCAGATTTTAATATGTAGAATTAGGATGACTTGTAGTTTTATATTACCAGGCTTTAAGAGAATTACCATATAATGATGGATACTTTGGGGAAATCACCAGGATATGAAATTAATTTCTTAGCCTGGAACTTTAATTTGGTACATGAAGAATTAAGACACAACTAAAATCAAATATCCTTTATTAGCCATAATTCTCCCTAGCAAAAATTACTTTGTACGCCCACCCAGCAACCCCTATCTCCACTCTGAGGTGCTGATTCACTACATGGTGTCATCACTTACCTTTATTTTTAAACTGAAAGAACCAATATAATTAAACCCAATTTCATTTGTTGCTCCTAACTACAGAATCAAGTCAAGAATTAAAAATAAGATTGGGGGATCCCTGCCCTACTAGATTTAGTTAAATATATTTTCATGAGGAAGTATTTTATACCAGGACAAAGAAGAAAATATTTAAGGAGACAATCACCAACTTGTAAAAACGCATTTCAGTTTTCAAGTATAAGTTTTCCTGCACAGAATATACACTTTTATGCCTCCATTTTTCAGATCCAGCTGTTTCCTCATCTCCAGAACTCCTCATCCTCATACTTTTTTGTTAACTACATACCTCATTTTTTAAAGGCCAGTCCAGTTACTTCCTCCTTCCTAGAAAAGTCCTGTATCGCCACACGGCAGGTCATTCTTTTTAGTTCCCATTCCTATCCATCTGTCACTGGTCATGCATTAAGTGTAGGAATTGGAGAGAAGTAATTTGGGTGTGATGCATTCATTCAGAGCCTATGGACAGGTACTTCATATTATAAGCCAGAGAAGAAGGGCAGGTAAATGCTGCTTTAATATCATAAAGCTAGGTCATTCCTGAGGAATATTAGAAAGAAATGTTTCAAATGTTCTAGTTAATATGAAAATATTAATAATTAATGCCAAAATATGAATTTTTTGTTTAAATGTGAAAAAAGTATCAAATACCTGGCGAAGCGGTGCCAATAATCAGGCTCTGGGAGGAAGCCAGCTGCCAAATCAAGTAAAAATCCCTTATGATTTCCCTCCTGCCCTCAACACTGACCCATTTATGGGATCCTCCTCACCTCATTCCTCAGCAAGGCCAATAGAACAGAGTGGAAGTAAAAGTCTGGCATCCATCAGACAAGTGAGGCAGTGAAATCAACAAAATTAAAGGAGAGAATATGTGAAATGAGATTCATCTATGAGAGAATGGAAGTGCAATTCATGAAACATCCCAAGATAGAATCAGGACAACAAAAGGGCACCGAGGACACCTACAGGGAACAAGTTAAAGAGAAAATAGAAAGGAGAAGAAAGCATTAGGGAACAGAGGAATGTCTGTGTGGGACAGACCTCTAAGGGAGGCAGCATCCAAGACAAGAAAGGTTAAATACCCTTACCCTGGTCATCTCACTGGGCTCCCAGCTAAGGGTCACTGAACAGCAGAGTATAAGCCACGGAAGAGGATTCTGCAAGACAACCAAAAAACCTAACTTTCCCACCCTTCCAAACCCCACCTTCCGCCCAGAAAAGGTCTGGTCATGATTTGCACTTCTATTTAACATTCATGGTGTTTTACCATGCTTAGGTATTTGTGTCTCTCTCCAAACCTATAGAAGAAATTGTGTTTCTCTTTTCCTCTGGTGTCAGACCCAGTACTCTGCCCATTGCAGTTATTCGTAGTGAACACTGTGAATTGCCCACCAGTGTCCACTGCTTGCTTCCTTCATTCTAGTGGAACCCTGACTCTGTTCAGGTAACACTCTTTCCAACTCCAATGAGGCCATCCATTGGGTAGAGGGGCTAGGCTTTAGGACTGAGTTTATTTTTTGTCTTTTTAATGACTTATAAATTCATCAATGGTGCTAACTTGGATACTCAGGCCCTAAATTACAGGTCTGGAGGGATTTAGCATCTCCTCTCCCTGAAATACAATTATATTATTCCAGCTATAATGATTGTTCCCTAGACAAAAATGCATACTCATGATGGAGCTCAATAGTTACCAAGTTATGCACATATTCACCTCCAAGCCTGACATGTTTCCTCATTTATTTGTCTCTATCTCTTTTTCTCTTTCTGTGCCCTAGTCTCTTTATCTGAGGGTGTTCTCCTCTTCACCTCTCTCTATCTTCTGCTGCTGTCTCCATTTCGTTATTTCTGCTCCCCTACTCAATTTTCTTGTTTCCTAGTTCATCAGAATATTAAATGTAATTATTTATATATTTATTTGTGTTAATAAAGGTTTAGCTAATATCTGTTTTTTTAAAGCAAGGGAGTTGAGTATTTTATCTCTTTTTGGAAAACTCAATAAAATTGCTTTCTTTTATTTAAAAGCTTCTCAATTGATTTTTTTCCCTAAGAGTCAGAAATATTCTATGGAAAAATAATTTCTTCAAAAGAAATGTATCCCTCGGATTAATATCCAAATACATAAGGAACTCAAAAAACTCAACAGCAA
>NW_016107327.1:11864756-11898107 GCF_001604975.1 Cebus imitator | reverse complement strand
AAAAAAAAAAAAAAAAAAATCCAATTTTTAAAATGAAATGACACACAGATGCCCAACCTGGTATATAAAAAAATGTTCAACATCACTAATCATTACAGAAATGCAAATCAGAACCACAGTGAGATATCATCTTACTCTAGTTAGAAGGGCCATTATCAAAAAGACAAAAGACAACAAGTGTTGGCAAGCATGTGAAGAAAAGGGAACACTTACACACTGTGAGCAAGAATATAAATTATTATAACCATTATGGAAAACGGTATAGAGGTTACTCAAAAAGTCAAAAATTGAAATATATGATCCATTAATCTCACTACTGGGTATATATCTAAAGGAAATGATATCAGTATGTTGAAGAGACATCTGCACTCCCATGTTTATTGTAGCACTATTCACAATAGCTAAGATATAAAATCTGCATAAATGTTCATCAACAGATGAATAAAGAAAATTTAGCATATATATACACAATGGAATACTAATCAGCCATAAAAAAGAATGAAATCCTGTCATTTACAGCAACATGGATGAACCTGGAAGACAGTATGTTAAGTGAAATAAGCTAGGCACAGACAAATACTGCAGGATTTCAGTCATAGACAGGATCTAAAAAAATTGATGCCACAAAGACTAGAACAGTGGATACCATAAACTGGGAAAGGTAGAAAGAAGGGGAAAATGGGGAGAGACTAACTGGTCAATGGATACAAAGCTATAGCTAGATAGAATAAGTTCCGGTGTCCCATTGCACAATGACTATAGTTAACAATAATGCTTTGTATGTTCCTGTATTCCTGGAAGAGAGGATTTTGAATGTTCTCGCCACAAAGAAATGATAAATGTTTGAAGTAATAGATATGTTGATTACCCTTATTTGATCATTACATGATGTATACAGGTACCTGAAATCCATCAACCTTGGCAGAAATGCCAGCAATTTTTTGGTTATTTTATATAGGTATATAATGTGCAAGAAAAGTTATCTAATGTATCTAAGCTTATTATTAAAAACTCATTTTAAAAGCTAAGATATACAGTGGTATAAACTGTACAATTATCCTTTAAGCAACCTCTTTCCACTGAGATAATCAGGAAGCTCCTCATTTATAACTAGAAAGTAGGAGTCCTGGCCCCTGTTTGTGCACATAAGATTTTAAATAAGGCATCAGGGATTTAGAATCTACATCAAATTTCCATTTTTTCTAATGTGGCCAAAATAATGTGCATTTATAAACAAGCTTCCTGACTCAAAGGGCAGTTTTAAGGTATGAAATCTGTAGACTAATGGGCTCCTTTTCTGAGAGCACAAGCCCCTTAGTTACAGATAATAAGTATACCCTCTCCTTGATGAAAATAAGGACACCTTTCAAAGTAACTAAACTGATTTTTTAATCAGTTTTGCCAACCAAAAATGACCCTTCATATTCATTTATGGATATGATGAAAACCTAGTAAAACCTCATACATGACTCAGTTTAGTCAAAAGCCTAATGAAAAGTCAGATTTCTTCTTCCTTAATCAGCCTTCACCAAATCATAACAATCAGGCGTGTGATGGTCATCCCCAACCACACAGTATAGGTTGTGCCAAACTAGGTTGAATAATAATGATAACTATTTAATGAATGGCAAATTGTGAGACGGTAAAAATTTGTATCTCTATTTTATAAATTAAAGTACAGAAACCTGAAAATGCACAAATTGTTCAAGTATAGGAGGCCAGGAGGTGAGAGAGCTGGAAATTAAACCCAAGTGTCCTGACTCCAAAATCCAGGTACCTCTTAAAGCCTCAGTCTCCTAACTTATCCGTAAACTATATTTAGATAAATAGCGTTATTGTTAAAAATTTAAGGAAATAAACTACCTAGAATGTTTAGCACAGGGTTGGCACATAGCAAGTATTAGTAAATGTTAGCTATAATTACTGCAAAGAGTCAAAATTAGCTTCACTCTAACTGGTTCTTACTCATGTTATTTGGCTTTCTGGGAAAACACAGAATAATTCTCATATGGCAATGAAGCCCTTCGGAGTCATTCCATTTTTATTACTGTTCTTCATATGACATTATTTCTAGTTCCCACTCATTCCTATTTGGTGAGGGATAGACTAGAGGGATCACTATACCATTGGCTTCAATTAGCTGTGATCAACTCAAATCTTGTTTACATAAATAGATGTCAAGCCGGCTCAGTTCACAATATATATTTACAACTGATTTGGGGATCCAAATACAAATATTTTAAAATATATTTGTTAAATATCGCCTTGCTATCCTGAACAGAATAGATCACCAGGACCCTCAAATGATCCATGTGACTGACTGCAGAAAAGTTTTTATATGTGCTAAATGCTCTCAAAGCAGGTATTCAATATATATCAACAGTCCTCTCCATGGAGGGTTGCTTTTGTCTAACAACACAATATCAGCACATAACACCACAACAGATGGCAATTCATACATGTGCAAGAACACAGACCTCTTCAATTATTATTAGATTCTGTATAATCCACCCCCATGGAGTCTATATATGACCACTTCAATTCACATAGAAAAAAGTTCCAAATCCCACTACCGGGTATATACCCAAGGATTAAAAATCATTCTACTATGAAGACACATGAACACACGTTTATTGCAGCACTATTCACAATAGCAAAGACTTGGAACCAACCCAAATGCCCATCAATGATAGACTTGATAAAGAAAATGTGGCACATATACACCATGGAATACTATGAAGCCATAAAAAAGAGTGAGTTCATGTCCTTTGCTGAGACATGGATGAACCTGGAAGTCATCATTCTCAGCAAACTAACACTGGAACAGAAAACCAAACACCTCATGTTCTCATTCATAAGTGGGAATTAAACAATGAGAACACATGGACACAGGGAGGGGAACAACACACACTGGGGCCTGTCAGGGGTTGGGGCAAGGGGAGGGAGAGCATTAGGACAAATGCATGCAGGGCTTAAAACCTAGATGATGAAGTTGATAGGTACAGAAAATCACCATGGCACATTTTGTTACCTTTGTAACAAATCTGCACTTTCTGCACATGTATTCCAGAACTTAAAGTAAAATTTTTTAAAAAAGTTCCAAATTGTTTCTGTTTGTTTACATCAGAAAATCAAGCCATTTATAGAAAGAATTCTTCTGAGCACAGAATACTTATGGAGAGGTTCCTCTTTGGGTGGTAATTTGTGACAAATACTTTCAAGTTTGCGCTTCAACCTTAATTGTGCCCAGAATAGCCAAGAAACATGCATCAAGTGTCACTTTATCTTCCTGTATCCAAACCTTAAAAGTATCAGCAAAAGGTAGATACCAAAAGTTTGAAGTTTGAACTGCATCAGTAGTTTTCAAATCAGCTACACATTAGAATCACCTAAGGGACTTAAAAAAAAAAAAAAAAGTCCAAGCCCCACCCTAGGTCAATTAGATCAGAAATCTTAGCTGGGTTTTTTTAAAAGCTCTCCAAAGTATTCTAATTTGAGTTGAGGCCAAGTAGTCTCTAAAATCTCTTTAAATCTTTCCTTCATTTTAGAATTTCATTATATATTCTCTTCCTCTGGAGATATTTTTCACAGCCTTGCCTACCCATCTTAAAAGTAAAAACCAAAAAACAATTATTCCACACTCAATAACTTTCTATAGGCACATTTGTTATGCTTTGACTAAACAACAGCAGTGTTTTCTCTAAACAAGGCACTTAGCCAGAGCAAACTTAAGGGTTAAATGAGACAAGCATCTCCCTGTTTCTTTCTTTCTCAAATGAGAAAATACAGCTTAGACCTCATTCCTGTTTCCTTGCATTGCTGCAGCCCGTCCTTCTCCAGTGTGAATTCTGAAACCCTCTCACCTTCTCCCTGCGGGATCCATAGGGCTCCCATTATTCTTTCAGCCCCAAAAGAAAAACAAGCTACAAATCAAGACTGCTTGCTCCCTCAACTCCTACCCCTGTAGACAAAATATTGAAAGCCAAACTATGAAATGTTAGAACAGGGAATCCTAAAATCAGGCATTACATTCCAATGATTTTCATCTTGTCTCTCAGAAATACATAGATTTTCCTAACACGGATGTCCATTAAATTTTTCAGAAATCAAGAATATACTAAATGAAAAACATGCATATTGAAGTGGCCTAGAAGAAGGGTACTGACATTTACAACTTGGTTTTTTTTGTTTGTTTGTTTTTTATTTTCATAGGTTATTGGGGAACAGGTAGTGTTTGGTTACATGAGTAAATTCTTCAGTGGTGATTTGTGAGATTTGGGTGCACCCAGCACCCAAGCAGTATACACTACACCTTATTTGTAGTCCTCACCTCCTTCCCACCCTTTTCCCCTGAGTCCCCAAAGTCCATTGTGTCATTGTTAGGCCTGCATCCTAATAGCTTAGCTGCCAATTATAAATCAGAACATACCATGTTTGGTTTTCCATTCCTGAGTTACTTCACTTAGAATAATAGTCTCCAATCACATCCAGGTTGCTGCAAATACCATTAATTCATTTCTTTTTAATGCTGAGTAGTATTCCATCATATATATATGATATATATGAGATAAATATATATATATATATATATCATGGATATATGATATACATGTAAATATATCGATATATTTACATGTATTTATCATATATCCATGATATATTTGTCATGTATATCATATATATGATAAAAACATCATGTATATCATATATATGATAAATATATCATATCATATATATACATCATATATATGATATATAGACACCATATATATGTGATATATACATATCATATATATATATGATATATATATATATACCATAGTTCTTTTATCCACTCACTGATTGATGGGCATCAGGGTCAGCTCCACATTTTTGCAATTGTGAATTGTGCTCCTATGCGTGTTCAGGTATCTTTTTCACATAATGATTTCTTTTCCACTGGGTAGACACCCTGTAGCGGGGTTGCTGGATCAAATGGTAGTTGCACTTTTAGTTCTTTAAGGAATCTCCACACTGTTTTCCATAGTGGTTGGACTAGTTTACATTCCCACCAGCAGTGTAGAGTGTTCCCTGTTTACCACATCCATGCCAACATCTTCTATTTTTTGATTTTTTGATTATGGTCACTCTTGCAAGAGTAAAGTGGTGCTTCTTTGTGGTTTTGATTTGCATTTCCCTGATCATTAGTTATATTGAGCATTTTTTCATGTTTTTCGGCCATTTGTGTATCTTCTTTTGCGAACTGTCTATTCATGTCCTTAGCCCCATTTTTGATGGGGTTGTTTCTTTTTTCTCATTGATTTGCTTGAGTTCATTATAAGTTCCAGATATTAGTCCTTTGTCAAATGTATACATTGTGAAGATTTACCCAACTCTGTGGGTTGTGTGCTTACTCTGGTGACTGTTTCTTTTGCCATGAAAAGCTCTTTAGTTTCATTAAGTCCCTGCTATTTATCTTTGCTTTTATTGCATTTGCTTTTGAGTTCTTGGTCATGAAATCCTTGCTTAAGCCAATGTCTAGAAGGGTTTTTCCAATGTTATCTTCTAAAATTGTTATAGTTTCAGGTCTTAGATTTAAGTCCTTAGTCCATCTTGAGTTAATTTTTGCATAAGGTAAGAGATGAGGATCCAGTTTCCTTCTCCTACATCTGGCTAGCCAATCATTCCAGCACCATTTATTGAAAAGCATGTCCTTTCCCCACTTTATGTTTTTCTTTGTTTTGTTGAAGATCAGTTGGCTAAAGTAATTGGGTTTATTTCTGGGTTCTCTATTCTGCTACATTGGTCTATGTGCCTATTTTTATACCAGTATCATGCTGTTTTGGTGACTATGGCCTTAAAGTATAATTTGAAATCAGGTAGTGTAATGCCTCCATATTTGTTCTTTTTGCTCAGTCTTAATTGGCTATGCAGTCTCTTTTGGATTTCCATATGAATTTTAGGATTGCTTTTTCTAATCCTGTAAAGAGTGATGGTGGTATTTTGATGGAGATTATACTGAATTTGTAGATTGTTTTTGGCAGTATGGTCATTTTCACAATATTGATTCTACCCATGCATGAGCATGGAATGTGTTTCCATTTATTTGTGTCATCCATAATTTTTTTCAGCAGTGGTTTGTAATTTTCCTTGTAGAGGTCTCTCACCTCCTTTGTTAGGTATATTCCTAAGTTGTTTCGTTGTTGTTGTTGTTGTTGTTTTGCAGCTATTGGAAAAGGGGTTTATTTCTTGATTTGATTCTCAGCTTAATCGCTGCTGGTCTATGGCAGAGCTACAGATTTGTGTACATTAATTTTGTATCCAGAAGCTTGGCTGAATTATTTTATCAGTTCTAGTAGCATTCTGAAGGAGTCTTTAGGATTTTCTAGGTAAACAATCATATCATCACAAGCAGAGACAGTTTGACTTCCTCTTTACCAATCTGAATACCCTTTATTTCTTTCTGCTGTCTGATTGCTCTGGCTAGGACTTCCAGTACTATGTTGAAGAGGTGTGGTGAGGATGGCCATCCTTGTCTTGTTCCAGTTCTCAGAGGGAATGCTTTCAACTTTTCCCCATTCAGTATTATGTTGGCTATGGGTTTGTCACAGATGGCTTTTGTTATACTGACGTATGGCCCTTGTATGCCAATTTTGCTGAGTTTTAATCATAAAGGGATGCCGGATTTTGTCAAATGCTTTTCTACATCTAGTGAGATGATCATGTGATTTTCATTTTTAATTCTGTTCATGTGGTGTATCACATTTATTTACTTGCATATTTGTTAAACCATCCCTACATCCCTGGTATGAAACCCACTTGATCATGGTGGATTATCTTTTTGATATGTTGTTGGATTCAGTTAGCTAGTATTTTGTTAAGGATGTTAGCATCTACAATCATCAGGGATATTGGTCTGAAGTTTTCTTTTATGCCTATGTCCTTTCCTAGTTTTGGTATTAGGGTAATACTGGCTTCATGGAATGATTTAGGGAGGGTTCCTTCTTTCTCTCTCTTGTGGAATGGTGTCAAAAGGATTGGTACCAATTCTTCTTTGAATGTCTGGTAGAATTCTGCTGTGAATCTGTCTGGTCCTGGACTGTTTTTTGTTGGTAAGTTTTTAATTACACTTTCAAGCTTGCTGCTTATTATTGTTCAGTTCAGGGTATCTAATTCTTCCTGATTTAAGCTAGAAGGGTTGTATATTTCCAGGAATTTATCCATCTCTTCCAGGTTTTCCAGTTTATGTGCATAAAGGTGTTCATAGTAGCCTTGGATGCTCTTTTGTATTTCTTTGGGGTCAGTTGTAATATCTCCTGCTTTATTTCTTATTGAGCTTATTTGGATTTTCTCTCTTCTGGGTTAATCTTGCTAACGGTCTATCAATTTTATTTTTCTTTTCAAAGAACCAGCTTTTTGTTTCATTTATCTTTTGTATTTTGTTATTTCAATTTCATTTAGTTCTGCTCTGATCTTGGTTATTTCCTGTCTTCTGCTGGGTTTGGACTTGGTTTGTTCTTGTGTCTCTAGTTCCTTGAGGTGGGTGACCTTAGATTGCCTGTTCGTCTCTTTCAGACTCTTTGGTGTAGACAGTTACGGCTATGAACTTTCCTCTTAGCACTACCTTTGCTGTATCCCAAAGGTTTTAATAGGTTGTGTCAGTGTGTCACTATTGTTGTTCAGTTCAAAAAATTTTCTAATTTCCATCTTGATTTTGTTTTTGACCCAGTGATTACTCAAAAGCAGGTTATTTAATTTCCATGTATCTGCATGGTTTTGAAGGTTCCTTTTGGAGTTGATTTCCAGTCTTATCTCACTGTAGTCTGAGAGTGTGCTTGGTATAATTTCAGTTTTTTAAAATTTATTGTGGCTCATTTTGTGGCCTATCATATGATCTATCTTGGAGAAAGTTCCATGTACTGTTGAATAGAATGTATATTCTGCAGCTGTTGGATGGAATGTTCTGTATATACCTGTTAAGTCCGTTTATTCCAAGCTATAGTTTAAATCCATTTCCTTTTTCTGTCTTGATGATCTGTCTAGTGCTGTCCGTGGAGTATTGAAGTTCCCCACTATTACCGTGTTGCTATCTCATTTCTTAAGTATATTACTAATTGTTTTATCAATTTTGGAGCTCCAGTCTTAGGTGCATACATGTTTATGATTGTGATTTTTTTTGATGGACAAGGTATTTTGTCATTATATAATGCCCCTCTTTGTCTTTTTTAACTGATGTTTTAAAGTTTGCTTTGTCTGATATAAAAATAGCTACTCCTGCTTGCTTTTCATGTCCATTTGTCTGAAATGTCTTTTTCTACCACTTTACCTTAAGTTTGCATGAGTCCTTATGTGTTAGGTAAGTCTCTTGAAGGCAGCAGATGGTTGGTGAATTTTTATCCATTCTGCAATTCTGTATCTTTTAAGTAGAACATTTAGGCCATTTACATTCAATGTTAGTATTGAGATGTGAGGTGCGATTCCATTCATCATACTATTTGGTGCCTGTAATCTTGGTTTTTTGTTTCTTGTTTTTGTTTTTTAAATTTCATTTTTGTTTTATAGGTCCTGTGAGATTTATGCTTAAAAGAGGTTCTGTTTGATGTATTTCCAGGATTTTCTTCAAGATTTAGAGCTCCTTTTAGTAGTTCTTCTAGTAGAGGCTTGGTAGTGGCAAATTCTCTCAGCATTTGTTTTTCTGAAAAAGACTGTATCTTTCCTTCATATATGAAGCTTATTATATTCATATATGAAGCTTATTATGGATACAAAATTCTTGGATGACAGTTGTTTCGTTTGAGGAGGCTGAAGATAGGGCCCCAATTCCTCCTAGCTTGTAGGGTTTCTGCTGAGAAATCTTCTGTTAATCTGATAAGTTTTCCTTTTTAGGTTACCTGGTGCTTTTGTCTCAGAGCTCTTAAGATTTTTTCCTTTGTCTTAACTTTAGATAACCTGATGACAATTTGCCTAGGCAATGATCTTTTTGTGAAGAATTTCCAGGTGTTCTTTATGCTTCTTGTCTTTGGATGCCTAGATCTCTAGCAAGGCCAGGGAAGTTTACATTGATTATTCCACCAAATATGTTTTCTAAACTTTTAGATTTCTCTTCTTCCTCAGGAATATTGATTATTCTTGGGTTTGGTCATTTAACATAATCCAAGACTTCTTGGAGGCTTTTTCATATTTTTTTATTCTTTTTTCTTTGTCTTTGTTGGATTGGGTTAATTCAAAGACCTTATCTTTGAGCTCTGAATGTCTTTCTTCTACTTGTTTAATTCTGTTACTGAGACTTTCCAGAGTATTTTGCATGTCTATAAGTGAGTCTATTGTTTCCTGAAGTTTTTATTTTTTTAATTTATGCTATCTATTTTCTTAAATATTTCTCCCATCATATTTTTGGATTTTTTTGGATTTTTTGGATGCAATATCATTTTTTGGATTTTTTTTGCATTGGGTTTCACCTTTCTCTGGTGCCTCCCTGACTAGCTTAATAACTAACCTCCTGAATTCTTTCTCAGGCATATCAGGGATTTCTTCTTGGTTTGGGTCCATTGCTGGTGACCTAGTATGGTTTTTTGGAGGTGTTAAAGAGCCTTGTTTTGTCATATTACCAGAGTTGGTTTTCTGGTTTCTTCTCATTTGAGTAGCCTCTGTCAAAGTGAAGGTCTAGGGTTGAAGGCTGTTCTTCAGATTCTTTTGTCCTATGGGGTATTCCCTTGATGTAGTACTCTCCCCCTTTTCTTATGAATGTGGCTTCCTCAGAGCCAAGCTGTAGTGATTGTTATCTCTCTTCTGGGTCTAGCCACCCAGCAAGTCTACCCAGGATCTGGGCTGGTACTGGGGGTTGTCTGCACAGAGTCCTATGATGTGAACTGTCTGTGGGTCTCTCAGCTGTGGATACCAGCACCTGTTCCGGTGGCCAGGGGTGATGGGAAAAGGCCACAGGAAGAAGGAAATCTCCAGCTGAACTTTGTAACAATTTGAGCTGAGAAGTCTCCTGGTCAGAACTCAGGGGAGGGTGTGAATATGATGTGCAGACTCCATAGGCTGGGGAACGAGGAAAGCCAGTTTCATCCATGTCTCTGCGAAGGACATGAACTCATCCTTTTTATGACTGCATAGTATTCCATGGCGTATATGTGCCACATTTTTTTTATCCAGTCTATCATTCATGGGCATTTCGGTTGGTTCCAAGTCTGCTATTGTGAACAGTGTTGCAATAAACATACATGTGCATGTGTCTTTAAGGTAGAATGATTTATAATCCCTTGGGTATATGCCCAATAATGGGATTGCTAGGTCAAATGGTATTTCTAGTTCCAAATCCTTGAGGAATCACCACACTGTCTTCCACAATGGTTCAACTAATTTACACTCCCACAAAACATTCCTCAGTGTTTCCTCAGTTCCTCCCCAGGGATGCTGAATGAACAGGATGGAGCAACAATATTCTGGATCCTCAAGACAAAGTTCTAAACAATGAAGAACAGCTGCACAGGAGGGGGCAAAGAGGAGCAACATTTTTCATCCATATTTTTCATCTAAAAATGATAGTGATATGATGTAAAATTCTGAACAGTAGGCAAACCAGATCATTTCTTACTGACATATTATTATGGGATTTTGTAATAACAAAACAAAGCTAGAAACAAAACAAAGTTTGGCAGAAAAGTATACATGATATTAATAACAACCAACTTAAAGATATATATCTTGAAAATCTAAAATGATCAGTTATACTACACAAACAAGTGTAAACATTGTGTAAATACCCAAACATTATAAAGCAGATTAGTACTATGAGGAACAGTCAAGTATGTCTCCTCTTGCTGTCTGATTCCCTTCAGAACTCTGTGTAGTGTCAAACCTCTTCCACCTAAATCTTACGCAGTTTGAGAACCAGGACATTTTTCATTTAAAACAAGACTTCAAATCAATATGCAGGAAAAATATTTTTTAAAAATTTTTCTGTTCCTTAGGAGAAGAAAAGAGCTAATGAAAATTCTTAATTATTTGCCTGAATATGAAAATATTTTGGAGATACTTTTATTTGAGGGGGGAAAACCTCTGGAGAGAAATTTGATATTTGTATCAGAAGAACAAGATGAATATTGTCAATCTCTACCAAATTAGCTTTATTCAGCTTACTTTTCAGCATGTACCTATAATTTCAAATTGTCTGCATGAAAAGTTCTAAAACATCCCAAAATTATTAGAGTAGTTGTTAGGAGCTGACCTGAACTAGAAAGAGCTGAGTCAGGTTTCAGAGCAGCCAGCTAACACAATTTCAAGTGAAAGTATCATGCAACCCAACAGGGAGTTGGCATGGTTGCAGAGAAAAGAGAACACTTAACACACTGTTGGTAGGAATATAAATTAATTCAGGCACCATGGAAAGCAGTTTGAAGATTTATCAAAAAACTAAAAATAGAATTACTATCTGACCCAGTAAGCCCATCACTGGGCATATACCCAAAGGAAAATAAATTGTTATATTTATTATAGCGCTGTTCACAATTGCAAAGACATGGGACTAACTTAGATGCCCATCAACAGTGGATTGGTTAAAGAAAATATGGTACATATACACCATGGAATACTATGCAGCCACAAAAAAACAACAAATTCATGTCTTTTCCAGCAACATAGATGTAGCTGGAGGCCATTATCCTAAGTGAATTAATGCAGAAACAGAAAATCAAATAGTGACTGTTCTCACTTATAAATGGGAACTGAACATTTGGGTACACACAGACACAAAAATGGGAACGACAGACACTAGAAACTTTGAAAGGCAGGAAGGGGAGGGAAGGATGGCGGGTTTATAAACTATCCACTGGGGACTATGTTAACTATTTGGGTGATGGGATTAATAGAAACCCAAGCCTCAGCACCATGCAAAATACCCATGTAACAAACATACCCATGTGACCTCTGAATCTAAAATTTAAAAATTAAATTGAAATTTTAAAAAACTTTTTTTAAAAAAAGAAAGTAACAGGCAAGCCTTTCATTTCATATCACAATAGTCTAAGCAAGAGGCTAAATCAAAGAAAGTGTCAACTACCCTGTTTAATTTTCTCCCTCAGAATAGCATCAGTTCAGGGTCAGCAGGATAAGCATAAATGTGATGGTCACTTCTCTGCCAAGGGAGCCCCAAACAAAAGGCCCTGAAGTCTTATAAACCTGGGTAATAGGGGAAACTAGGCGGGACTGTAGAAAAGCATTAAGTACTGAGTCAGAGTAAAGGAAATGTCTTCAGGGTCTCTTCCTCCCTTTCCTCAATAAGGAAGTCTGTGCTGAAGGCCCTGGATAAAGAGGCTTCCAAAAGGAGGCACCTGGGCTAGGAATGCAGCTGTGTATAACAGCATGGCTGGCCAGGACTGAGTCCTTGACTGTCACTGCTTTCTCAGACTGCAGTACCCTCAGTGTCACCAAGTCTTGGGGGGATGGCAGCTCTCCCCATGTGGCCTGCCAGATAAGGTATTTGTAATTGTCTAAGGTTGGGCCTGAAAGGTTATGCAGAGGTTTTTGACCAGGAGCTGTACTCCTCAGTGGCAACTTTTAAAAATATTCCATTCTGTTCATCTCCCACATTTACATTTGGGTTGTGAAAGAAATTCACTGTCATCAAGTTTGGAAAGAGAAATATATGTGAGAGAGAGCAAGAGTGTGTTTGTAATATTCTTTTAATACATTGTAAATGATTTCATGAAAATGAAAAACTTACTCGAAAATATATATAATCTTATAGCAAATCCAACCTAAGAAAAATTGAGGTAAAGAAATAATGAAAATAAAAGCAGAAATTAATAAAATTAATTTGAATAAAATTAAAAACAAACATGAAAGGCAGACAATTGTCAAAGCCAAAAGTCATTTCTTTGAAAATATTAATAATTTAGAAAATAACCTAAGACTGATCCAGGAAAAAAACACAAAAATACAAATTACTGATGTCAGGAATGAAAAAGCAGCAGTATTATAGATCCTACAGACATGAAAAATATATAGACGCCAATGTTCAAAACCTTCAGGCCAAGAAATTTGATAATTTGGAAGAGAGAAAAATTTCTCCAAAAATATAATTTATTAAAACTGTCAGAAGAAAGAGAAAAATCTGAATAATCTGATATTCATTAACAAAAGTGAATCCATTATTTTAACTTTCACACTCACATAAAACCTAGGCCCAAATAGTTTTACCACTGAATTCTTCCAAACATTTAAGGAGGAAAACATCAATTTAGCAAAACTTCTTCCAAAGAATAGAAAAATAATGAACACCTTCTAATTATTTTTAAGAAGTCAACAAAATGTTAATTCAAAATTTGAAAAGAAGAAAAATAGCAGATCTAACTATGAAAGCTTAAACAGTAAGCTTTTAGAGGAACATGGATCATTGCAAACTTAGAGGAAAAGACTTCGTAAAGAAGAGAGAAAAAGCACTAAAGCATAAAAGAAAATATTTATGTATTGGAGTATACAAAAAATTGAGGCTTTCTATTCATGAATAAAATGCCATTAAGAGTGAAAAACAGCCCAGACTGAGATATTCATATAACTCATGACACAAGACTCATATTTAGAGTTAAAGCACTACAAGTTAATAAATAAAAGTCAGACAATCCAGTAGACAAAATTGGCAGAAGACTTGAATAGCTGCTTCACAAGTGAGAGTATCCACCTGGCCTGTGAGCATGCAACAAGGTTCTCAATATTATTACTCATAAGGGTAATTCAAATTAACATCACAATAAGAAAAACTCATGAGAAACTACAAAAAACAGAATGAGCTTAAACATTCACAAAATACTAAGAAGGAAAAATACACTGGGATTTTGAAGATGTAGAAGCAACCAGAACTCTGTGAGTGGGAGTTGGCATATCTGTATGGTTATGTTACCTATGACTCAGAAATTCTACTGCTACATACATACCCAACTGCATACAGTGCACACGATGTTCACCAAAAGACATGCAATAGAATATGTGCAAGACATCTTTAAACAAGTAGATATCCACCAGCAATAAAATTAATAAATAGGTAGTCATATATCCTTCCATTGCAATACAAAATGACAGTAGGAATGAATGAACAATCTACAAATACACTCAACAATATGGATGAGTCACAAAAACAAAATGCTAAGTAAAAGAAGGCAGAGTGTATGCAATAACTCTATCTATATAAAGTACTAAAAATGTTAAAATAATTCATACTGTTAAAATCAAGATGGTAGCTACCCTTGGAGAAATGATGAAGAATGACTGTCATGGAATGCACAGTGCTGGTGATGTTCTATCTGGATGCTGGTTATACAGCTGTGCTCAGTTTGTAAAAATTTCTAAAGCTGTACACTTAGGATATGTGCATTTTTCTATATGTCATATCCAAGTAAAAGGTTAAAAATGTATCACTTGTGTATTTATAAGTTATGATGGAGTCTATAAGTATTAAAAATATTCCAAAACAAAAGGCATCATATAAACTTGTGATAGTGGTTGCCTTTAGAAAAAACTGAGAAAACTAAGACAAGCTTGAACGGAATTAATATATTTTTTAGCATAGACTTTTCCATATTACCTAAAATTTTGTCATGTATTTGTAATACTTACTATAAAGAAATTTTAAGCATATCAAAAATAAAATTGAATCAAGAATTGCTAAAGTTAATGCCACAAGGCCAATAAGTACATGAGAAGATCAACATCATTAGTCTTCAGAGAAATGCATTAAATTAAAATGAGAATGAGATACGCTACACACTCACTAAAATAACTAAAATTCTGGAAATAACAAGTGTTGGCAAAGATGTATCACAACTGAAACCTTCAAACATTGGTGATGGAAGTGTAAAATTGTTCATGTACTGAAAAATAGTTGGTAGTTTCTTATAAAGGTAAACACACACTTACCACATGGCCCAATAATTTCATTCATTGGCATTTACCTTAAAGAAATGTAAATATATGTCCACACAAAGATTTACTCATAGTACTTTCATTCGTGATAACTCAAAACTGGAAACAACTCAAATGCCCACCAGTAAGTGCATGGGTACACAAATTGTTGTATATCCATACAATGGAATACTACTCAGCAATAAAAAAGAACAGACATCTGGTATATACTACAGCATGGATGAATCTCAGAAACACTATGCTGAGCAAAGGAAGATAATTTGAAATAAAATATACTTTCTGATTCCGTAACAGATAAAACTAAGCTATAATGACAGATATAAGATCCCAGGCTATCTGAGGCTAGGCATAGAATGAGTTCACTGTAAAGGGGAAAAAAAAAACTTTCTGGAGTGAACAAAATCTGTATCTTCATTATGGTGATAGTTACATGAGTGCATTCAATGATCAAATTCATTGTACTAGACACTTAAGATGAATACATTTCATTGCATATAAATTATCCTCAATAAAATTGGCTTTTAAAAGGAAACACTATCAAAATAGTGCCCAATGTATAATATCTTACAAAAATGATTTTTAAAAAACAGGACTGAAACAAAAAAGAGAGACAAAGAATATGAACAGAAACAAGTCACACAATGAACCACAGATATTAACAAATATAAAAACCCATGCACCTCATTGGTAACCCCAGAAATATAAAAGCAAATGACAATATATATTTACCTATCAAAACAGTGAAAAGAATTCTAATGATAACACCCAAAGCAGGATTAGATTTTATAATTTTTTTTTTTTTTGAGATGGAGTTTCACTTTTGTTGCTCAGGCTGGAGTACAATGGTGAGATATTGGTTCACCACAACCTCTGCCTCCAGGGTTCAAGCAATTCTCCTGCCTCAGCCCACTGAGTAGCTGGGATTATAGGTATGCGCCATTGTACCTGCCTAATTTTGAATTTTTTAGTAGAGCCGGGGTTTCTCCATGTTGGTCAGGCTGCTCTCTAACTCCTGACCTCAGGTGATCCATGGCAGAAACATAATTGGCATGATTACTGAGAGCAATCTAGTAACATATATCTTTAAAATTCCATATTTTGGTTTTTTTCGTTTTTAACTTTTAGATTCGGTGTATATGTGCAGGTGTGTTATATAGGTAAACTGCATGTCATAGGGGGTTGCTGTACAGATTATTTCATCACCCAGGTAAGAAGCAGAGTACCCAACAGGTAGTTTTTCTAATTGCATTTTAGGTTTTGGGGTACATGTGAAGAACATGCAAGATTGTTAAATAGGTACACACATGGCAGTGTGATTTGCTGCCTTCCTCCCCATCACCTATATCTGGCATTTCTCCCCATGCTGTCTCTCCCCAACTCCCCACCCCCTGCTGTCCCTCCCCTATTTCCTCCCAACAGACCCCAGTGTGTAGTGCTCCCCTCCCTGTGTCCATGTGTTCTCATTGTTCAACACACACCTATGAGTGAGAACATGCAGTGTTTGATCTTCTGTTCTTGTGTCAGTTTGCTGAGAATGATGGTTTCCAAGTTCACCCATGTCCCTACAAAGGACATGAACTCATCATTTTTTATGGCTGCATGGTATTCCACAGTGTATATGTGCCACATTTTCCCTGTCCAGTCTATCATCGATGGGCATTTGGGTTGGTCCCACATCTTTGCTATTGTAAACAGTGCTGCAATGAACATTCATGTGTATGTGTCCTTATAGTAGAACGATTTATAATCCTTTGGATATATACCCAGTAATGGGATTGCTGGGTCAAATGGAATTTCTATTTCTAGGTCCTTGAGGAATCGCCACACTGTCTTCCACAATGGTTGAACTAATTTATACTCCCACCAACAGTGTAAAAGTGTTCCTATTTCACTACATCCTCTCCAGCATCTGTTGTCTCCAGATTTTTTAATGATCACTATTGTAACTGGCGTGAGATGGTATCTCAATGTAGTTTTGATTTGCATTTCTCCAATGACCAGTGATGATGAACATTTTTTCATGTTTGTTGGCCTCATGTATGTCTTCTTTTGTAAAGTGTCTGTTCATATCATTTGCCCACTTTTGAATGGGCTTGTTTTTATCTTGTAAATCCATTTTAGTTCTTTGCAGATTCTGGATATTAGCCCTTTGTCAGATGGGTAGATTGTACAATTTTTTCCCATTCTGTTGGTTGCTGATTCACTCTAATGACTGCTTCTTTTGCTACGCAGCAGCTGTGGAGTTTAATTAGGTCCCATTTGTCTATTTTGGCTTCTGTTGCCAATGCTTTTGGTGTTTTGGTCATGAAGTCCTTGCCTATGCCTATGTCCTGAATGGTTTTGCCTACATTTTTTTCTAGGGTCCTTATGGTGTCAGGTCTTATGTTTAAGTCTTTAATCCATCTGGAGTTAATTTTAGTGTAAGGTGTCAGGAAGGGGTCCAGTTTCTGCTTTCTGCACATGGCTAGCCAATTTTCCCAAAACCATTTATTAAACAGGGAATCCTTTCCCCATTGCTTGTTTTTGTGAGGTTTGTCAAAGATCAGATGTGTGGTGTTGCCTCCAAGGCCTCTGTTCTGTTCCATTGGTCAATATCTCTGTTTTAGTACCAGTACCACGCCCAACAGGTAGTTTTTCTATCCTCACCCTCCTCCTACTCGCTACCCGCAAGTAGGCCCCAGTGTCTGTTCACCTTCTTTGTGTCCATGTGCCCTCAATGTTTAGCTCCCACTATAAATGAGAACATACAGTAAAATGCCATGTTTTTGATCCAATAATTTCTCCTTTAAGAAAATATCTCAAAGAAAAAAAATAAAAGATGCAGATAAATCTGCATAGAAAGTCATAGAAAATATTTTAGAATTCCAATTTCTATGTCTGACAATTATCAATTATAGAGTAATCAAATGATGACATACCCCTAATTCTGAAAAGTTTTTAATGGGATGGAGAGACACTGATTATAAATGTTAAGTGAAAATAGTAGGATTCGGCTTGGTATCCACAGTATGATTCTAAATATCTATTTCTCCTCAAGGAAACTCCTCATCCAAATCAATTGAATAATCATCCAACCCAAATCCATACATTTTATTAAAACTCAAGGCACAAGTGCTTATTGAACTTTGTTACATTTTACCCTCAAAACAATTTTGGATTAAGTTAAATAACTATGGACACTCATTTCTTGCAGTTGAGAGGGTGGTAGGTGATAACAAGCTGGTTGTCTTGCTACCCTCCTTCATAACTGTGTCACAGCTTCCTCTGGAAAAGCAGGATGTATATACTCAGTGTTCTCAAAACAGTCAAAGTGGATAAAGAATGTAATCCACCATCCTTCAATTTCATTCTTTTCAAACACAAAATGCATTCATCTCAAATTGGTGGTCCTCTATTCAGAGGACTTGAGCCCTTACGGAAAACTATCACGGCTTAAGAGTAGCAAGCACTCAGATTCATCAAAAGCAAACCGTACCCGTTCATTCCTTCTCTTGGGAAAAATTAAGGAAAAAAATGTGACAGCCATGATGGGTATAACATTCTGAGAGCCCTAAATCTCAGGACTATTTAATATATGTTTCGTACACCTGGATTTACCCATTACCCAATTGCCTATCTTGGTAAGGCACATTTGTATTAGGTAGGGCATGCAATACTATTATTCCAGATTAAGAAATTACTTTAAGCACTGATAAACCAAAAAGTATCCTTTTAAAGCAATGGGCTTATTCTAACTATTCAAGTATCTTAACCACAAGGTGAAATTAGTGGAGAAAGGGAGACATTTACCCAACATTATGTACTTTTGTTGAAATAGAGAGTAAGAGTCAAATTAAAGGCCTAATTGATGTGGAAAAAGAGGTTTCCAAACAAAGAGACAAAATGTCGATTTTAAAATAAGGCTGCTGCTGTAAAAAGTTGTTGGCATAGAGTTTTGATGTTGCGTCCTTGGTATTGTGAATGATGCTGGAACATAACATTCTGAAGCACACAGAGCACACAGCCATCAGTGAGTGCTCTCCTGGCCTGATGGATCCATCTTGGCCACAGCAATTAACATGCTTTTCATGAGATAGCCTTCTCCCCTCAGACTGAGCACATTTTGAGGCTAGAGGTAGTGTTCATCAATGGATTCCAGTGCCTCATACAGAGTAGGCATTCATATACCTGTTGCTAAATCATGATTACTTGAATGACGGGAAATCTATGAGTGACGGATCATACTAGCTCTAAATTAAAAAGGACTTTGTGTAATCTTATCCAAATGAAGATCCGTTTTCAGTAGTTGGCTCTGTTTGTCCAAATGGTCCCATTTGCCATTCTCCAATCAGGTCAACAGGGCTGATGGTGCACATAGTGGGTCAGTTAATTGTGCCAAGTTCAATGGTCACATATTGCAACCTAATTGATCTGATCAACATAGGTGTCCATTCTAAAATCATTAAAATTGCTCTACATTAGTAAAGGAAGTTAGACATTTGTTGTGAAAATTCACCATTGAATGTGGATTTTGAAACTGTTTCTCCTTTGGTTCATGAGTTGTGTCCATGCAGACTCTTTTTTAACATTCAGAGGGTTCAGGACAAGATTACACATGCAGGTCCATATACCATGTGCAGACTACATACATGTCACAAATCAAGCTGGCAAACTTAAATAAAATGCATTCTATCCTCATACCTTAGCAAATATAACTTCATGTCTTCAAAGGCCAGATCAAAATACAGAAGAAATCTCCAAGTCCCTGGAGTTCCTCATTAGGAGGTGGTGGGTATAGTGAAGCCAGGCCTTGGCCCCCAAGTAACCCATCAATGGGCTTCCCAACATTCTCTTTCTACTCCTATCTCTTTGCTCAAGGGCCATGAATACAGGCCTGTGGCCTTCCCAGAATAAATATCCAAGCTCAGCTCTCACCAACCCACCCCCAGGGAAATACCTGCTCCTTGTCCGTCCTTTCAACCTAGAAGTCAACAGGTCAGTGACATCTAAGTGCAGGAGGACAGACTGGAAAGAGCAGTGCAGGCTCTGGAAGCAGCTCAGGGCTGTGCTGGGAATTCCATGGCCCCTCCTATCTGGGACATGGTTCTAGAAGAAGAAACCATAATTCCTTGGCCCTGTGAAAACCTAATCCCCTAGATGGAATATAGCCAGAGGTGAACAAGAACAGGACCCAGAACAAGGGCCTCTCTTGCCAAGAACTGACTACTGGTCTATGTATAAAGAACCTCTCTATTCTATGACTATGGTTTGGAGTTCATGTTCATACCACTGTGTTAATCCAGTATCCTGTGAAGGCTGTTGGTGATGGTTATAAGGATAAGATTTTTTTTAACTACTGTAGGTCAATGATGAAGGAAATGTGTGATAAAAAGAAAAAATCATTGCATGTTTTTTAAAGCTATCTTCAATATCTGGAATGTCCTAATTTTACATGGACTTTTTAAATATTCCATGTCCTGAAAAATGTGACAGTGCAACAACTTTAAAGTTAAAAATGTAATTGTTACGTTTAAAAGCTTATTCATTCTCCAGTGTCTCATTTTACAGGATTTTCAAGGAATAGCCAGCAATTTTCTGCAGCAATAACAATCCTGTGGCTAACCTGTCCTTTTTAAAGAGTAATTTACATAATAAAAAGTGAAACATTTCCTATTTAAGATTATCAAATCCATGTTAAAAGAAAAATAACAACTATAACAAGAGGAAAATAGATTCCAGGTCAGTTCATCCCAAGAGTTGGGCAATTACAAGACAAGTATTATCATCTGTGGAATATCAGTTCAAAGACACCCCCTACTAGCTTGATGATTGCTTTTCAAACTAAGAGCCAATATGAAATGTGTAACAGGACAGTGCCTTTACCTAGATGGTAATTTTCCATGTTTTATTCTTGCATTCCAAGCTGGTTTTAGTTCAATAAGTAGACAAAATAGAACCAACTCTTTTTAAACTCTACATTGAAATAGAAACTTACACACAAGTAAGTGTACATGTCAGAAATGTAAAGCTCAATGAATCTTCACGAACTATTCTAGATCAAGAAACAACATTATCAGCATCCACCGAGTCCCATCCTGAGCTCTCTCTCCTGGTAACTAGTCCCAACAAGGGTAGTCACTATCCGGCCCTCTAACACCTAGATTTATTTTGCCTAGTCTTGCATCTGATGCAAGTGACAGTCATCCTTATTGTAGTTTTTTGATGTAAAGTGTGTGTTCTCATTGCTGTGTAGTATTGCAGTGTATGTATACAACACAGTTGATTATTAAATCTATTGTTGATTGGCATTTGGGCAGTTTCTGCTTTGCGGCTGTAAGAAACAGTGCTGCTATGAATGTCCTAGTATGTCTTTCAGTGAACGTATGGACACACTTCTCTTAGGTATATAGCTAAGTGTGGAAATGCAGTCATAGGAATGCACATCTTTAAATCTTCAACTTGAGTAGGTAACATCAATTTATAAGCAAAGGTTATACTAAGTCATATTCCCACTGCAGTTCCCTCTCATATCACTTACTTCGTAAAAATGATCAACACACATGTGCATCTCCTTATGTTGTTGATACAAGGATGAAGGAAATGATGGAAAGACACTATCAGTACAGGCAAAAGATAAAATTTAGTCTATTTATATAAAAAGGGAAAGGTGTCAGTGCACAGATGGCTATACAGAACAGGAGAAACAGTACAATCCTAGGTGTGAGAGGGGGAGGCAGGCAGGTTTCCATGGCCATGAGTCCCCATTGAAGTCCCCAGCGAAGCCGTCAGCAGTCAATGATACAACTTGAGATTGTTCCAAGAAGTTCATCCACATACCCCATCTTCAGAGACTATTGACACATTTCTGGGTCACAATGATTCTGGAAGCTCTGGCTAATGCCTGTCTGCTCACTTTGAGCAAGTAGCTGGAAAGAATCTGAATCCCAACACATTCCTGAGTGTATATTACTACGAGAATGGGCAAACTCAAGTCAATTTCTCAGTAAGAGGCTGCTTGGGATCTTTTCTTGGACTTCTCCAATAAGCTGTAAACTCCTCCATGTATAGCATATGTGTTACTCATCTTTTATCCCAGGCATTAATGCACTAAATGGAACATAATGGGTGCTCAAATGCTCTTTAAAGTAAACTGGGTAAAGCAATTATTATTATTTCTACTTTACAGATGACCAGAGTGCCAGGCACTGAGTAAACTCTCCCAAATACGGTAGCTACGACTAGATTTTACACCAAAGTGATGGTATTTCTACTGTGTTAAAGTGTGTGACAGTATGTCAGAAATCCACTTATTTGAATGACCCCAAGGAATAGAATTAGAAAAAGAGATTTTACTTCAATATAAAAAAAATTCTAATATTTGAAGATGTCTAAATATCACTTCCTTCAGGAGTGACTACTTACAAAAGTGCCACCTCTAAAGTATTTCCTATGCTTACCCCACAGAAGGCATTTATTGGATACGGTGCAATCACTGAGGGCACAAGGAAAAGCCGAAACACTCATAGCTCATGTGTTCATCCAAGTGGCATCAAATCTATAATTACTAAAGTAAATGTAATATAACTGTGATAGAGGTATGTGGTCTAGGATATACCAGAGCAGCGAGACGGAAGTAGGGACTTAATCTCAACTGCCAGTTTCCCTAAGGAAGTGATACTTAAGCCAACACTTAATGGCTGATTAAGAGTTAACCAGGGGAAGATAAAGGAAAGACTGTTCTAAGCAGTCCTTAACCCAGGGGAAGAGAGATATGTTTCAGGACTGAAAAGAAGGCCAGTGTGGCCAGAATCGAAGGCTAAGAGAAGGAACTGGGAACACCAGACGGAGCAGCTCACAAAGCATCCTGCAGACCTTAATAAGGATATTGGTCTGTCCTGCCAAAAATAGGTGTGAGTTTACTCAGAGTTAACATCCTGAGTTTCTCTAGCAATTTTTGTTGAGGACCAATCCAAAACAAAGACAAAAATGAGGCTGGTGACATGAACTGAGGAATTTGGGGATACTGGTGAGGACATAGTCATTAAGGCTAAACATAGCATTGGGGCTGATAGGGAAATAAATTAAATTTAAAAGATCAGGTAATGAGGGACAGACAAAACATCAGCCATCACAATGAGCAGAAATAATTCCACCAATAAAAATATGCAGGCCAGTAATAGTGGTCACACCTGTAATTCCAGCATTTTCAGAGGCTGAGGCAGAGGATTGCTTGAGGCCAGGAGTTCAAGACCACCCTGGCCAACAGAGTAAGACTGTCTCTATTTAAAAAAAAAAAAATCAAAGAATAAGCAGAGGTAGTTAAGATAGTAAGAAAATTATTACAACTAAAGAAAATTTCAGACTTTAAGGTTCAAGCTTTGGAATAGTTTTTTTTTTTCAGAAGCTTAAGGTAGATATGAAGGTGACGAGAGGTAAGAACATCAAGAAAATATGAAGCCATGGTTTTAAAAGGGTTGGCTATGTAGAAATCAGAGCCACTGAAGAGGATTGAGGTGTGAAAGAGGACAACTTTCAGACAGATGCTGAAGTCACAGAATAACATGACGAAAATATCTTCAAGATCAAGAGGTTTGAGTAGTGAGAGAATGGGGCAGGAAAAGAATATTTGAGAATTACTAAAAGGTGTTTAAGATATTGATCAGGCCTACTCAAAACAAATGTTAGGCCATTAATTCACAATGGCTAATAATTAACTTCTTTTAGAAGAATAATTTTTTAACATTAAGATTCTGATTGTAGTTTGGGGAGCTTCATTTTCTTTATTCAGTTTTTTAAGGTCATAGAAATCCAACATCAACAACTCCTTTGCTTTTGGTCAGAGGAAGGATGTAAATTTCTAACTTTAAAAATCACATGGATTGAATTCTGCAATTCTCCAGCGATGTCTCCACTCAGTATATTTCAGGAAGAACTCTCTCCCTGGTGCACTGTGCAGGTTGCAACAACTTCTACATCAGAGGGATCTTGATTTTGTTCTAAAATACACTGCAATTTTACTAAGAGTGAGGAAAGAGACAGAAGCTAAACACCTATCTAAAATCAGACCATTTTAAGATCATTTAACAGTTTGAAAAGTCAAAATTCACAATTTTTTTAAAAATTAGAAGTGGTAAGGAAGGAGATTTTTAGATAATCATCCACACATGCTTTCTTGACCACAGAGGAAGGGTAGGTATTGGTAAACCTAAAATATAAGCCTTCAATGGAACATACAAGGTCTATACCTTGTACTTGGGCTGCCAAATAAATGATGAGTTGCCACATGACTTGAAAATTGTAAACTGACACATCCTAAAGCACGTCCCAGGAGCTGCTCGAAATTCAGGAAGTGTCTGCTTCCAACAGGGCACATTTGTTCCTTGGCTCCAACTCCAAGTATTCCATATTTCCTCTGAGGCCACAGCTTATAAATCAGATGAGATTGGTCATCTTGCAACAAAATGGATTTTTAAAATGTGATTTTGAAGAGATTGGAAAGTGTAATGCAACAGGTTTTCCGGTCTTCAGTGCTGAGAAATGATTGTTTTATTGATGGCTCTATTGAGAATGTGATATTACTCTAGAAAGATGTAGGCCTGTAGCATTTCCAGGAGCCATATCATTAGCTGCTTTATTCCAAGGCCTAAATGGTCAGACAGCAATTAGGTGCTTTACTCCAAAAGATAAAATAATGATGACTTAAGGGCTCCAGTCATTGCTTTTATTTCTGAGTTAATCAGGATATTTTTGACAAATACACCAAGGAAAATCTGGATATTCCAGCATAGGTACTTGGTTAATTTATAATATAGATAGGTGATTCACACTTTAAACGTCACTCCTACTAAAGAGAAAAACCAAGCAAAGGTTATTACATCCTAAAATGGCTCTATGTTCACATTCATTGAGACATTGTGTACTTCCAGACTTCACATTGACATATACAAAATAAGGAACGGTTTTAAGATCGACGCCTTGGTAAATTAATTCATTGCAGCCTTTCCACATGTCCAAGCTCTAGAGAGCCTTACGCTTTATTTTAACCCTCCACGGCAGTCCAGAGAATATGCATCATCCTCATGGCTCCTCACCCCCAGCTTGCATTTAATGATAAAAATTCATGCAGACTGGCTGCTCTTACAGACTCATAAGGAGAAGGCTAAATCTGGAACCAGGTGGATGATGGCCAGTTAATTGGATCTTTCTTCTCCAAACACCAGGGGACAGCTGGTTTGCATTGTTGTTCTAATGAGCAACGCTGAAATCGAAGCTGAGCACATTAGTTGGAGCTCTTCTGGTGCTATGTACAGTCTTGGAAATCACGCTTATCACTGCCGGGGCTTTTATGGTGAAAAGAATAAAGTTTCCATACTTCAAGGAAAAAAGAAAGCCCAACTGATATTGGAGGAAGACAGCAGTATTTCTTTGTTCCCCCATTCCGGACCTCACATTTCTAACAAGTCATTTCTTCTGTTCCATATTCCCTTATATGGGCACATATGTCTGATGGGATCACATGTGTTGCAAACCACATGCACATGCACCTCGCTGGGTAATCCCCCATGAGATGGAACAGTGTAAGCTCACAGTAAAAGAGGCAATATGAGTTTAAGCTTGTAGTCTGGGTAGCCAGAGCCAAAGCCCAAAATCCATGTGAAAAGATAAGAATTAAGCACTGCTATAAAGTAACTTTTAAACCATGCTCCTTAAGGGAAAGGCCATGCAATATTAACACCTTTCTTAAATATTTCAGAATGAGAGAAGGGGAGATTACTTGGAATATTCCCACTGTAAGTGTAAGATCTAGAAAGTGTTAGTAAATTAATTAATCAGAGCACTGGAAACACAGGACCCTCTACCCTTCCAATAACAGATCTCTAAGGCCATTCACTGGTTACATGGATAAAGCCCTGTATCATGAAGCTGTCAGAACTTCACCTTCAGCCAAGACTGCTGAAACCACTGTAATTGGGTCTGTTTTCATTTTAATTTTTCAGAAAGACATATCTTTGTTTTCAATATGAAATAACTGAAATGGTTCCAAATGGTGTCAAGCTATAAAAGGTTTAATAAAGTGCTTAAGCTTTGAATGCTTTTCTTTTTCCCTTCAGGACGGGCAGAAGGCATACAAAGAATGATGAAGGTTAAGGAACTATAAAAACATCGATGAAACTGAAAAGTTTTCTGGCAATAAATTTTATCATTTCTCTGGCTCTCATTTTGTTTTCACAAATTTCCTTTTGATTTCCTCTTTATTCTGTAATTTAAGATCTTAACATTTTCGCTGAGAGCATATATAAGTCGTCTTCTTCACTACCTAGAGGAAAAAGGTGTTACTCAGCATTAAAATGCGTCATGCTGAAACCATTCCCTTATAAGAGACTCATCTAAATGATAATGAGCATGAAAAATTGATTATCTCCTAGGTTGAACTAGTCTTTGTATTTTTCATCTGGCAAATCTAATAGTGCTAGAATAGATCTCAAAACATAAACATGCCAGCAGTTCAATTAATAGAATAGTGAGAGCAAGTCTACAGGATGTTACCGATTTTAGGCAGAAAAAACTTCCCAAATAATAGTGATTCATATAGTAATTTCGACAGAAAAAGGCCACTATGAATTTTTAACTTTCTACTTAAATTTGTGCATGGACTGTTTTCTTCAGATCCTCTAGTCCAAAGCAGAGTATGGATTACAGAAAGTTTTCAGGCATAGCAAAATATGAACTGCAATTACCCAACCTTCTAATAAACAAATAACCTGATTAAAAAAAATTCTTAGATGAGAATAGTGGCTCCTATATGAGACTCTGTTTGGGCTTTCTGGTTCTTCTTTGTCTTCTTTTTAACTTTCTATCCTTACTTTTTTATGTTTATCCCTTTAAAAAAGTACCCCCTTCAAGATTTCTATTTTCCCCTCTCCTTGATACTTGCCAAACTATGGTTTTAGTCTTAATCTCTCTCCAGATACACAAATCCACATGCCCGTAAGAAGTCTCCATCTATTTTGTACACTAAAAAGACAGGCTCCAATTTAGCATCCACAAGCCATCTCCTTCTGATCTCCTCATTTCTGTTAATCAGGCCCCTTCTTTTTATATTAGCCTATGGTTTTCTCTATCATTACATGTTCTATTTGCGATTTTCTGCCTCGCTTCCATGCATACCTCTGGACTATCTTCAGGGTCAAGAATGTTTTAACTACACCCCTAGAAATTACTTTCCTATATTCCCAAGTATTATTATTTAATCGTATGGAATGATGGACGAATATATAGATTAATTATCTCATGGCACTTTATTCTTACTACAATTACAGGGCTAGCACATTCAAGTTCAAACATGAATATGAAAATTCATATTGGTAGTATTATGAACGAATAGCAGGTGGCAAAATTTGAATCTGGACTAATAATTGAAAATAGTATTATCTTAATGTCAATTAACTTTGCTAAATTTTATTATAGTTATGTTTTAGAATGACATGTGCTTATACTATCAGAATGTTCTTAGAAGCTGTATCCTAAAGTATTTAGGAGTGAAAATATTAAGTAAGCTAGAAGTCACATGGTAGTTGTCATTATTGTTGATGTTGGAAATAGTGACTTTATTTTTAAAATTAAACTGCTAAGTGTGCTAAATTCAGATCTTGTAGGATCCAGTCTTATGCTAAACCAGGACAATTCTGGAACCTAATTAAGGCTCTTACTCCTAAAGGAGTTCTGTCATGCCTAATCTAATATCATTCTAATATAATAAATACCTGGCATCCCCAGAGCAGAAATAATCAGGAATCCAGTGGGCATTTGAGTGGTTAAATGTAATAATAAAACAAAAGCCTGCTTTCACAGTCTACACCACATCATACATTTTTATTAAGCAAATGCGTGTTTTACCAACTAGGACTTTGGTCAAATCTGTTAAGAAATGTTAAAACCTGTAAGTTGATAAATTCAACTTCAAAAATATCATGACCTGGACCTGCAAATTTCATTAAAGATTTAAAAAAAAAAATCAAACCCACAGACAAGAACAGCTTTGCTCCTTCAGATGGGTTTCAGACAGTCTCTCAAATATCTACCATGTATCACCTGAGAACTTGGAAAGAAATGTATATCCTGAGCTTTCATCTCTTCTAGGAGAGTGATACAGAAGCAAAGACAGGATAGAAACAGAGAAACAGATACAGAAAGAAGTAGAGACAGAAGCAGAAAGAAAAGGAGACAAGAAGAGAGAAAGAGAGATACACAGAGATGGAGATAATAACAGAGAAAGGCACAGGCAGAGAGAGAGACAGGAACAGAGACAGAGAGATATGCCCCACTCCCGTGGCCTCAAAGCTTCCAGCACTAGAAAAAATCTTAATGACCCCACTCCCAGAAGTATTTCAGACTACATCACAGAAATTCCTAGGATTCTTGGCAGCCCTAAAGGACCATTTTGAGAACAGAAGTTTAACTTGACCACTCCTTCCATCAGAGCTGCCCTACTTTTATCTGCTTATATACTGAGGCTCTGAGTATTATTTCACTCAATAAAATAGGTTCAATCCCTTCATGATGCATATGACAAAACTGAGACCAGAAAGGTTCAGAGACTTGCTGAGGATCACACAGCATCAGAATGAAGACTGGAACCCAGCTAACAGAGCTTCAACCTTCCAATGCCCTTTCCAGATCTGTAGTGAGTCCATTACAAACCTCACTGTACCTGTAAGTCACGAGCTTAATTCAATTAAAGATTCTTGGGCCTCAGTCCAGACAATTCTAATTCAGCGGGTCTGAGATAGAGCCTGAAAATCTTTTACCTGGTGTCCTGGGTGATTCTGATTCAGCCAGTCATAGGCCAGCATTTAGGAACCACTGCTGCCTGTATTCATGTATGCATTAAATCTTGTAAGAAACGCAATTTATATTTAATCAATGCTGAGCACAGGGCTCAACATCCTGCTACCAGGTTCCTGATATCAGCTGGTTCAGGAGTTTAGAAAGCTTAAAAGTTAATTTAGCACCAATGAGAGAAGTGATTTATAGCCTGAGTATATGTGTATTTACTCCCCAGGGACAGCTCTCAGCGGCTGGGGAAACAACACGTCTATCTTGGCCCTGAGGCCTCTTCCAGATGGCTCCTAAATGAGCCCAAGGAATCAGCAGCAGCTTTTCAGAATCCTACTTACCCATCCAAATGGTCTAAGCAAAACGAGAACATTTAAGGAATCTTAGAAATATGAAACAAACTTCCTGGGTGCAGGAGACAAAGAGTGGCATCAACTACTTCCCTCTGTTCCATGGCAGAAGCTCTCAGGGAGAGATGTAACTGGTCATACATGCAAGGTGGGCATCCCCTGCTGGAGATGCCAAACCAGCAGCATGGTCCCTGGTGGGAAGGAAACTGTAGGCAGATGCCCCCGCAGCTTCTCCACCTCACAGTAGGAGGCTTCGCCTTATGGTATATCTTCCACTGGGTAAACATTACTATTGATCACAAATACCAGGGTCCACTCTCATTCCTGGGATGAGTCTACTCCTCCCGCTTCTTTGCCATTAGGCAGGGTCAGGTAACTAATCCTGGCCAATAAGCTGAGGTACCATTGTAACTTCTAGGCAAAGTGGTCAGAAAACTCAGGCACAAGCCTCCAGCTCTTCCGTCCCCTGGCTCTGTGGACTGGAATCCACAGGCCAAGATAACAAAGATGTTAAAAAGAGGATGGGATTCCTAGATTACTACATGGAATGGAGTTGCTCTGTAGAGCATCAGGGCCTGAAAAATACCATGTAAGATCAAGAAATAATTATTCACTGCAACAAGTCATTGAGGTTGCAATGTTAGTTTAGCCTCTCCTGACTCAGCTCCTCCTCTCCCACACCTACCACTCCCTGGTCTATTAGGACAAGAATTGCTGCCTACCCAGGAATCTCACCACATCTGTTATATCAGAAATAGGGGCTTTACTCTCACTAACCAGCTTCCTCTGAAACCCTCTTAAAGAATTAGGGTCTGAAGTATTATTGAATAATCTGCTTTGTGGTATTATCTGCTGAGACATATTTTTTTAAAATTAAGAATAAATACCTGCTTTAATCAGTAGATGGAAGAAATAAGAATGTAGAAAACACAGAGGTCCCTGTGAAGACCTAATATTAAAATTCTGGTTTTAGGGTCAAATGCAAGACTGATATTTTTTAAAACAGACTGTGCTTTGCCACCCATGCTGGAGTGCAGTGGCACAAACATGGCTCACTATAGCTTCAACCTTCCAGGATCAAGCAATTCTCCCACCTCAGCCTCCCGCGTAGCTGAGACTATAGGCGCATGCCACCATGCCCAGCTAATTTTTTTGTAGCGACGGGTTTCACTATGTTGCTCATACTAGTCTCAAACTCCAGGACTCTAGTTTGTTTTTAAATAAATAAATAAATAAATAATACATAGTTCAAGGATCAGAGTAGAGCTCAGAGCTGCTACAAATCAACCCAGTTCCCCAGGTCAGTTTAAAACCCTTAATTTCACAGCAGATGCATGCAAAGAGATGATCAAGACAGTATTAGGTAATTCTCCTCTCCCTTCACAATGGTGATTAACAGAATTCCCCTGCATCAAGGGGAACTCCCAAACAGACCCATGCCTGCCTTAGAAGTGGCCTTTCAGGACTCAGAAAATAAAGTTTAGGTACACTGATCTCCTTGCAAAATTACACCAACAAGGTGATTTTCTGTGCAGCCTGGGGTGTGTGCTGCAATTCGCCCAGCCAGGCAGAACCTGTGTGGAAGGTGGTTAATGCCTCTACAGTCACTGTGTGGTTATCTTTGCAAAAGAACTGCAATTCATACAAGAAAAACACTCCCAAGACGAACTGAAGCAGGACTTCAAGCCCCTTGGCATTACCATGACCTGGCTGAAGCTGCTACAGCAGCAGAGCCCACATAGATGTCATCCAAGAGGTGAGAAGGACCTCAGTCAAGGTGGGCTTCCATGCAACCATAGTCAGAATGGTCTGGTATCATGTGCAATGGATTGAGCTGCAAAGGATGAAAGACACTATAACTGAATGGTCAAATCACACAGTTTATTGGCATGCAAATTCTTAACAAATATAAGTACTTTACCCCCATTCCCACTGCACACAACTCCTATTTTTTACCTTGTTAGGAAACATTTTTTACCCTTCTATGACCCACCAATCTTACATGAATGGCATAGAATTGGTCATACACGTCTTTGGGTATCTGGGAATAGGTTCCTCCTGCATCAAGGTTGGAGCATTAAGGCCAAAGCGTCCAGTCAAAAAGACAGTATGGCTGGCTCCAGGTCCCTTTCTGAGTGGCAGCATCTCGTCCTTGTGAGTCTGTTTCTCAGGGGAGCAGGCAGAGCTGACTGAGGGCTTCTCTTTTTGCAGTCCCTTTATGGGTATCCACCTATGTCTACTTAGCTTGAAAGCTAGCACATGATGCCTTTCTGCCTCAAAACACCCCAACACAGTTGGTCTAATCAAGTTTAGGCATTCCAGACATTTTGGCAGATGTCTGAGTTTACAAACTCGCTACAACATATTCACGTTACTCCCATAAATTGCACTCCTAACAACTGGAATCACATCGGGATTTTAACCACCCACTCACAGACGTTGACAACAGCCATGACTGAAAATGTTGCAGACCATTAATAAGGAACAAACCAGAAATTGGTTTTTCTGCCTAGTAACATGGTCTGATTAGTAGACTCAGTTCCCAAATACTTATCAAAATCAGCTATACAGAAGAGAAGGCAGCAACTCAGAAACCACTGTGAGAGCCTTGCTGTCACCCGTGTGGCTCTCTCTCTCAAATCGAACTAGATAGAGAAGATGACTTGGTGTGAAGGTCCATTCTCATAAGATATTTGGCCGTCCAGAATCCAGGCTTTGGCCAAACCAGGGCCAGCACAGTTCCTATCCCCAGGAACATCCCCTCTTACTCCTCCTCTTCAAAGCATAATAACTTGAAGTTGAATACAACAACTGAAACTTCATATACTCCTATGCAAAGATTCAGGGAGAAACTCCAGGGCTTCTTCTAAAATCTGAGATCCAGTGTTCTATGACTGAAGCTCAATGGCACTTTGTACTACTTTCCATGACTTTAAGAAATATATTCTGCATGTAACTCTACCCAGAGTTATATACGCATAATAAATCTGCACTGATTTCTGCTGAGCCATGATGAAATTTAAATCTGAACTATGTGCTGAGGGATCACATATCACTGGAGTCTTCTAATTCCAAAGCCCCTTTGCCAGACTAACTCCGAAAACATCATTTTAGTTGAATAATTATTTAAATGTGTGCTCATAGGAAATATTATCAAACTATAGTAAATGAACAAATGCAATTAAATAAAACTATAACTCCTCATGAGCACATAATGATCTGAGATGTTTGGCCCCAGGAAATGCAGTTAGAATGGACATTAATCTCTATCCACTGACTCAGGTGTGCACAGTGGTCCAGGTTTTAATAAACAAACATAATTTCTTGCTCAGTCACCATCCTGCAGCTTGGTGGGAATGCTCCTGTCTCCAGGGTCATAACAAGGTCATCTGTCTTCATAAATTGTTGCTGAGATACCCACCGTCCCAGATTTACATGTTCTCTCAGATCCAGAAAATTCTTGTGGCTTCTATGCTTTCCCAGAGGTAGGAAAATAGGAAGATAAATGGCAGGCTAGAAACCCCAAGCCTGAGGTCAGGCCCTCTACTGTGCACCATGCAGCCATATCTTTGAGATCCATCTGGCTGCCTTATCAGTTACTACCATGAAGATGGGCCTGGTTTTAGACCCACAGGGCCCAGATGGGAGAACAGCACCTTCCATCTAGCAGAAACACATTGCTTCTTCCAAGCCAGTCTGATTCTTCCTCCAGACTTTCTCCTTTCCCTCCTATTACCTCTGCAAACAATCTCATCCTCTTATAAACTTAGGTTTTTAAAAACAAACATGATGATTTATCATAGGCTATTTTTGTCTTCAATGATCTAACTCAAAGAACAAAATAAACCTTGATTTAAAAACATAAAAACAAATCCAAATACACAAATCAGTCCCTAAATCTGTTGTAGTATATTTCCATAAATACTAGACTATTTTTAGAATCTGCCCACAGAGCACCAAGGAAGAAGAGCAAACCGTCAGAAGTAAATTAGGAAAAAAAAAAAAATGGACCTTGAATAACTACACTGCACAGCCTATTTGATTCCCTTCTCTTCACCAATTACAGTCACTCAATTAAATCAGATGAATTTTCACTTAATCCAGTGGATTCAAGACTCATTAAAACAAATGAATAATTTCTGTTAAGTTTTTTTTTTCTTTCTATTTATATACCTCCCATCAGATTGGCTCACAATCCCACTGAGAAACTGTTGTCAGCCCCAAATGAACTATATTGAAGTTACTCTCTTACTTCATGTTCATTCAGCCTAGATTTTTTTTTTTT
>NW_016107327.1:11861331-11864645 GCF_001604975.1 Cebus imitator | reverse complement strand
TTTTTTTTTTTTTTTTTTTTTTTTGGCCTTCCAGGAATTTTTGAAGTTACAGGTGTCTGGGCTAAGAAGAAATACAAGTAGTCAATAAATACATCAAATTTACTAGGACTCAAAAGAATTACAAGATCAAATAACATTGAGATATACCACTCACTGGCTATGAAGTTGCCAATTTTTAAGTGCTACAAAAGTATTGGTGAGACTGAAGGGAACAAGGATGGGATCTTCTTATGCTGTAGGTGAAGGAGCAACCCTCTTGGAGGACAAGGTAGCTACAGTTGATAAGAAGCATGGGCTGTTCTAACAGGTGAACCCCTAATGTCAGGAGCTTAACACAGTAAGTTCTTTCTCAGTTACCTAGGGTCCCAAGTGGACAATCCTGACTAGTGGTAGGGGTCCCTCATCCTCTTATTGACAGAGAGGATGGCAGAGCCTGACTGACAGCCTCAACCACCTTGAGTGTGGCTTCCAGTGCTACCCCATAATTCAGCACTCAGCAGAGAGACCAGAGAAGATGGAGGCCTTTGAAAAGGCACACCTACATTTTTTTTATTGCATTTTAGGTTTTGGGGTACATGTAAAGAACATGCAAGATTGTTGCATAGGTACACACATGGCAGTGTGATTTGCTGCCTTCCTCCCCTTCACCTATATCTGGCATTTCTCCCCATGCTATCTCTCCCCACCTCCCAACCCCCCCATCCCTACCCCATTTCCCCACAACAGACCCCAGTGTGTAGTGCTCCCCTCCCTGTGTCCATGTGTTCTCATTGTTCAACACCCGTCTATGAGTGAGAACATGCAGTGTTTGGTTTTCTGCTCTTGTGTCAGTTTGCTGAGAATGATGGTTTCCAGGTACATCCATGTCCCCACAAAGGACATGAATTCATCATTTTTTATGGCTGCATAATATTCCATGGTGTATATGTACCACATTTTCCCTGTCCAGTCTATCATCGGTCAGCATCTTGGTTGGTTCCAGCTCTTTGCTATTGTAAACAGTGCTGCAATGAACATTAGTGTGCATGTGTCCTTACACTAAAACGATTTATAATCCTTTGGATATATACCCAGTAATGGGATTGCTGGGTCAAATGGAATTTCTATTTCTAGGTCATTGAAGAATCGCCACACTGTCTTCCACAATGGTTGAACTAATTTACACTCCCACCAACAGTGTAAAAGTGTTCCTATTTCTCCACATCCTCTCCAGCACCTGTTGTCTCCAGATTTTTTAATGATCGCCATTCTAACTGGCGTGAAATGGTCTCTCAATGCAGTTTTGATTTGCATTTCTCTAATGACCAGTGATGTTGAGCATTTTTTTATTTGTTTGTTGGCCTCATGTATGTCTTCTTTTGTAAAGTGTCTGTTCATATCCTTCAACCACTTTTGAATGGACTTATTTGTTTTTTTCTTGTAGACCTGTTTTAGTTCTTTCTAAATTCTGGATATCGGCCCTTTGTCAGATGGGTAGACTGCAAAAATTTTTTCCCATTTTGTTGGTTGCTGATACACTCTAATGGCTGCTTTCTTTTGCCAGGCAGAAGCTGTGGAGTTTGATTAGGTCCGATTTGCCTATTTTTGCTTTTGTTGCCAATGCTTTTGGTGTTTTGGTCATGAAGTGCTTGCCTATGCCTATGTCCTGAATGGTTTTGCCTAAGTTTTCTTCTAGGGTTTTTATGGTGTTAGGTCTTATGTTTAAGTCTTTAATCCATCTGGAGTTAATTTTAGTGTAAGATGTCAGGAAGGGGTCCAGTTTCTGCTTTCTGCACATGGCTAGCCAGTTTTCCCAACACCATTTATTAAACAGGGAATCCTTTCCCCATTGCTTGTTTTTGTCTGGTTTGTCAAAGATCGGATAGTTGTGGATATGTTGTGTTGCCTCTAAAGCCTCTGTTCTGTTCCATTGGTTGATATCTCTGTTTGGGTACCAGAACCATGCTGTTTTGATTACTGTAGCCTGGTAGTATATCTTTTTGCTTAGAATTGACTTGGCTATGTGGCTCCCTTTTGGTTCCATATGAAGTTTAAAGTGGTTTTTTCCAGTTCTGTGAAGAAGGTCATTGGTAGCTTGATGGGAATAGCGTTGAATCTGTAAATTACTATGGGCGGTATGGCCATTTTCACGATATTGATTCTTCCTAACCATGAACATGGAATGTTTCTCCATCTGTTTGTGTCCTCTCTTATTTCATTGAGCAGTGCCTTGTACTTCTCCTTGAAGAGGTCTTTTATGTTCCTTGTTAGTTGTATTCCTAGGTATTTTATTCTCTTTATAACAATTGTGAATGGCAGTTCGTTCTTGATTTGGCTCTCTTTAAGTCTGTTACTGGTGTATAGGAATGCTTGTGATTTTTGCACATTGATTTTGTATCCTGACACTTTGCTGAAATTGCTTATCAGTTTCAGGAGATTTTGGGCTGAGACGATGGGGTCTTCTAGATATACAATCATGTCATCTGCAAATAGAGAAAATTTGACTTCCTCCTTTCCTAATTGAATACACTTTATTTCTTTTTCTTGCCTGATTGCTCTGGCTAGAACTTCTCATACTTATATTGAATAGGAGTGGTGAGAAAGGGCATCCTTGTCTAGTGCCAGATTTCAAAGGGAATGCTTCAAGTTTTTGCCCTAACAGTATGATATTGGCTGTTGGTTTGTCGTAAATAGCTTTTATTATTTTGACATACATTCCGTCAATACCTAGTTTATTCAGGGTTTTTAGCATAAAGAGCTGTTGAATTTTGTCAAAGGCCTTCTCTGCATCAATTGAGATAATCACGTAATTTTTGTCTTTGGTTCTGTTTATGTGGTGAATTATGTTTATAGACTTGCGTATGTTGAACCAGCCTTGCATCCCCAGGATGAAGCCTACTTGATCATGGTGAATAAGCTTTTTGATGTGCTATTGCAATCAGCTTGCCAGTATTTTATTGAAGATTTTCATGATCTATGTTCATCATGGATATTGGCCCGAAGTTTTCTTTTCTTGTTGAGTCTCTGCCGGGTTTTGGTATCAGGATGATGTTTGTCTCATAAACTGATTTGGGAAGGATTCCCTCTTTTTGTATTGTTTGGAATAGTTTCAGAAGGAATGGTACCATCTCCTCTTTGTATGTCTGGTAGAATTCAGCTGTGAACCCATCTGGACATGGGCTTTTTTTGGGTGGTAGGCTCTTAATTGCTGCCTCAACTTCAGACCTTGTTATTGGTCTGTTCAGGGTTTCAACTTCTTCCTGGTTTAGGCTTGGGAGGAGGCAAGTGTCCAGGAATTTATCCATTTCTTCCAGGTTTACTAGTTTATGTGCAGA
>NW_016107327.1:11845543-11858831 GCF_001604975.1 Cebus imitator | reverse complement strand
TTTTTTTTTCTTTCAGGGCTGCCCTGCCCAGTGAGGAGGCAGCCTAGTCACTGTCTGCCTGCAGAGGATTTGCTGAGCTGCTGTGGGCTCTGCCTAGCTGCTGTGTGATCTTCCCTGCAGTCCTGTTTATATGCATGTAGTTAGAACTGCCTTGGCAATGGTGGCCCCCCTCTGTTATGGCAGACTCTCCCTGTAGTGGCAGGTTGCCTCAGCAATGGCGGGTTGCCTCAGCAATGGTGCTCTGCCTCAGCGATGGTCAGACTGCCTCCTTAGTGGTGGAGTGTCTCAGTAATGCTGGACGTCCCTCCCCCACAGAGCCAGACTGTCCCGGGTTCAGCTGTGCTTGCTGTGAAACTCTCACCCCAGAGCATTTTCAACTACTGATTTTTTGTGTGGGTGTGGGGGGGTGGGTCCCGCCAAGCCTGCTCATCTGGCTCCCTAACTCAGTCTTTTGTTGTTGTTGTTGTTGAACGGTCGACTCTCTCCCTGTTGAAAAGGCGCCAGGATCTCCTATGCCGCAACTCACTGAGCCAGCTGAGACAGCGGCGCTGAGATTCCTGGTGGTTTTTTTGCCTAGGAATCTCCTGGCCTGGCTCGCTATTTCAGATGAATGGGCGACTCTGCCGTCTCAGGGCTCCAATCGCCAGCTAAGAGGGCACCTGGACCAGTGTCTTTTCTATGGAGAACTGCCGCACCAGGGTGCAGGCAAAGCAGCCGTACAGGCAGAAACAGCCGCACTGGCGACCGTGGGGCTCCTCCGCCTGGGAATCTCCTGGTCTGTGGGCAATAAAAATCCATCTGGAAATGTGGCATCCACTTACTCTCTGCACTTTCACTGGAAGCTGCAATCCTGAGCTGTTCCTAGTCAGCCATCTTTCCCCAGAGTCAGCACACCTACATGTTAACAACATTGTCCTGGAAGTGACACACACTTACTACTCTGAGTCCATGGGTGAGAATCAGGCAAACAGGCCCACTGAGGAGAGCTGGGAGTACCTGCTTCCTAGCAACAAATCTCTTACTACAGACGTGGGGCATGAAATTCTCTGCCAAAATAGTAAAATAAATATGCATACATACATACATATATGTCTTTTAAAATAGTTACACTCTTTGACCAAACAATTACACTTTAAGAAATGTATCTAAAGTAAATACATATGTGGGCAAAGATACATTGTATAAATACAAATACTTATAGACGTATAAAAATGATATATGTTTTAATAACAAAAAGTAGAAATAACCTTTAAAAATTAAGCACCAAATCCAAAGAATATAGATTCTTCTCATCACTACATCACACTTACTTTAAAATTGACCACATAATTGGAAGTAAATCACTCCTCAGCAAATGCAAAAGAATGGAAATAATAACAAACAGTCTCTCAGACCACAGTTCAATCATGTTAGAACTCAGAATTCAGAAACTTAACTCAGAACCGCACAGCTTCATGGAAACTGAACAACTGGCTCTTGAATGTTGACTGGCTAACAATGAATTGAAGGCAGAAATAAAGATGTTCTTTGAAACCAATCAGAATGAAGACACAACACAGCAGAATCTCTGGGACACATTTATAGCAGTGTCTAGAAGAAAATATATAGCAATAAATGCCCACATGAGATGCAAGGAAAGATCTAAAATCGACACCCAATCATCAAAATTGAAAGTGCTAGAGGAGCAAGATCAAAAAAAACCTCAAAATCTAGCAGAAGACAAGAAATAACTAAGACCAGAGCAGAACAAAAGGAGATAGAGTCACAAAAACCCTTCAAAAAAATCAGTAAAACCAGGAGCTCGTTTTTTGAAAAGATCAAGAAAATGGACAGACCACTAGCCAGATTAATAAAAAAGAAAAGAGAGAAGACTCAAATAGATGCAATAAAAAATGAAAAAGGGGATATCACCACAGATTCCACAGAAATAAAAACCACCATCAGAGATTACTACAAACAATGTTATGCACATAAACCAGTAGCCTGGAAGAAATGGATAAATTCCTGGACACTTGCCTCCTCCCAAGCTTAAACCAGGAAGAAGTCGAAATCCCGAATAGACCAATAACAAAGGCTGAAGTTGAGGCAGCAATTAATAGCATATCCACCAAAAAAAGTCCATGTCCAGATGGGTTCACAGCTGAATTCTGCTACACGTACAAAGAGGAGCTGGTACCATTCCTTCTGAAACTATTACAAACAATTCAAAAAGAGGAAATCCTTCCCAAATCATTTTATGAGACCAACATCATCCTGATACCAAAACCCAACAGAGATTCAACAAGAAAAGAAAACTTCAGGCCAATATCCATGATGAACACAGATGCAAAAATCTTCAATAATAGACTGGCAAACCAATTGTAACAGCACATCAAAAAGCTTATCCATCACAATCAAGTAGGCTTCATCCCATGGATGCAAGGCTGGTTCAACATACACAAGTCTACAAATGTAATTCACCACATAAACAGAACCAAAAACAAAAACCACATGATTATCTCAATAGATGCAGAGAAGTCCTTTGACAAAATTCAACAGCATTTTATGCTAAAAATGTTCAATAAACTAGATATTGATGGAACATATCTCAAAATAATAAAAGCTATTTACAACAAACCCACAGCCAATATCATACTGTTAGGGCAAAAACTGGAAGCATTCCCTTTGAAATCTGGCACTAGACAAGGATGCCCTCTCTCACCACTCCTATTCAATATAATATTGGAAGTTCTACCCAGAGCGATCAGGCAAGAAGAAGAAATAAAGGGTATTCAATTAGGAGAGGAAGTAGCCAAATTGTTTCTATTTGATTGTATATTTAGAAGACCCTATTGTCTCAGCCCAAAATCTCCTTACACTGATAAGCAACTTCAGAAAAGTCTCAGGATACAAAGTCAATGTGCAAAAATCATAAGCATTTCTATACATCAATAGCAGACATAAAGAGAGCCAAATCAAAAACGAACTGCCATTCACAATTGCTACTAAGAGAATAAAATATCTACAAATACAACTAACAAAGGATGTAAAGGACCTCTTCAAGTAAAATTAGAAATCACTGCTCAACAAAATAAGAGAGGACACAAACAGATAGAGAAACATTCCATGCTCATGGTTAGGAAGAATCAATATTGTGAAAATGGCCATACTGCCCAAAGTAATTTATAGATTCAACACTATCCCCATCAAGCTACCAATGACCTTCTTCACAGAACTGGAAAAACCACCTTAAACTTCATATGGAACCAAAAGAGAGCCCGCATAGCTAAGTCCATTCTAAGCAAAAAGAACAAAGTGGGAGGCATCACACTACGTGACTTCAAACTGTACTACAAGGCTACAGTAATCAAAACAGCATGGTACTTGTACCAAAACAGAGATGTAGAAGAATGGAACAGAACAGAGACCTCAGAGGCAATGCCACACATCTACAACCATCCGATCTTTGACAAACCTAACAAAAACAAACAATGGGGAAAGGATTCCCTGTTTAATAAATGGTGTTGGGAAAACTGGATAGCCATGTGCAGAAAGCAGAAACTGGACCCCTTACTGGCACCTTACACTAAAATTAACTCCAGATGGATTAAAGACTTAAACATAAGACCTAACACCATAAAAACCCTAGAAGAAAACTTAGGCAAAACCATTCAGGACATAGGCATAGGCAAGGACTTCATGACTAAAACACCAAAAGCATTGGCAACAGAAGTCAAAATAGACAAATGGGACCTAATTAAACTCCAGAGCTTCTGCACAGCAAGAGAAACAATCATTAGAGTGGACTGGCAACCAACAGAATGGGAAAAAATTTTGTCATCTACCCATCTGACAAAGGGCTAATATCCAGAATCTACAAAGAAGTAAAATGGATTTACAAGAAAAAAACAAACCCATTCAAAAGTGGGCAAAGGATATGAATAGACACTACAAAAGAAGACATACTTGAGGCCAACAAACATATGAAAAAATGCTCATCATCACTGATCATTAGAGAAATGCAAATCAAAACTACATTGAGATACCATATCACGCCAGTTAGAATGGCGATCATTAAAAAATCTGGAGACAACAGATGCTGGAGAGGATGTGGAGAAATAGGAACTTTTACAATGTTGTTGGGAGTGCAAATTAGTTCAACCATTGTGGAAGACAGTGTGGCGATTCTTCAATGACCTAGAAATAGAAATTCCATTTGACCCAGCAATCCCATTACTGGGTATATATCCAAAGGATTATAAATCGTTCTACTATAAGGACACATGCACATGAATGTTCATTGTGTCACTGTTTACAATAGCAAAGACTTGGAACCAACCCAAATGCCCATCGATGATAGACTGGACAGGGAAAATGTGGCACATATACACCGTGGAATACTATGCAGCCATAAAAAAGGATGAGTTCATGTCCTTTGTAGGGACATGGATGAACCTGGAAACCATCATTCTCAGCCAACTGACACAGAATGGAAAATCAGACACTGCATGTTCTCACTCATAGGCAGCTGTTGAACAATGAGAACACATGGACACAGGGAGGGAAGCATCACACACTGGGGTCTGTGGGGGGGAACTAGAGGAGGTACAGCGGGGGGTGGGGATTTGGGGAGGGATAACATGGGGAGAAATATCAGATATAGGTGATGGGGAGGAAGGCAGCAAACCACATTGCCATGTATGTACCTATGCAACAATCTTGCATGTTCTTCACATGTACCCCAAAAACTAAAATGCAATTATATATATATATATATATAAATTAAGCAGATTGATCAAGTAAATTCAGGCATATTTATTTAATGGAATACTATTGACCATCAAGAATGATGCTATAAATGTTTGTTTATTGATTGTGATTAAATTTATAAACCACAATACATTGGATGATCCCATTTTGTAACAAGAAATTCTAATGAATATATAGACTGGTAATAAAACATATAGAGTCCAGCTTCTATAACTTTTATTTTAGGTTCTAAAATACAATCTTATCTATTAACTTAGAAATGTGCCAGTTCTGAAGGACTAACTCTGGTAAAATATTCTCAAGAGTCTGACTGACAAACTGGAATGCTGATTTGTCCTTTGCAGTGAAAGTATGCCCCTTACCGTAGAATATGCCTGTTTCTTTTCTCTGAGAACATCTTCACCCTGTTATCAAGACACAAGGAAATCAAGCTTCTTTGTCAGAAGTTAATTCATGAGCTCAGACCTCAAAAGAAAGGGAATTTGATGCTCTTGAGAGTTCTTTTTCTGGACTAGAGAATCAATGTGATTTCAAGCAGTCAACTGATACTGAATGCACTGCTACTCTATAATAAGAGCTGTGCTAGGCCCTGAGGACACAAGAGTGAATAGCATGACATCTGCCACTTCAGAACCCAGCAAGGAGCATGGGAGGCACAGGTGTAAACAGCGATTGTGATCCAAGAGCAGAGCTTAGTGAGGGACACCCACAAGGTTCAATGAGAAACACCCAGCCCTTTTTAGGGATGAAGAAGAACTCACAGAGAAGACAGTATTTGAGTTAAATACAAAAGAACAAGAAAGACTTCCAAATATAAGCAAAATGAGGAGGGACCTTCCAGGCAAAATAAAAATAATATGCACCAGAGAAGTCAAAGATTGTGAACCCTGGAGAAATGCAATAACATTCCCAAACTTAAATGATACAATGCAAAACACCAAGCCTGGTGCTTCGGACAATGTAAGCACTCAAATGTCAACGTCCTTTCTCTTCCTCTTCTCAAACTGAAAGCAAATAAAGCAGAATCAGGGGAAGAATTGAGTTTTGTGAAGCATCTACATTTGGGGGGCTCTTTTCAAGAATACAGAATTAGATTCAAAGCCTTGGAAGGGGCCCATACAAGTGAGGGGTTCCAAAGCTAAGCCTCACTAACTACTCTCCATACACTCCTAGCAGAATACAGAAGGAGATTATTGATGGTGGGGATGGAGGGTGATTGAATTTAGTGGGAACACTGTGATGCACTGCCCAGGTCTCCCTTCAGGAATGAAGAACTTACTCCCCCGCTGGTAGGGCTGCTGCAAAAAGAAGGCCCTCAGCTGGTATTTCCTACAGGGATTTGCAGCAGCTGAAGAAAGTCACACACCATCTTTCTGCAGCATCCTATGAGGTTGATATAGAAACCCAGAAAACTGAGAAATCATCATGACCCCCCATGTAGAGGCACATAGGAGCCAGAGATAAATGGAGCCCTAACCCAGGTCCAGTTCATGGTGAGCACAGTTGGTTCACTGACCCAGCTGATGTCATTTTCCTGGTCCGCAGATGCATTACTGGAATGGACACCCTTGCTAGTCAGCAGAACACTTACATTTGCTCCTTGACCTGTGGAGTGAGACTTAGGGCAGTATGGAAGGCCAATAGGTTACCTTTGAAACTGCAGGTCCCCACTACCAATAAGAAAGAATATCAAAAATAACACTCTCTCCTCAGGATAATGGCGGAGATTAATGCTATACTGAGAGAATTGAAAGATGAAGGGCGATGAGGATTACCACTTCATCATCTATGCATTTAATTGACCATTCTGGTTCCTGCAAAAACTACAAGTATCCCAAAAAATTACACAGATTACCATAAATTCATCCAAGTAATAGCCCCAATTGCATACTGTGCCATGAGTGAAATCTTTGCTAGAGCGGCTTCCGGCACATAGGATGTGGCCATTAATCTTGCATTTTTTCCATTCCTACTAGAAATGAATATCAGAAACCATCTGCATTCCCCTAAAATGAACAACAGTAAACATTTACAACCTTACTCCAGAATTACGTTAATTCTCCCACCCTCCCCTCTGCCACAGTATAAGCTCACAAACCTGTACTGACCGGATTTCTGAGATAGCATATCACTGCCCCATTCTATTGACAGCATTGTTCAAACCAGAGCAGATAACAAGATACAGCAGGTACACTGGAGGCCATGGTAAGACACATGAACTCTCGAGTGTGAGAAATATGCCCTCCAATGACTCAGGACTCCAACAAATCACTAAAACTTTTAGATGTCTAATGGACTGGGGCAGATGAGGATGTCATCTCCAAACTAAAAGACAAATATGAATAACTTGCACCTCCCACCGTGAAGAAGCACAAGGCCTGATCAGAAGAGATCAGCTTCTCTGGGTTATGAAGGCAGCATATTCTATTCCTGGGAATATTGCTTCAACACATCTACCAAGTCCAGAGCAGGAAGAGTTGTCAGCTTTTCATTGGGATTGGAGCAGGAAAGGGATATACAGAAGGTCCAAGCTGGAGGTCAAGCAACCTATCTTTTAGCCATATATTCCAGCAGACACTATGGTAATAAATACTTCAGTGGTCAGCAAAGATACCATGTGTATTTTATGGCCAGTATCAGTGGGAGAATCATAACACAGTTCCATAGGGTTCTGGGGCATGCCACCTGTCACAGAATTAATTATGCACCTTTTGGAAAATGATAGTTGTCATGTTACTAAGCACTGGTGGAGATGGAGTGTCTGACCATGGGACACCAAGTGACCATGTAGTCAGAACTGCCCCCCTTGTGATTGGATATGTCTAAATCATCGAGTCATAGGTTGGACAGATCCAGCAGTAATTCACTATAACATGAAAATGGTACTTATGTGATTAAACACAGTTGCACCAGAGAGCACGATCAAGCTGTACAAGCAGGTAAGTCATCCACCACTGATGTACCAAAGTCTGTCCCTCAGCACACACCTGTGCTCACATGGGTGATCCCTTTTGACCTGCTGATAGAAGAAGAAAAAGCCCTAGCTTTGTTCTTAAATGGGTGAGTTCAGTATATGGCTGAAAGACAAAAATGGATGGTGGCTGCACTACAACTTGCCCAAGAATTGCCTTGAAATACAAGGCAAGGAAAGCTCCTCCCACAAGCAGAGCTTTGGGTGGTAGACATGGTCAGCCACTTTGTAAGAAGAGAAGTGTCCCAAGGATAGACTATGCATGAACTCATAGGCAATGTTAAATGGCTTGGCTGATTAGTCAGGAACCTGAAAGAAGAAAGGGTAGAAGATCAGGAGGTCTAGGTAGCGACATGTGGATGGATATATAGGATGGGACAAAGTATGATCTTTACATCACGTATCTATGCCCATCAGAGGTAATTCATCACAGAAGAGGCACTAAATAACCAAGTAGCCAGCTTCTCTCAATAGCCACCCATGGCAGGCACTATGGACATGTGAAAAGAGTGGCCATGGTGCAGGGATGGAGGCTATGTGTGGCCTCAACAGAATGAATTTTTACTTACCAAGGCTGATCTAGCTGCTGCAATGGCTGAATGTCTAACCTGCCAACAGCAGAAGCCAATGCTGAGTCCCCAGCCACTGGTAATAAGTTGACTACATAGGACCCCTCACTCCATAGAAGGAGCAGTTACTCTTTTTCATAGGAATAGGTATCTATTCTGAGTCTGGGGTTTACCTTTCCTACCACAAGGACCCAGCCAGCACTACTGTCCAAGGACTTACTAAGTATTTGATCCACTGACAAAGTATCCCACCTAATATTGCATCCAACTAAGGTATCCATAGCACAGCAAAGGAGCTGTAGGAGAGGGCAACAACCATAAAATCTACTTCTCATATAAAATGCTATAACACCTAGAAGCTGACAGACTGATGAAATGATGGAACAGCCTGTTGAAAGAACAGTGGAAGTGCCAACTCATAAATACTATCTTGCAAGGATAGGGGGTTATCCTCCAGAGTGCAGTTTACATTTTAAATAAATAATGTTTATAGGTATACAGTCTACCTACCGTGTCCCCAGGAGGCAGAATATATAGGTCTGAAAACCAAACAGTAGAAGCAGGAGTCCCAAATACCACTATTCTCAAAGTCCCACTTAGGGCTTTTTGTGCTTCCTGCCCCCACAACTTGGGACTCTGTGATTTTAAAAATCCTTTTACCCAAAGAGAAAATGCTTATTCCAGGGGATACAGCAAGGGTCTCGTTGAATGATAAGCTCAGCTTCGACCTGGGAAACTTTAGGCTTCTCACACCAAGGGACTAGAAGTCACCAAAAAAGACCATCATCTTAATAGGGGCAATTGGCCCTGCTTATTAGAAGAATGTAGGGCTGTTATTACACCATAAGGAGGAAGGAATATGTTTGACACTTGGATGATCCACTTGGGTGCTGCTTGGTTCTTCCTTGCCCTATTTTGATGGTAAACGTAAAAGTGCAGGAACCTCAGCCAGAGGAAGATATGATGACCAAGGGCTTAGATCCTTCAGGAAGGAAGGTCTGGGTCACACAAATAAGTCAGCCCCTAATTCAGCTGAGGTGTTAACAAAGGGTGACGGTAATCTAGAATGAAGAGTAGAGGAGAGTAAGTGTGAGTGTCAGTTGTGCCCCAAGACCTGCTACAAATGCAGGGACTATAGTTTGTCCAACTACCTTTTTCTTCTAAATTTGCAAGAGAGAGAGGCCCCCTGGAATCTTAGAGTGTCTGCTTCTAGAACTTATTCAAAGAAGTGGATCAAAATAACCTGCTATAATTTGGATGTTTGTCCCCTCCAAATCTCATGTTGAAATTGATCCTCAGTGTTGGAGGTGTGGTCTTGTGGGAGGTGTTTGGATCATAGAAGCAGATCCTTCATGAATGGCTTGATGCCATTCCCATGGTAATGAGTGGGTTCTTTATTCACTCAAGAGATGGTCACTTAAAAAAGTATGGCACCTCTCTCCTCTTTTTTCCTCTCTCTGCACGTGACTCGCCAACTCCCCTTTCCCTTCTACTATGATTAGAAGCTTCCAGAGGTCCTCACCAGTAGCAGATGCTGGTGCCATGCTTCCTGTACAGCCTGTGGAAGAACTGTGAGCCAAATAAACCTCTTTTCTTTACAAATTAACCAGTCAGGTATTTCTTTATTGCAAGGCAAATGGACTAAGACAAGGCCCAAAGAGTGGACTGTGTTGGCCACTGTGATATGCTGCCCCATCCTCCATCAGGAACAAAAAACTCACTCTCACCTTCTGGGAGTGCCAAAGGCAGAAGCTCTCAGCTATCAGGACACGATATGGACTACTTTGGCTGAAGAGAACAGCCTCACCTAAGGTCACACCCTCATTCTATGATAGCCAGCATCCAATGACTGATTGACATGGAAGTACAATGGCCTGGGCTCTTGCCCAACTCAGAACAACTTCAAAGGGTCGTCACAGCTTCAGGTCTCCCCAAAGAGTTGGGTGAAGCCCCTGCTGGCTCAATTTCACCCATCACCCAAGGCTGCTACCTTCATTCTACAAATGTTGATTACAAGAGCACTCCCTAATGAGCCCTGACTGTTCATCTTCATCTCAGTATCTGCTTCACAGGGAATCCAACCTATGATATGCACCAAAATACAGGCACCAGAAATACTTGTGTCTGTAGGATAAGTTCTCTCCCTGGAATGGTACTTGATAAATGCTAATTCATTTACCATCTAAATTGCATGCATCATTATCTATTAATAGATAAGCAAAAATATAATTGATCTTAGTTTCTCCTCATTAAATATGAATATTGATGAGACACAACTTACTATAAGAGGTCAGAATCCCATCTTCCAAGGTGGCCCCAGATGTCCAGAGTTTGATTCGACTTTTTCTTTAAAGATGACTCACTGCTAACCTCAGATAAAATCCCTGATTCATTCTTGTTTTGAAAGCAAGAAACTGCCAGAAAGATTAATTATACTTCCAATGAGCTAGCCTTTTCCATGACCAGGTTGTTCCCTGATTTCAGCAGCAATACTTGAGGTCAGATCTTTGTTTGTGATTTCTGGAAGTTCCGTGCTCTAAGAACTCCCACCCTGCCTGTCCCAGAAAAACAAAAAGCACAGAAGAACTCATCTATCTTCTGAATTCATTCTTTCCTGCCAGGTATGCTCCTATTACTAAGGCTGGTAGCATCTCATTTAGGTACTCTGGAACCCTTTAATTTCTAGAGAGGACCAAGGGAACTATTGTCTTTAACTCCTGTTTCCCTGACATAGCACTAAGATAGAAAACATTGCTCTTTTCCAACTGTAGAAGTACATGAATGCATATAAGTAATCCATCTAGATATGAAACTATAAATTTGTACAAAATAACAGAAATCTCCAAGTTGTCCTGGCCCTCTCCATATCAGAATGTTATTAGGGAAATTAGGTAACTTAGTAAGTTTAGAGGACAAAAGAGGGGAAGATAAAAGCATGATTTCATGTGCTACACTACCTATGTCACCCAGGATCTACACTGGCGTGCTGTTAATGATCCTCTGTTAAGAAATGGTCCTATTCAACTCAGACCTGGACGAAGCAAACCTAATAGACATTTACAGAACTCTCCACCCCAAATCCACAGACTATACATTCTTCACAGCACCACATCACACCTACTCTAAAATTGACCACATAATTGGGAGTAAGTCACTCTTCAGCAAATGCAAAAGAACCAAAATCATAAGAGTCTCTCAGACCACAATGCAATCAAGTTAGAACTCAGAATTCAGAAACTTAACTCAGAACCACACAGCTTCATGGAAACTGAACAACTGGCTCTTGAATGTTGACTAGACAAACAATGAAATGAAGGCAGAAATAAAGATGTTCTTAGAAACCAACAAGAATGAAGACACAACATACCAGAATCTCTGGGACACATTTAAAGCAGTTTCTCGAGGAAAATATATAGCAATAAATGCCCACATGAGAAGCAAGGAAAGATCTAAAATCAACACCCTATCATCAAAATTGAAAGTGCTAGAGGAGCAAGATCAAAAAAAACTCAAAACCTAGTGGAAGACAAGAAATAACTAAGATCAGAGGAGAACTGAAGGAGACAGAGACACAAAAAACCCTTCAAAAAACCAATAAGTCGAGGACTCTTTTTTTTAAAAAGATGAACAAAATAGACCACTAGCCAGAATAGTAAAAAAGAAAAGAGAGAAGAATCAAATAGATGCAATAAAAAATGAAAAAGGGGATATCACCACAGATTCCACAGAAATAAAAGCCACCATCAGAGATTACTACAAACAACGTTATGCACATAAACCAGTAAATCTGGGAGAAATGGATAAATTCCTGGACACTTGCATCCTCCCAAGCCTAAACCAGGAAGAAGTCAAAACCCTGAAAAGACTAATAACAAGGGCTGAAGTTGAGGCAGCAATTAATAGCCTACCAACCAAAAAAAGCCCAGGTCCAGATAGGTTCACAGCCGAATTCTACCAGACATACAAAGAGGAGCTGGTACCACTACTTCTGAAACTATTACAAACAATTCAAAAAGAGGAAATCCTTCCCAAATCATTTTATGAGACCAACATCATCCCGATATCAAAACCCAGCAGAGACTCAACAAGAAAAGAAAACTTCAGGCCAATATCCATGATGAACACAGATGCAAAAATCCTCAATAATATACTGGCAAACCAATTGTAACAGCACATCAAAAACCTTATCCATGATGATCAAGTAGACTTCATCCCAGGGCTGCAAGGCTGGTTCAACATACACAAGTCTACAAATGTAATTCACCACATAAACAGAACCAAAGACAAAAACCACATGATTATCTCAATAGATGCAGAGAAGGCCTTTGACAGAATTCAATAGCACTTTATGCTAAAACCTCTCAATAAACTAGTTATCAACAGAGCATATCTCAAAATAATAAAAGCTATTTACAACAAACCCACAGCCAATATCATACTGTTAGGGCAAAAACTGGAAGCATTCCCTTTCAAATCTGGCACTAGACAAGGATGCCCTCTCTCACCACTCCTATTCAGTTTAATATTGGAAGTTCTAGCCAGAGCGATCAGGCAAAAAAAAAAAAAAGAAAGAAAGAAAGAAATTGAATTTATTCAATTAGGAAAGGAGAAAGTCAAATTGTCTCTATTTGCAGATGACATGATTGACTATTTAGAAGACCCCACCATCATCTCAGCCCAAAATCTCCTTAAACTGATAAGCAACTTCAGAAAAGTCTCAGAGTACAAAATCAAGGTGCAAAAATCATAAGCATTCCTATACACCAACAACAGACTTAAAGACAGCCAAATCAAGAATGAACTGCCATTCACAATTGCTACTAAGAGAATAAAATATCTACAAATACAACTAACAAAGGATGTAAAGGACCTCTTCAAGTAAAATTAGAAATCACTGCTCAACAAAATAAGAGAGGACACAAACAGATAGAGAAACATTCCATGCTCATGGTTAGGAAGAATCAATATTGTGAAAATGGCCATACTGCCCAAAGTAATT
>NW_016107327.1:11839934-11845532 GCF_001604975.1 Cebus imitator | reverse complement strand
AAGTCAAATTGTCTCTATTTGCAGATGACATGATTGACTATTTAGAAGACCCCACCATCATCTCAGCCCAAAATCTCCTTAAACTGATAAGCAACTTCAGAAAAGTCTCAGAGTACAAAATCAATGTGCAAAAATCATAAGCATTCCTATACACCAACAACAGACTTAAAGACAGCCAAATCAAGAATGAACTGCCATTCACAATTGCTACTAAGAGAATAAAATATCTACAAATACAACTAACAAAGGATGTAAAGGACCTCTTCAAGGAGAACTATAAACCACTGCTCAATGAAATAAGAGAGGACACAAACAGATGGAGAAATGTTCCATGCTCATGCTTAGGAAGAATCAATATTGTGAAAATGGCCATACTGCCCAAAGTAATTTATAGATACAACACTATCCCCATCAAGCTACCAATGACCTTCTTCACAGAGCTGGAAAAAACCACCTTAAACTTCATATGGAACTAAAAGAGAGCCTGCATAGCCAAGTCAATTCTAAGCAAAAAGAACAAAGCGGGAGGCATCACACTACTGGACTTCAAACTATACTACAAGATTACAGATATCAAAACAGCACGGTACTAGTACCAAAACAGAGATATAGACGAATGGAACAGAACAGAGGCCTCAGAGGCAATGCCACACATCTACAACCATCTGATCTTTGACAAACCTAACAAAAATAAGCAATGGGGAAAGGATTCCCTGTTTAATAAATGGTGTTGGGAAAACTGGATAGCCATGTGCAGAAAGCAGAAACTGGACCCCTTCCTGACACCTTACACGAAAATTAACTGCAGATGGATTAAAGACTTAAACATAGACCTAACACCATAAAAACCCTAGAAGAAAACTTAGGCAAAACCATTCAGGACATAGGCTTAGGCAAGGACTTCATGACTAAAACACCAAAAGCACTGCAAACAAAAGTCAAAATAGACAAATGGGACCTAATCAAACTCCAGAGCTTCTGCACAGCAAAAGAAACAGTCATTAGAGTGAATTGGCAACCAACAGAGTGGGAAAAAATTTTTGCAGTCTACCCACCTGACAAAGGGCTGATATCCAGAATCTACAAAGAACTAAAACAGGTTTACAAGAAAAACAAACAAGCCCATTCAAAAGTGGGCAAAGGATATGAACAGACACTTCACAAAAGAAGACATACATGAGGCCAAGAAACATTTGAAAAAATGCTCATCATCACTGGTCATTAGAGAAATGCAAATCAAAACTACATTGAGATACCACCTCTGGCCAGTTAGAATGGTGATCATTAAAAAATCTGGAGACAACAGGTGCTGGAGAGGATGTGGAGAAATAGGAACACTTTTATACTGTTGGTGGGAGTGTAAATTAGATCAACCATTGTGGAAGACAGTGTGGTGATTCTTCAAGGACCTAGAAATAGAAATTCCATTTGACCCAGCAATCCCATTACTGGATATATATCCAAAGGATTATAAATCATTCTGCTATAAGGACACATGCACACGAATGTTCATTGCAGCACTGTTTACAATAGCAAAGACCTGGAACCAACCCAAATGCCCATCGATGATAGACTGGACAGGGAAATGTGGCACATATACACCGTGGAATACTATGCAGCCATAAAAAACGATGAGTTCATGTCCTTTGGGGACATGGATGAACCTGGAAACCATCATTCTCAGCAAACTGACACAAGAACACTGCATGTTCTCACTCATAGGCAGCTGTTGAACAATTAGAACACATGGACATGGGGGGGAGCATCACAGACTCAGGTCTGTTGGGGGGAACTAGGGGAGGGACATCGGGTGGGTGGTGGGGAGTTGGAGAGGGACGACATGGGGAGAAATGATTGGGAGGAAGGCAGCAAACCACATTGCCATGTGTGTTTCTATGTAACAATCTTGCATGTTCTTCACATGTACCCCAAAACCTAAAATGCAATAAAATATATATTTTTTTAAATGGTCCTATTCATAATTAAAATAATAGTAATAGAAAGGTTCTCTGTTATCCAAGATCTTACCCTTCCATGTCAAAAAAATCCTAGATTAAAAACAACTTATGACCATGATATTAAACAACCATAATTAGGGCATTTAAGGTTGTTATCCCAGCTCTGCTGCTAAAGAAAAGCCACTTTCAACTCCTGAGGTCTTACTTTTTCTCATCTGTTTACAAAACTAGGGAGGGACAAGAGAGGGCTAGCCTTTCCAAAAAATTTTAATAATAATGGTGCTATATTGGAAATAATAATAATTATTTTACTGTTTGAAGCAAAACTTTAAAGGTAACTTCTAAGTTTCCATCCAATGCTATACTAGTGTAACTTTCATGTGACCATGTTGAGGTAAATTTCATTAGCTAGTTTATCAACCCCAACCCATATCTCACCAAAATACGGCTTCAATAGCAAGCTGTACATCAACAATTTGACGTGGCCCAGCCAGACCTCTCCTCTGAGCTCCAGACTTGCATACAGCTGTCTACTCCATATATTATACATGTGGCTGTCTCAAAGACACTGCAAATGGCCATATGCAAAACAAGCTTCACAAATTTCACCCCAAATCTGATGCTCTTCCAGTGATCTTTATCACAGCAGCAAGTATCACCATCTAATAAGTACAACAAGCCAGGTAACCCGAGTAAGGCTTAATACCTTCCACCTCCCTCATCTTCAATTTCCAATCTACACCAACTCCTATCTTCCCACCCCCACATCTCCCTCTCCGAGACAGACTCTCACTCTGTCACCCAGCCTGGAGTGCAGTAGTACAATCTCGGCTCATTGTAACCTCTGCCTCCCAGGTTCAAGCAATTCTCACCCCTCAGCCTCCCAAGTAGCTGGGATTATAGGCACCCACTGCTACACCTGGCTAATTTTTGTATTTTTGGTAGAGAAAAGGTTTCACCATGTTGGCCAGGCTGGTCTCTAACTCCTATCCTCAAATGATCTGCCCACCTCGGCCTCTCAAAGTGCTAGGATTACAGGTGTGAGCCACCACACCTGGCCCCAATTTTATTGCTAAATAACTCGAACCGTCTACCAATCTTTGTCTTTAGCCCCACTACCTAGTCCAATCTACTACTACTTCTCACCTGCATTATGCAGTAGCCTTCTTACTGGTCCCCTGAAATTCTCTTGTCCAATATCCATTCTCTATAGTACAATTAGCAATATCTGAAAATGTATATATGATCATGCCATTCCCTGCTTAAAACCCCCAAATGATTTTTCTATTCTCTTAGTACAATCTCAAAATCCTTGACTCTTACTACAAGGTCCTACGTGATCTGGCACCAGCTTCATAACACAGTGCTCCACGCCTCTCTTGGAGCTCTAGCCACATTGGCCTCCCCAATCTCTTTAAATGAGCATGCTCCCTCCATCCACGGGACCTTTGCACATATTGTTCTACAGCTGCAGAGAGTTTTACTCCATTTTCTTTGCCTAGCTAGTGCCTAGTTTTTCTTCAAGCCGCAGCTCAAAAAACAGTTTCTCAGGAAAACCTTCTCTGACCCCCAGGCTAAATCAAGTCCTGGTATGTCAAGTTATCATAGTATCGCAAACATTTTCCTTGTAGCACTTATTACATTTTGCAATGATTAATGTAGGTGATTATTTATTCCACATATGTCTTTCTCACCAGCTAGAGCTCAGACATTTTTTGTTCACCATTTTATCCCTGAAACCTCTTTCAATGCTTAGTACATAATAGGTACTCAATAAATATTTGTCTAACAGATGAACAAACAGATAAATAGAAGCAGGGGGAAGTAATGAGTCATCTTTTTCTCATGATTGCTTTTCCTGAAATGCTTACATATTTGCCTCTTAAACTGTATTTCTCTTTAACTGTGAAGGTATTAATTTGGGACTTCTGCTCAAATTTCAGCAATTTTAAAGAGAAATGGTATCTACTTATCAAATTTAAATTGTTAAGAATGATCACTTGTTATTTCCATGGCAGTTATACAATGTCAATTACAAAGAAGAGCCTTGATAGTTCTTGGGAAAATTATTAGTGGGTCAAGAAAAACAGAAGCTAAGGAATATTTGTAATAATCTCCAAGAATGAGATAGCAGCCCTGAGTATTGTGCAGTAGAGAAGTTCTGAATTACCATCAGCTTTACTTTTCCAAGACTATTCTAGTCAAGCATCTCAAATTCTTAAGTCTTGGACATTTAATGAGGTCCCCAAACTGCTCTCTAACCTGGAGATTGCAGGGAAAGGAATGAGGAATTTCTGGTGGTAGGAAGGCAGACAAGCACAAGAGTCTAATGAAAGTTAAAGGAAATTCACAAATAATGTTGGGGAAGCGAGAGTGAACGTTTTCAATTCAGCCTGTGATCACCTCCTGTCCCTATCCCTAACTTCTTGTAAGTGAATTTTGTAATGCAATCCACAACTATTAAGATGCACAGGACATTTATTATGTCCGGGGTACCTCAGCCCCAGGGCACTCTTCTCATTTAACTTATCCTTTCACTCAGCCCTTTGGCCAGCTCCACCTCTGAGGAACAAACCTAACACCAAGATTCTAAGCCAGGTCTTTCATCAGTACCAAATTCAATTTATGAAACCCCCAGGTGTTACCTCCTCCAGTGAAAATGCTCAGACAATGTTTTGGAGGCAAGTCACGTCCAAGTGCCGTGATGAGTCTAACCGAATCCCTGAAGTGATTTTCCCTTTCCTCCACTCTCTACCCCTTCTCTGTATTTCTGAACTAAAGGAGAAAACATAGAAACAAGGCAAGGCAGAAATCAATCACTGAAGCTGATATTCCCTCTTCACATACCCCAGGTCAGCAGCTAATGTCCTCTCAGTCTTCCAATGTGACTTGAATAAAGGCCTCCTCAAGGTAAAGCACCTTGGATGAGAGAGAAATTCACAAAAGGATGAATAAAAAAAAAAAAAAAAGCCTCAGAGGCACAGTCAGCATGAAAACAAGACCAGCACCTGTGCTATTTAAGATCTCCTCTCCCATCAACCCTTGGGGCCTCAGAATAAACAGTTCCTATAAGCTCCCAATGCAGAGAGTGAGGCTCCCTGGAAGTATGCTTTTGAAATCATTAAGAAAAAGGGAGGCTTATAGCCGGGCGCGGTGGCTCACGCCTGTAATCCCAGCACTTTGGGAGGCTGAGGTGGGGGGATCACCTGAGGTCAGGAGTTCGAGACCAGCCTGACCAATATGGTGAAACCCTATCTAAAAAAAAAAAAAAGAAAAAGGGAGGCTTAGAGAGACTCTTTTTGTGAAGCCATCTGCTACTGCAACATACTTAGCTGTCTGTGTGACTCACATGTAACTTTAACTATCATAGCCCATTTTTAAATAACTGTTGGATTGCTGGTCATAGCATTATACAGCTATATGTTGACATGTTTATTTATCCCACTGTAAGGGGAGATCTCCTGGGGCCTGGAGCCACATATTAACAGTCTTTATAGCTCCATCACATAGTACAATAAGTGTTCAGTGTTTGTTGAATGAATAGGTGAATTTAAAAGTGCAGGAATCTTTCAGGATTTCCTGACTAAAATATTTTCCCCCATTTATTTATTTTATTGCATTTTAGGTTTTGGGGTACATG
>NW_016107327.1:11836671-11837759 GCF_001604975.1 Cebus imitator | reverse complement strand
CTTCCTCCTTTCCTATTTGAATGCCCTTTATTTCTTTTTCTTGCCTGATTGCTCTGGCTAGAACTTCTAGTACTATATTGAATAGGAGTGGTGAGAGAGGGCATCCTTGTCTGGTGCCACATTTCAAGGGAAATGCTTCCAGTTTTTACCCATTCAGTATGATATTGGCTGTTGGTTTGTCATAAATAGCTTTTATTATTTTGAGATATGTTTCGTCAATACCTAGCTTATTGAGGGTTTTTAGCATAAAGGGCTGTTGAATTTTGTCAAAGGCCTTCTCTGCATCAATTGAGATAATCATGTGGTTTTTGTCTTTGGTTCTGTTTATGTGGTGAATTATGTTTATAGACTTGCGTATGTTGAACCAGCCTTGCATCCCCGGGATGAAGCCTACTTGATCATAGTGGATAAGCTTTCTGATGTGCTGTTGCAATCAGCTTGTCAGTATTTTATTGAAGATTTTTGCATCTATGTTCATCATGGATATTGGCCTGAAGTTTTCTTTTCGTGTTGAGTCTCTGCCAGGTTTGGGAAACAGGATGATGTTAGTCTCATAAAATGATTTAGGAAGAATTCCCTCTTTTTGTATTGTTTGGAATAGTTTCAGAAAGGAATGGTACCAGCTCCTCTTTGTATGACTGGTAGAATTTGGCTGTGAACCCGTCTGGACCTGGGCTTTTTTTGGGTGGTAAGCTCTTAATTGCTGCCTCAACTTCAGACCTTGTTATGGGTCTGTTCAGGGTTTCGACTTCTTCCAGGTTTAAGCTTGGGAGGAGGCAAGTGTCCAGGAATTTATCCATTTCTTCCAGGTTTACTAGTTTATGTGCAGAGAGTTGTTTGTAATAATCTCTGATAATGGTTTGAATTTCTGTGGAATCTGTGGTGATATCCGCTTTATCATTTTTTATTGCATCAATTTGGTTATTCTCTCTTTTCTTTTTTCTTAATCTGGCTAGTGGTCTGTGTATTTTGTCGATCTTTTCAAAAAAACAGCTCCTGGATTTATTGATTTTTTGAAGGGTTTTTTGTGTCTCTATCTCCTTCAGTTCTGCTCTGATCTTAGCTATTTCTTGTCTTCTGCTAGACTT
>NW_016107327.1:11816302-11834583 GCF_001604975.1 Cebus imitator | reverse complement strand
TTCTGAAGTCTGATTCTGTCATTTCATCACATTCGTTCTCCATCCAACCTTGTTCCCTTGCTGGTGAGGAGTTATGATCCCTCGTAGGAGGAGAGGTGTTCTGGTTTCAGGTGTTTTCATCCTTTTTTTGCTGGTTTCTTCCCATCTTTAAGGATTAATCCACCTGTCGACTTTGTAGTTGCTGGCTTTCAGATTGGGTCTCTGAGTGGATGTTCTGTTTGTTGATGATGAGGTTATTTCTGCTACTACTTAGTTTGCATGTGTGTGTGTGTTGAGGGCTGGAAGAGACAGAGAGAGTCTAAGTGGAACAACACATCTCAAAGTAAACATGAAAGTGAGACAGGATCTGGTCATTTCAAATGAGTCCAATCCTTGAGGACCAAACAAATTCCACCTGAAGAGGATGAAAGAACGTCCAGATTTTATCACTGAACCACTGAAGCTATCTTTTGAGGAAGAATTTTTTTAAGTGACCACCATCCTGATTTACCTGAGTAAAAGTAGGGTGAAATTAACAATTCAAACTAATATTTCTCTGCCTCTGTTCTTACACTCTTCAGAGATCCTCCATATTCCTTCAAATTTTTCCTAACTCAGGAGTCCCCTTGGGACACTCAGCTAGTTTTCTTTGTCACCTTGTGCTATCCACCATTTTCCTTCTCTTGTGATTCTGCCCAGCTCAAGGAGTAATACCTTCTGTGGCTTATAAGTGCTTTCATGATGCTTGGCACTGTGGCAACCATCTTGAAACCATGAGGCCACAAACATTAAACTAAGACTCTGAGGTCCACAGAGTAGAAAGAAGAAAAGAATACGGATCCTTTCTACAGGTGATCTGTGTGGTAGCTTCAGTGAACAGTGCCAGTGCAGTTTAGGAGAGAACCAACATCTGGCATGGAGAATGAGAAGAGTCCGGATAAATTATCTGAGCCAATTTGGGGCCACAACTACAACCTTGGGCATGTGTAGAGAGAGAACTATTCAAGGTACCAACTAATGGGCACTTTATTTATGCCTTTCTTAGTATAAAGAGAACAGTGCTGGTGCTGTTCACTGAAGCTACCACATAGATCACCTGTAGAATCCTCTAGAATCCACCAAAGGAGCTAATTCCCATGCCCTCGCCCATGAGTCAGGCCAGTTATAGCTTCCTGCTGGCTTGGCCTTCTGCTCAATCCTCAGCATTCATTCTGGATTTTGTTCAATGAGCTCCAGAAGTAAAGAGAACTGAACTCTTCATTGCCATTTGCTTTAGACAGGCAGTATTTCTGTAGGCTCATCACTGAAATTTTGGTTAAATGATTCTAAGCATTTTTGATGGTTCCCTGTCCTCTGGGTGAGAACCCAAATCCATGGAGAATTAACCAGAAGTTAGATGAACTGTAGACATCCTCCTGCTTTCAGAATGGCCTTTCTCACCAGTGGTCTCATGGACTTTGACAATCTTTCTTTAGGATGAAGTCCTCATGCAGATAGATATCTGACTACTCCACCTTTCAGTCTGAAATTTCTTTCATGTCTCTCTGTGTTCCTACTGTGTAGTACATGCCTGACACATAAATGTGTGTTCAGTAAATGTTTACTAAACGAATAAACAAGGAAATGTTTTTCAAGAGGAAAATTTTAAATGATTGTGTTTCTCCAGAAAAGACATACAAATGCTCAATAAGCACATAAAATGATGTCTGACATTACTAGCCATTCAGGAAATGCAAATCAAAACCACAATGAGAATCTATTTCACATTCACTACAATGGCTATGATTAAAAGGCTGAACAATAGTAAGTGTTGGCAAGGATGTAGACATGGTTCGTGGGGATGTAAAATGGCACCATTGCTGTGGGAAACATTTGGTAGTTCCTCAAAAAGTTAAACATAGAGTTATCATATGACCCAGTGATTCCATTTCTAGGTATATACCCAAGAGAATTGAAAATATACATTCACAAAAAAAATTATAGTACACAAATGTTCAAAGCAACATTATTTTATAATAGCCAAAAAGTAGAAACAACCCAAATGTCCATCACTTGATGAATGGATAAACAATGTATATCCATACAATGGAATATTATTCACCCATAAAAAGAAATGTAGTATATGCTACAATGAAGAAATAAAGTACATGCTAAATGCTACATGCTACAACCTGGATGAATCTTGAAATGCTATGCTAAGTAAAAGAAACAAGACCCAAATTGCCATATATTATATGATTCCATTTATACGAAATGTCCTGAATAGATAAATTCATAGAGACAAAGAGGAGATTAGTCGTTTTTCAGGGATTGAAGGAAGGAGAGAATGAGGAGTGACTTCTAATGAGTACAGAGTTTTGTGAGGGAGATGAATTAGACAGTGGTAATGGTTGCACAACTTTGCAAATAAACTAAAAACCACTGAACTGTATACTTTTAAAAGGTGAATTTTTTTGGTATGTGAATTAGACCTCAAATTTTAAGGATCCTTAGAAAAATTAGAACAATTAGGTGGTCATTCTGTCATGATAAATTATAAAATACAAACTAAATTTCGGTTCTTTTTTTTCTTTTAATTTTTTTTTTTAACTTTTAGGTTTAGGGGTGCATGTGAAAGTTTGTTACATAGGTAAACACATGCCACAGGAGTCTGTTATACATATCATTTAATCACCCAGGCCTTAAGCCCACTACCCAATAATTATCCCTTCTGCTTCTCCTATCTTCCCACCCTCCCCACCAAGTAGACACCAGTGTCTGTTGTTTCTTTCTTTGGGTTTATAAGTGCCCATCGTTTAGCTCCCACTTTCTGCAAGTGTTTTTTTTTTTAAAATAGGTCCCTTGGGATTTAAAAATGTAAACAATTATGCCATCTATAAATAGAAACAGGTTTATTTGTTCCTTTCCAACCTTATGGCTTTTTCTTTTCTTGCATTATTGCACTGGCTAGAACTCCCAGCACTATGTTGAATCAGAAAGGTGAGAGAGAACATCTTTGCCTTGTTCCCAATCTGACTAGGAAAGCAATGGCCACTAATTAAAATGTTATCTGTACTTTTTAAAGATGCCCTTCATTAGGGTGAAGAAGTTCTCTGCTACTCATACTTTTTTTTGAGGGGGGGAGTACTTTTTATCATTACTGGGTTTGAGTTTTGTCAAATGCATTTTGTTCATCAATTGATAAGATCATGTGATTTTTAAATTTAGCTTATTAATATGGTTGATTACATTGATGGATTTTCAAATATTAAACCAATCTTGTATCCCTGAAATAGACTTCTCTTGGTTATGGTGCATAATTCTTTTCATATATGCTCAATTCTGCTTACTAACATTTTGTTAATAATTTTTGCATCTGTATTCATGAGAGATATTAGTGTGTAGGTTTCTTTTTTGTACTGTCTGGTTTTGGTATCAGGGTAACACTAGCTTTATAAAATAAATTGGGAAGTGTTACCTATTCTTCTATTTTCTTGAATAGACTGTATAGAGTTCATGTTAATTTTTCTTTAAACATTCAATAGAATTCTCCAGTGAAACCATCTGGGCTTGGAGATCCTTTTAACAGAAGTTTTTAAATGATGAGTTCAATTTTCTTAATAGTTATATCTTTCAAATTGTTTATTTCATATTGAGTGAGTTGTGGTTCAATTTTTTAAATGGAAATTTAAACAACTGATACGCCTACCTATGGAAATAAATTCTACTTTTAGAAATTGAAATGCCTACCTATGGAAACAAATTCCTTATTCAGGTAGCGAATGGCCTATCTCAGGGATTATTCAAGATAGGCTTAGCAGAGGTGTTACAGAAGGAATTCATACACTGCACTTGATATTAGGCTATCTTATAAATTCTATATCATGTTATGTATCTTGGCCTATGTAAAGAAGTCACTCTATTAAACAGATAAATGTCAACAAATCCCTAGAGGACACAATAACAAACAAATCTTTGGAAAGCCTTTATTAAGCCTATCTTTGTACTCGAGGTTGAGCTAATCAGCAAATGCTAACCTTTTCAGGGAAAGCTTACTGTGGATCATAGCCAATTTGTCTCTGGGAGGTAGAAAAGTCAACCTCACATATTCTATACTGAGTTTTATCAGCTGTTAGAAAAGTTATTTTGGGAAAAAAAAAAAAAAAAACCAGTAATGGCTGATAAACTCCAATTGCCCAGCTGAGTGAATATAAACACTGCTGGCCAATAGTGCTCATGCACCGGTGGCTGGCAGAGGCCACTGGAGGAGAACCTGCTGTTCCAGGGAAGGAGGAAGAAGGAAGGAGGGAGAACGGAGGTCTGTGCTGGCTTTCAAACCATGTAAGAACAGAGACAAAAGAATGACATCAGAAATTATGTCAACAAAGCCTGAAGAAGGCACGTCATTCCAATATTTACAGTACTCAGCCCAGTGCTGGGCAGAGTAGGCACTCATTATAATTTTTCCCTTTATAAAAAATGTTTACTTTTACATTTTCCTACCCCTATATTATGTGTTCAATTTATCACCCCACTGAAAACAGAAATGTTGGAGTTCTGACCCTAGCACCTCAGAATGTGCCATTATTTGGAGAAAGGTCTTTGCAGATCATCAAGTTAAAATGAGGTCATAAGGATGGCCCCTAATCTGATATGACTGGTGTCCTTACCAGAAGAGGAAATTTGCACATAGATACACACACAGGGAGAATGCCATGTGAAAATGCAGGTAGAGATTGCGGTGCAGTAACTACAAGGCCAAGAACACCACCAATGTTCTTTACCAGCAAACCACCAGAAGCTAGGAGAGAGATGTGCAACAGATTTTCCCTCAGCTCTCAGAAAGAACTCACTTTGTGGACACCTTGATCTCCAACTCTGGCCTCCAGAACTGGAGATGATAAATATCTGTTGTTGAAGCCACTCAATATATAAGACTCTGTTATGGCAGTTGTAACAGACTAGCACACTGTATGCACCACCCCCACCAGCAGCATTCTCCACCCTTGCTATCATTGTTGTTTTCTAGTTCTGGCTTCCTTGTACCAGAAACTGAGTTTAAAACTACATTGAAAGTCCAGCCTGTCAACAGGGAGCACCAAAACCCACAAGAATCCAAGATGATTTTCCCTCTGTGAGTACAGTCTGTGTCCTCTAATCATCTGCAGCAAATGAAAAGGGCTAAAATGTCATGATTCCTCTCACCCCAGTTCTTTTTCATGATATGTCATTCATCTTTCGCAGGGTGGCAGAAAACTATCCTTAAAATGGCATTTTCATGAAGTTAAGCATGATTTTAGATAAGTGAGCCCCCAGGGCTCAATAAACAAATATGAACAGATGTTCCAAATTGGGGAGGAATATGACAATAGAAGAAGAGGGAATAAAGTTGCCAGACTGACATTTCATACCCAAGGCTCTGTCTGAGCTCTGAGCCACCAGTACACCTGCTTCAGGAACAGCATTTTGATGTGATTTAATATACTCAGTAATGAGTTCAAAAGTGCAGCATGCATATAACTTCATTCTAAGGCCTGTAAATTAGAGTGATCTTCTAATGAGGAATAATAAGTTGCATTTCCCAGCCTGTGCTTAAGAAGGCACAAGCAGTACAACTCTCTGGCTCAGAGGATAAAGGCCCACCCTTTCTCTCCCTCCATGTCAGAGCCCCTGAGGAGGTCAGACATCCAGTGAATAGCACTCCTAGCCTCACTGCAGCCAAGCTTCTGGCTGCAGAGCCAGGCACTTCATGTCCACAGAGCTGGGGGTGCTCCAGACAGTACCATCCAAACACTACCCTCCCTAAGTCCAAAATTTGCTCACAGTTTGCTAAAAACAGGCATAAATCAAGGAGCTGGGCTGGAGGCAGTGGCATATGCCATAATCCCAACACCTTGGGAGGCCAAGGTGGGAGGATCACTTGAGCCCAGGAATTTGAGACCAGCCTGAGCAATGCAGTGAGACCCAATCTCTACAAATAAAATAATAATAAAATAAAGATGCTAAACAGAGAAAACAGAACCATATATCCTAAGGAAAAATAAATCTTGTACCCAACCATATAAAGGCTATTTTAGGGGAAAAAATATGATTCAATGACAAGTTTACAGCTTTCGGACAGGATAAATCTTGTGCGTGCTTCAGCAGTACTGAATCTGCTAAATCATCCTTGAGTGTCTACTCTGTGTTCATCATTGTGCAAGGTGCTGACACAAGGCTGTGGATGAAACAGACACTGTTGCTGCTTGTGGAGATGCAGTACTGGGCACAAAACCAGGCTTGGGGGTCAGACTCAGCCAGAGTCCCATCTCAATTCTATCGTTTCTTAGCAGGATGATCCTGGAGAGGTCATGTGACCTCTCGGAGCCTCAGCTTCCTCCTCTGCAAAACAGAGATAGTAATCTGTCCTACATAATGTTTTGTAAAGTTTCTAGCACATACTTAATAATTGCTTGAAAATGATAGCTGTAACTATTTGATGTTAATGTATAAATGCTGATAAGCATATCCTTTATATATTTGCTTTTAAATGTCCTTCATGAGCATATATTCTGCCTTCCCAGCAAGAGATGAATATTCATCAGGGCGGACACCATGTCTTCTTTTTCTTTGGTATCCTGCAACTGTTTATAGCTGCCTACAGTGATGGCTGCCTCACTGTCCCACATCAGTGTCCTAGACAAGCTGTAAGAAAAACACCAGAAAATTACATAGTCAAGAATTATAGGTAATGATGCTGCAGAGGAAAAATTAATGGAGTGACATGAGAAGCAAGACTTGTAAACTAATGATCATCATAATTGCAAAGTCTTGCTGCATCCTCAAAACAGAAAGCCTAATGCTCTGTTCTCCCCCATTTAATGAAAACCATCTTAAACTTGAAATAACATATTCTCTGGCCCCAAGAATAATGAAAAGATTACTAAATCTATAGGCCATCTTGCTGTTGTATAAACTTACAAAGCATATGTATGTTCCTATAGAATACTACGGTTTTGAAATCTACACAGATTCACCTATTCCTGTATCATAAAAAATATTTTTCAAGCAATTTCCTCATCTTGAGAGAAAAATAAGCTGTTTCTTCTGAGACATCAACAGCTTTCCTATAAAACCAAATGTTCTCCAGGACAAAAATTGTTTGCCTTCCAAAGTGAGACTATTTTCTCCCTTCATCAACAAGAGATAGAAACTGCTATTTTTAATTCATAAGGTACGTCTAACCTAAAATGGTTCAAGAATGTTTTCATACATTGCTTCAATGTTTCAAGAGCTTATCATAAGAATATAATTTAAAATATAATCAAACAGTTGTATGGAATATGCTTTTCCATGTTTTATTCCCTCAAAAGTCTCATAGATGTTTTCTTAAGGAGAAATAAGAATAGACTGTGTTATAACATTTGATAAATTCCTTCTGAGACAAGAATAATGCAGAGTAGTTGCAAAAAAATAGAAAATTCCAGGCAGCAGTTTCACATGACTAAGCAAAAGGAAACTGTTGAAATAGCTACAGAATCTATGGGTTGGTAAGACCATGAAAAACAGGGTGTGGACCAGCTGGCAAAGACCAACTGGACCCAACATGACGCTGGATTTGACCTAGGTTTCACCTAGAACCTCATTTTACACATTGACTGACTCAATCACACACCCAGTCACTGTGAAAAGCAGTTTGGAAATTTCTCAGAGAATTTAAAACAGAGCTATTATTTGAGCCAGCAATTCTATTACTGTGCATGTACCCCAAGGAATATAAATTGTTCTGCCATAAAGATACATGTACACACATGTTCATCACAGCACTTTTTACAATAGCAAAGACATGTAATCAACATAGATGCCCATAAACAGTGGTCCGGATAAAGAAAATGTGGTACACATCTACCATGGAATACTATGCAGCCATAAAAAGGAATTAAATCATGTGCTTTTTAGCAACACAGACGCAGCTAGAGGCCATTATCCTAAGCAAATTAAGACAGGAACAGAAAACCATGTGGGAGTTTGGAAGTGCCATGACAGTTCCAAGATGATTTGGTTTAGACTTGAGTCCTTGCCCAAATCTCATGTCAAATTGTAATCCCCGATATTGTAGGGGGAACCTGGTGGGAGGGGATCATGAGGGCAGACTTTCCCCTTGCTGGTCTCATGATAACGAGTGAGCTCTCATGAGATCTGCTTGTTTAAAAGTGTATGGCACCTTCCCCCTTTCTTCTTCCTGCTCCTGCCATAATTCTCTTCACCTTCTGCCATGATTGTAAGTTTCCTGAGGCCTCCCCAGCCATACTTCCTATGGAGCCTGCAGAACTATGAGCCAATTACACCTCTTTTCTTTATAAATGACCCAGTCTCAGGTTGTTCTTTATGGCAATGCAAAAACAGACTATTACGCAAAAACACTGATGTTTCATGTAAAAATGTGTGGCACCACAGTTCCAAGAAATCTCTACTTTTCTCAGGAATTTTCATGAATATTCCACCCTTTGGTTAAAAAACCCATAAACATAGAAACCTCAAGCCCCATCGTACAATTCTCTCTTGAGTACACACGCATTCCCCTTTCTTGTGTACTTTTCACTTGGCAATAAATCTCCATCCTTTCTCTATTTTCTGACTCATCCTTGAATTCCTTCTCACAATGGTGTCAAAAGCCTTGACACTGGTTAGGTCAAGGTCTCACTGGGGTCTGGGGACCTCCCCAGCCCAACAGCATCACTCCTTTCCTCAAAAATGAGGTATTCAATGATAATGGGGAAGTTATGTTTGATAAGGGGCAAAAAGATCATTAAATGTTTCCAAAAAAGCCATTGAACATAGAAAAGATTGTCACACACTTTAGGAATCTAATAACTTTCCTTAGATGCTCCTGAAAGAATTGGTGAAGTAGACAATGGCTTTATTGGAAGTAGATCCTCCACAATCTGGCCACATTCCTAACTCTGCTTCATTGCCACCCTCTGCTGCTCTGACTGCTTGGCTTGGCAACCCCATTTATGTACTCACTAGGCCCAACCTCTCCAGACTGCAGCCAGCCCCTCCTCCCATGAGCTGCTAATGGGGCTGCACCAGCTTGTCCCAGCCTTCCTACACCTGGGCCCAGCCTTCAGGAGCAGCCCTGACAAGGCTGGGCCATGACCCAGAAGGGCTGTTTGAATCAGCTCTTCTGGGTCATGGCCCAAGAAAAGGTTATCGGTATGAAAATAATTTAACGTCAGTGCAGGACTATTATCAGCAGACCTTTCCAAAATGAAAATGCAGTCTTCTGTATGGCATAGATATGTGATAAATGGGGGTTGGGGGAAGGGAGAGCAGGGCAAGATGAACATCTTTATCTTAGCATAACTAAGGGCAGATTATCTCTCACCTCTGAGGTTTGAATAAAAGAGAAAGAAAGCTGAGGAAAGCAATTAAGATGGCTTAATAAGGGTCTGAGAAGGTTTTGCTGCAAGCAATAATTCAGCTTGGGTAGTGGAAGGCAGGAAGAATGATTCAATCCTTATTTAGTACATCTGAAGCCAGATCTGCATGTGGAACTGAACACTGGTCATTTGTATTTGGATAATTCACCAGTTGCCACTAAGAAATTACCCTAGGGAATGCTTTCTGGGAAGGATATGGGGGAGGGGAGCCAAGGACAGCCTGTGTCCTCTCACCTTATTGTTCAGAGCCTGGAATCATTTGCATGGCCCTCTGAGGATGAAGTCTCTTCTGCCATTTGGTAGATTGCCATCAAATTTCAAATGACATGATGCACAGTAGATTTATGCACCGTGAAGCGGATACTGCAGGGGTTTGGCGTATTTGTGTTTCATTTCCAGTTGAACAATACACAAGGGGCTGTCACACTAACAAGGTTTATAATGATTGACTTGTTCAGCCGTATCAAGACCTTTACTTCAATAGAGCAGAAGCCTCAATAAACAGGAAATTTATATTTGAACAGATGTCTGTCTAGAAGGGCGGTACCATGTCTCTGACTTGGTACAGAATGAATCTTGTATATTTCCCTCCAAAACACAGGGCATAGCTAAATTCTGGACAAATGGCTGGATCTCTGGGTCACTAACATCTCACTCCTGTAAATAGAATCTTTTAGTATATGTGTTTAAATCCTCTGAAAGAACTATCAAGTATAATTCAATACTTGGCTGTGCTCATTTTTAAACATAAATTCACAATTTTGAAAAATACAGACATCATACCAGAACAAAAAGAAAACAGTTCTAGCTCTGCAATAAGGAGCAACTTAATTCTTTGAGCCTCAATTTTTTCATCGATAAAGTAGAAATAGCAAAACCCCATGTAAAATGTTATGAGAATAAAAGACTGTCATGATAAAAGTCTAGGAAAGCCTAGCACATAGTTGTTGTCTGATAAATATTTGTTTAACAAAATATGCACAGATCATCTAAATGATCTCGCCTTTGGCAGATGAGTTAATATTATTCATGACAGAATTAAGAACAGTAAGAACATTCAAGAACAGAGCAGCGCAAGACACGGCGAGAAGAGAATGCTTTCCTGAAACCTAATCCATCCAGTGAACCAGACAGACATGACAAGTGTGACCACTGCTGGGACTGATTCCCTGAGGAGCCAGATAAAAATTGTTAAGATAGAAAAGAGTTGAGGGAAGTTGAAGAGAACAATTTATTCTCACCTTGGATCCAAAAATACCTAGCTATGTGTTGAATTAATTGAGTCAATAAATGAGAAAACAAACAAATACTTATATAACCACCTCCAGAGTATTTTAATGAACAATTCATGGATTCAGAATAAATTATTGGGCCCTTGCCATGTGCCAGACTGTGCTAGGGGCTGATGATAAAGGGGTGGGAACACTGAGTAGTCCCTGCCTTCCTAGAACTCACAGTCTAGTAGGGAGATAGATAAAGAAATAACCACTTAAATGAAGATAGAAATCATGATAAGTGCCATAATGGAAGAGCAGAGAGTACTATGAGAGTATTTATATTATGCAAACCTAATTTCTGGGACCTGAGGTATGTGTAGAAACTAGTCAGGGAAAGAGCGGGGGAAAGAGAGTACCAGGCAGAGTGAACAGCCCATGAGAAACCTCTGAGGCAGGAGAGAGCTGGGCACATTCTCAGAAATGGAAGGTGTCAGTAGCTGGAATAGCAGAAGCAAAGCGAAGACTGGCAAGGGTTGACAGGAACCTGATAGAGCAGAGTCTTATTGGTTATGTTATTAATTTTGTATTTTATTCTAAATGCAGTGGGATAGTGTAACATGTTCACACTTTCGCTTTTAAAATGTCATCCTGACTACAGTGTGTGGAATAAATCAAAAACCTATAAAGAAGACATGGGGGAGCTATTGAGTAGCTATTGCAGCAACTCTAACATGAAATGCTATTGGCTTACACTAGGGTGTAGAGATGGATTTAATACGTATTTTTGAAGCAGAATTGACAAACTTGAAATTCAAATGGTTGTCAGGGCAACAGAGTAGACAGGGGTACTACCCACAGAAAGGAGTACACCAAAATAAGAGTATATTGGGGGTGGGAAAAGGGGCAGTAGAAAAAGATCAAGAGTTTAATATTAGGTGATTCAAGCTTAAAATGTCTGCAGCCACTAAAGTGGATGTGTCTATGGCTTAAAAGAGAAGTCAGAATTACAACACAAACTGGGAAGCTACAGACATATATGAACTGTGAGCAAAACCACAGGAGTGACTGAGATTGCCCAGGGAACATATAGAGGAAGAAGACAGCTTAACATTCCCATGGAGGTCAAGAAGCCTGGGAAGGAGAAGCCATGGGATAGGAGGAAAACAGAGAGTGCTTGGTAGCAAGGAAGTAAGAAAGAATTTCCATAAAGGCATGTTGAATGTTGTTCCAAATGAAGAAAAATGAGAGCTGAAATGAGCCCATTGGATTTAACAACACCCAAGTAACCGTAGTAAGTAGTGATGTCATGGACGTGTGAGGATAGAAGCCAGGCTGGAGAGGGTGGGAAAAACAGAGGTGAGGAAATGTGTGGCAGGAGTAGACCAGGCTTGGGCAAGGATGGCTGTGGAAGAAGTCACAGGAGAGAGACAAGTGTCATAGGAGTGGGCGGCTGTGGTTGTCATTTGTCACTGTTGTCTTTGTTACTGCTGTCTTTGTGATTGTTCTGGATGAGAGATACAACAAAATATTTTGATGCTGATCAGATAGATCCAGATAGATGGGAAAGGCTAGAGGGAATGGGATTCAAAACACACATGAAGCAATTAGCCTAGGAGAGGAAGAGGGGTATGTCCTCCATCAGAACTGTTGGGAAAAGAAGGTGCAGACACAGGCTGCCAGGCAGATCAGGTGAAGGGAACATGAGGGCATCTCCATCTAGGAGCTTCTAAATATGAGGCAAGAACATGTTATGAGATCAAGGAAGAGTGGGCAGTTTTAGGGAGAATGAAAAAGGTATAAAATAGTCTTTCAGGAAAGCAAGAAGGAGTTTAAAAAAAAAAAAAAAAGTAGTACTGAGCTTGCCATGCCATGAGGAGAAGCCAGTCGTGTTTGGTGATTGTGAATGCACAGTGTTATCACCTGGTAGGCCGTGAGATACTCTCCAACCATGTCAAGCCATTCAAGAGCAGACATGAGCTGGGAATCCCAGCACTTTGGGAGGTCAAGGTGGGAAGCTCACTCCTGTAATCCCAGCACTTTGGGAGGCCAAGGTGGGAGGATTGCTTGAAGCCAGGAGTTTGAGACCAGCCTACACAACATTGTGAGATCTTTATCTCTACAAACAAAAAAAATTATCTGGGCATGGTGGCACATGCAATAGTCCCAGCTACTCAGGAGGTGTTGGGAGGATTGCTTGAGTCCAGGAGTTTGAGGCTACGATGAGCTCTGATTGAGCCACTGCACTACAGCCCAAGTGACAGAGTAAGATTCTGTTTCAAAAAAGAAGACTAAGGAGAGTATACCTGGAGAAGGTTGGTGACTGGATGCATCCAGAGCTGGGGTTTTGTCAGCTAGGCAGAAACACAAACAGGAGGATATCTGCAAAAAAGAAATGGTCATGCGAATAATAAAATCTAAGCTGGACAGAGAGAATATAGACGCTAGAAGGGTTGGTGGGGAGAGAGAAAGTGGAAGGGTCAGTGGACTGGAGATGCAGGGAGGATGTGAGCAGGGTAGTGGGGAAGATACAACAAGCACTCTCAGGAGTGGGCTATTCAATTTAGAGATTCTATAGATGGGAGAGCCTCCAGTGATGACGGCCATCAGAGTGTAGCCATGGGAGAGGCCTGCTCAACCTAAGAGTGGGAGAGGAAGTCCTTCTGGATGAAGTGCTCAAAGACTAAAGGGTTGGAATGATGAATGGATTTCATTGTGGATGTTTAAGTCAACTAGGATGAAAACAGATGTTGAAGTAGAAAGATTGTGAGCCAGATTCTAAAGTCTTAAGACAGACAGAGAGAGAGAGAGAGAGAGAGAGAGATTTACTTCCCAAAAAGTAAGAAAATTACAATGAAGAGGAGGGAGAGAAAGTGGCACACCTAGATGATTTTAGCCCCAAAGGACTGAAATTTTTATAAAAGGAAAGGGTAGTTACAGTCTAATTGTATCATAAGGGAGGAAGAAAGACACCTACCACACTATCTAATCCTTAAATTAAATGTGAAAAAACAGCCTCTACCCAAAAATGCCTCAAGGAGCATAACAACAACAACTTCAAAATTTTTGAATGTACTAAGAATATTTTATGTTTTAATTTTAAAAAACCATTATTATTCCCATTTTACCAATGAGGAAACTGAAGCTTTGAAGGTTAAAGTAACTTGCACTAGTCATACATGTACTAAATGGAAGAGCTGAAGCCATAATCTGCAGGAAAGATTCCATTTATTGAAATGTTCTTGAGGGCTTGTTAAGGACACAGTGCTTTTATATCTGAAGGGATCTTGGAAAAGCCTTTATTCTATGGACTAAGGGGAGAGTATTGTAAGATATTGCAGACAGCCACTTCAGGTGAAGGTATACATTTCACCCTGTGTCCTTGAGGAAAGAACTGGCCTTGATCCCTTCCCTCCCCGTCTTTTCCTTTCCCTCTCTCTTCCTGCAATACAAACTCTTAAAAACTGTTATCGCATTTATTTTTGTTTTCCCTAAGTCTAACATTGTACCTGATGCATAGCAGCTGTTCAATAAATATTTATTGACCTGGAATAAGAAAAATGTCCAGACTAAGCCAACAGACCGATCTTCCCTCACTTGCTGAGACCAAGACAAAAAAGAAGGGATAAGATAGATTCCCTTATCATCTTCTTCTTTCCTCTCAAGCATGAGTCAGATATATGGTCACTTTATCTTACATAACAGTAAAGTGGTTAAACATGTATGCTAGGCTTTTAAGGACAATCTTGGTTTTAAGAGAAACCTCAGGCCTGGACAGAGCACAGTAATTTCACACTGGCATGGAATTCTCCAATTCTCAGGGATTTGTCTTCCTACTTTCCCCAGGGCACAAGGATAGAGGTAAACTGGTTCTCCTTTACTATAAATTCCCTTCCCATTCTCTTCAATTTCCAGTTTTGAAACATATCAGTATTAAAGAGGTGGCTGGCAAGATAGTTAAATAGGAATAGCTCCAGTCTGCAGCTCCCAGCAAGACCAACAGAGAAGGTGGGTGATTTCTGCATTTCCAACTGAGGTATCCGGCTCATCTCATTGGGACTAGTTGGACAGTGGGTACAGCCCACAGAGGGTGAGCTAAAGCAGGGTGAGACACCGCCTCACCTGGAATGCACAAGGAATTGGGGAACTCCCCCACCCCCAGCCAAGGGAAGCCATGAGGGATTGTGGCATGAGGAATGGTGCATTCTACCCAGACACTATGTTTATCCCATGGTCTTTGCAACCCACAGACTGATTCCCTTGGATGCCTACACCACCAGGGTCCTGGGTTTCAAGCACAAAACTGGGCAGCTGTTTGGGCAGACACCAAGCTACCTGCAGGAATTTGTTTGTTTTTTATTCATACCCCAGTGGCACCTGGAACACCAGTGAGACAGAACCATTCATTCCCATGGAAAGAGGGCTGAAGCCAGGGAATCAAGTGGTCTAGCTCAGAGGATTCCACCCCCATGAAGCCCAGCAAGCTAAGAACCACTGGCTTGAAATTCTCACAGTCAGCACAGCAGTCTGAAGTTGACCTGGGATGCTCTAGCTGGGTAGGGGGAGGGGTGTCCACCATTTCTGAGGCTTGAGTAGGTGGTTTTCCCCTCAAAGTGTAAACAAAGCCACCAGGAAGTTTGAACTAGGGGGAGCCCACCGCAGCTTGGCAAAACCGCTATACAAAGTTGCCTCTCTAGATTTCTCCTCTCTGGGCAGGGCATCTCTGAAAGAAAGGCTGCAGCCCCAGACAGGGGCTTATAAATAAAACTCCCATCTCCCTGGGACAGAGCACCTGGGGAAAGGTGCAGCTATGGCAGCAGCTTCAGCAAACTTAAACATTCCTGGCTGCTGGCTCTGAAGAGAGCAGCAGATCACCCAGCACAGTGCTCAAGCTCTGCTAAGGGACAAACTGCCTCTTCAAGTGGGTTCCTGACTCCCATGCCACCTGACTGAGAGACATCTCCCAGCAGGGGGCAACAGACGCCTCATAGAGGAGACCTCCACTGGCATGTGGTGCACCTCTGGGATGAAGCTTCCAGAGGAAGGAATAGGCAGCAATCTTTGCTGTGCTACAGCCTCCACTAGCGATACCCAGGCAAACACAGTCTGATGTGGACCTCCAGCAAACTCCAGCAGACCTGAAACAGAGGGGCCTGACAGTTAGAAGGAAAACTAACAAACAAAAAGGAATAGCATTAACATCAACAAAAAGGATGTCCACACAAAAAACCATCTGAAGGTCACCAACAACAAAGACCAAAGGTAGATAAATCCACGAAGATGAAGAAAAACCAGTGCAAAAAGGCTGAAGACTCCAAAAACCAGAACACCTTTTCTCCTCCAAAGGATCACAATGCCTCACCAGCAAGGTAACAAAACAGGATGGAGAATGAGTTTGACAAATTGACAGAAGCGGGCTTTAGAAGGTGGATAATGAACTCCTCCAAGCTAAAGGAGCATGTCTAACCCAAAGCAAGGAAGATAAGAATATTGAATAAAGGTTAGAGGAATTGCTAACTAGAATAACCAGTTTAGAAAAGAACATAAATGATCTGATGCAGCTGAAAAACAGCACGAGAACTTCGTGAAGCATATACACATATCAATAGCTGAACTGATCAAGTGGAAGAAAGGATATCAGAGACTGAAGATCAGCTTAATGAAATAAAGCATGAAGACAAGGCTAGAGAAAAAAGAATGAAAAGGAACAAACAAACCCTCTAAGAAATTTGGGACTTTGTGAAAAGACCAAACCTACCAAAAAGTGATGGGAAGAATGAAACCAAGTTGGAAAATACTCTTCAGTATATTATCCAGGAGAACTTCCCCAACCTATCAAGACAGGCCAACGTTCAATTCAGGAAATACAGAGAACACCACAAACATACTCCTTGAGAAGAGCAACCTCAAATCACATAATCATCAGATTCGCCAAGGCTGAAATGAGAGTAAAATGTTAAGGGCAGCCAGAGTGTAAGGTCGGGTTGCCCACAAAGGGAAGCCCATCAGGCTAATAGCAGATCTCTTGGCAGAAACCCTACAACCCAGAAGAAGGTGACAGCCAGTATTCAACCTTCTTAAAGAAAAAAATTTTTGACCCAGAATTTTATATCCAGCCAAACTAGGCTTCATAAGCGAAGGAGAAATAAAATCCTTTACAGACAAGCAAATGCTGAGAGATTTTGTCACTATCAGGCCTGCCCTACAAAAGCTCCTGAAACACTAAACATGGAAAGGAACAACCAGTACCAGCCACTGCAAAAACATACCAAATTCTAAAGACCATTGACACTATGAAGAAACTGCAACCGCTATTGGGCACAATAACCAGCTAGCATCATAATGACAGGATCAAATTCACACATAATAATAGTAACCTTAAATGCAAACAAGCTAAATGTCCCAATTGAAAGACACAGAATGGCAAACTGGATAAAGAGTCAAGACCCATTGGTGTGCTATATTCAGGAGACATATTTCACATGCAAAGACACACATAGGCTCAAAAAGGGATAAGGAATATTTACAAAGCAAATGGAAAGAAAAGAAAAGCAGGGGCTGCAATCCTAGTCTCTGATAAAACAGACTTTAAACCAACAAAGATCAAAAAAGACAAAGAAGGGCATTACATAATGGTAAGCGGATCAATGCAACAAGAAGAGCTAACTATTCTAAATATATATGCACCCAATGCAGGAGCACCCAGATTCATAAAGCAAGTTATAAAGACCTACAAAGAGACTTAGACTCCCACACAATAATAGTGGGAGACTTTAACGCCCCACTGTCAATATTAGACAGATCAACAAGAAAGAAAATTAACAAGGATATTCAAAACTTGAACTCAGCTCTGGACCAAGTGGACCTAATAAATATCTATAGAACTCTCCACCCCAAATCCACAGAATATACATTCTTCTGAACACCATGTCGCACTTATCCTAAATTGACCACATAACTGGAAATAAAGCAGTCCTCAGCAAATGCAAAAGAACTAAAATCATAACAAACAATCTCTCAGACCACAGTGCAATCAAATGAGAACTCAGGACTAAGAAACTCATTCAAAACTGCATGACCACATGGAAACTGAACAACCTGCTCCTGAATGACTACTGGGTAAATAACGAAATTAAGGCAGAAATAAGTAAGTTTTTTGAAACCAATGAAAATGAAGAAACAACACACCAGAATCTCTGGGACACAGATAAAGCAGTGTTTACAGGAAAATTTATAGCACTAAATGCCCAAAGGAGAAAGCTATAACCTAAAATCAACACCCTAATATCACAATTAAAAAAACTAGAGAAGCAAGAGCAAACAAATTCAAAAGCTAGCAGAAGATAAGAAATAACTAAGATCAGAGGAGAACTAAAGGAAAGTGAGACACGAAAAACTCTTGAAAAAAATCAGTGAATGCAGGAGCTGTTTTTGAAAAGATTAACAAAACAGACCTCTAGCCAGACTAATAAAGAAGAAAAGAGAGAAGAATCAAATAGGCATAATAAAAACTGGTAAAGAGGATATCATCACTGATCCCACAGAAATATGAACTACCGCCGGGCGCGATGGCTCAAGCCTGTAATCCCAGCACTTTGGGAGGCTGAGGCGGGTGGATCACGAGGTCAAGAGATCGAGACCATCCTGGTCAACATGGTGAAACCCCGTCTCTACTAAAAATACAAAA
>NW_016107327.1:11805979-11816134 GCF_001604975.1 Cebus imitator | reverse complement strand
AAAAAGAAAAAAGAAATATGAACTACCACCAGAGAATGCTATAAACAGCTCCATGCAAATAACTAGACAATTTAGAAGAAATTGATAAATTCCTGGACACTTACACCCCCCTAAGACTAAACCAGGAAGAAGTCAAATCCCTGAATAGATCAATAACAAGGTCTGAAATTGAGGCAGTAATTATTAGCCTACCAGCCAAAAAGAACCCAGGACTAGACAGATTCACAGCTGAATTCTACCAGAGGTACAAAGAGAAGCTGGTACCATTCCTTCTGAAACTATTCCAAACAATAGAAAAACAGGGAATCCTCCCTAACTCATTTTATGGGGCCAGCATCATCCTGATACCAAATCCTGGCAGAGATACAAGAAGAAAAGAAAATTTCAGGCCAATATCCCTGATGAACATCAATGTGAAATCCTCAATAAAATACTGGCAAACCAAATCCAGCAGCACATCAAAAAGTTTATCCACCACAATCAAGTTAGCTTCATCCCTGGGAGGCAAGGCTGATTCAACATATACAAATCAATAAATGTAATCCATCACATAAACAGAACCAATGACAAAACCATATGATTATCTCAATAGATGCAGAAAAGGCCTTCAATAAAATTCAACACCATTTCATGCTAAAAACTCTCAATAAACTAGGTAATGATGGAACTTATCCCAAAATAAAAAAAGATATTTAAGAAAAACCCACAGTCAATATCATACTGAATGTGCAAAAGCTAGAAGCATTCTCTTTGAAAACAAGCACAAGACAAGGATGCCCTCTCTCACCACTCCTATTCAACATAATATCGGAAGTTTTGACCAGGGCAATCAGGCAAGAGAAAGAAATAAAGGGTATCCAAATAGGAAGAGAGGATGTCAAATTGTCTCTATTTGCAGATGACATGATTGTATAATTATAAAATCCCATCATCTGAGCCCGAAATCTCCTTAAGCTGATAAGCAACTTCAGCAAAGTCTCAGGATACAAAATCAATATGCAAAAATCACAAGCATTCCTATACACCAATAACAGAAACACAGACAGCCAAATCATAAGTGAACTCTCATTCACAATTGCTACAAAGAGAATAAAATACCTAGGAATACAACTTACATTTGATGTGAAGGATCTCTTCAAAGAGAACTACAAACAACTGCTCAAAGAAATGAGAAAGGGCACAAACAAATGGAAAAGCATTCCATACTCATGGATAGGAAGAATCAATATTGTGAAAATGGCCATACTGCCCAAAGTAACTTATAGATTCAATGCTATCCCCATCATACTATCCTTGACTTTCTTCTCAGAACTAGCAAAAGCTACGGAACCAAAAAAGAGCCCATATAGCCAAGACAATTCTAAGCAAAAAGAACAAAGCTGGAGGCATCACTCTACCTGACTTCAAACTATACTACAAGACTACAGTAACTAAAACAGCATAGTACTGGTACTAAAACAGATATATAGACCAATGGGACAGAACAGAGGCCTCAGAAATCATGCCACATATCTACAACTATCTGATCTTTGACAAATCTGACAAAAACAAGCTATGGGGAAAGGATTCCCTATTTTAAAAATGGTGTTGGGAAAACTGGCTAGCCATATGCAGAAAACTGAAACTGGACCTCTTCCTTATACCGTCTACAAAAATTAACTCAAGATGGATTAAAGACTTAAATGTAAAACCTAAAACCACAAAACCCTAGAAGAAAACCTAGGCAATACCATTCAGGACATAGGCATGACCAAAGACTTCATGACTAAAACACCAAAAGCAATGGCAACATAAGCCAAAATTGACAAATGAGATCTAATTAAACTAAAGAGCTTCTGCATAGCAAAAGAAACTATCACCAGAGTGAGCAGACAGCCTAGAGAATGGGAGAAAATTTTTGCAATCTATCCATCTGATATCGATCAAAAAGTGGGTGAAAGATACGAACAGACACTTCTCAAAAGAAGACATTTATGCGACCAACAAACATATGAAAAAAAGCTCATCAACACTGGTCATTAGAGAAATATAAATCAAAACCACATTGAGATGCCATCTCACAACAGTTAGAATGGTGATCATTAAAAAGTCAGGAAACAACAGATGCTGGAGAGGATCTGTGGAGAAATAGGAATGCTTTTACACCGTTGTTGGAAGTGTAAATTAGTTCAACCATTGTAGAAGACAATGTGGTGATTCCTCAAGGATCTTGAACCAGAAATACCATTTGACCCAGCAATCCCATTACTGGATATACACCCAAAGGATCATAAATTATTCTACTATAAAGACACATGCACATGTATGTTTATTGCAGCACTATTCACAATAGCAAAGACTTGGAACCAACCTGAATGCCTATCAATGATAGACTGTATAAAGAAAATGTGGCACATATACACCATAGAATACTATGCAGCCATAAAAAAGGATGAGTTCATGTCCTTTGCAAGGACACTGATGAAGCTGGAAACCATCATTCTCAGCAAACTTACAAAGGAATAGAAAACCAAACACCGCATGTTCTCACTCATAAGTGGGAGTTGAACAATGAGAACACATGGACATAGGATGGGGAACATCACACAGTGGGGCCTGTCGGTGGGGGTGGTTAGGGGAGGAATAGCATTAGGAGAAATACCTAATGTACATGACGGGTTGATGGGTGCAGCAAACGACCACGGCATGTGTATACCTACATAACAAATCTACACACTCTGCACATGTATCCTACAACTTAAAGTATAATTTTTAAAATAATAAATAAATAAATAAATAAGTGGCTGGGCATGGTGACTCATGCCTGTAATTCCAGCACTTTGGGAGGCCAAGGGAGGTGGATCACATGAGGTCAGGAGTTCGAAACCAGCCTGGCCAACATGGTGAAACCCTGTCTCTACTAAAAATACAAAAAATTAGCCAGGTGTGGTGGTGCATGCCTGTAATCCCAGCTACCTGGGAGGCTTAGGCAGGGAAGCACTTGAACCCAGGAGACAGAGGATGCAGTGAGCCAAGATCGCACCACTACACTCCAGCCTGGGCAACAGAACAAGACTCCATCTCAAAATAATAATAATTAACAATAATAATGATAAAGAAATGTGGAAAGGCTAAGATAAGAGCCCACCAATTAAACCAGAGAAACTTGCTCTGTAATAATGTCATATTTCTAAAAATAGCAGTGTGTGAAGTCCAAGATTTCAGTCTGGTCTGATTCAGTATACGAGTGTTGTGTTAGAATGCTTCCATACGTGGGTCAGTCCCTGCCTGCAGGACACCCACCGAAAGTTTTTGCTTCTCAGGAAGATGTCTATGATTTCAATATTTACATATTTTACTTAGCTTCCATTCCTCTTTCAAGTAATAGGTGCTAGAAGGCACCAAGATGCCATGACTGTAATTTGTGTCACAGTCTGCCAAGTTAGCCAGGGCTCTCTGACAGATGTTAATCCTATAATGTAATCAGGAGAACCAAAGCCTTCCATTCACTCATCATTGGTGGGAGAGGTCATGTCAAGGAATCCATGCACACTTAGATTCAATCTTGGCAATGAAAGAGGATGTGGACACAGGTAGGGCTCCAGTTTAATCCATCATCATCATGCTATGGGCCTACAAAACATGCCAATCACTCCACAAATAGGGCAGCCCAGGGCCCCAAGGCCCAATCTCCACCCTCTAGGAGACTACAATCTACAGATGCAAAACAGATTTTCTTTAAAATGTCCTTCAACTGCCTCCTTTCCCTTCTTAATATTCAAGGATTCCAATAGGGGTGAGGCAGTGCCTTTTGCAGTGTTTCAGAGATTGTCAATAATTCTCTGCACCTTATCACTTCCTGATGGTAAGCCTGTTGCTTCAGGTGCATCTAAGAATGATGGAGGGAAGACGGTGGTCCAGGCCAAAGACGAAAGCAAAGGGAATGGCTGGATGAAGAAGATCCAGTGATGACTTTCCAACAGCCACCACATTGAATTCTTACCCAATATTTTTACCCATCTGCTCAGAAGATACAAGAACACTGTGCTCTATCTTCCAACTTCTATCTAGGTTTTACTGGTTCAGCGCTATCCCTCAGTAGTATCAATGCTTCTTCTGTGTCAGACAGTTTCCTGAGTTTCTTAAATGCCTATAAACCTCATCCTGAAAGTTTGACCAGATTACCAGCCTCATCTTATGTATAAGGAAACTGAGGCCCAAAAGTGTTGCTAATAAGTGGAGGTGAAATGAAAACTCACACTTCTCAGGCTTCCTGGCCCTCGTGTTTGACCATGATGTAATGGTGCTTCCCAGAAGACAAAACCTAAAATGGTTCAACACAGTTTGGTAGTGGCAGCCCTGTTGTCAGCGACTCAAAATTGACTCTTCCTCTTCTCCAATCTTATCTTCTGTCTGCAACACAAGCCACAGAGGAGGCAGAAAAGATAGTGATTTTGCCAAGCATAGAGTAGAAATGAAGCTGTGTGCCTCAACAGAAACATGAGGATAAGAGTCCTTGGGGTCACTTCATATTCCAGATACACCAGAAGAGACTTCTCCAGACTCAGGGAACTTGACCATGAAACATGGTGGGAGGCTAAGGTCTCTGGTCTAAAATTATCAACCAGGAGGCTCCAGCCCACAAAGAGAAAGCATGCCTCCCTCCTGCTGCCATTCCACAGAGTGGCAGGAGAGTGAAAAATGCAGTGAGTCTGTTTCCTGTCACTAATCATAACTCCAGACTCTATGGATGCCTATAAGAAGAGGATCTCATGCAGAAAATTAAAAAAAAAAAAAGGTGGGTGTCATAACTTCAACAATGTGAGAAAAAGCAAAACAGAGCACAGGAGCCTGCAAGAACAGAACGTAAGAGAATGTGAAATGTTCTTGGTTTCAGTCGCATATACAAATTATGAACCAGTTGGGATTCACCAGAAATGTTTTGTGGGCCAACTTTTCAGTGCAATGCTTTGCTCAGTCTGGAGAAGTGTGAAGAACTGGCAGCTGACTTACAGTGGCTTGTTTTGAGTGTAAGTCTGGGTTCATCCCAGCAGCTTACATCTCCAGGGCCCTCGGACAACCCAGCTGAGTCAGCAACTGCAACCACAAGTCTCCCTGTGAAGAAGTTTGTCACTAGAGAAATCACCCTAGAGTATACCATATTGCAGATTCTGAAGAAAAGCCCTAGTGTACTCCTCATCAAATGTCCACAGGATTACTTCACAAAGCCGTTGGAATGAGCCCATGCTTATGTCCCCTTCCTCAGCTCCTAGATTTGTACCAAATACTTAGTGAGGGCACCCACTGTTGGGTGCGAAGAACTCTGCTACCAACTTTCACAAGATTAGCTTGTTAACTTCATAACTAACACAGCAAGAATAGGAAGATGAGTCAACTGCGGCACAGATAGGGTAGCTGGCTTGCTACCATGTTGTAAATAACACAGCTAGGATCCAATTCGCTTTACAACACAGATGAGGGTCTGCTCTGCACAGCAGCAGACACTGTGTTTATCCCAAGATTACTAAGACATTGCCATGATCTTTGAGGAATTAACAGTCTACTGGGGTGCACCTCATCTCACGGGTTTCAATCCAGATTTTTCTGCCACTTTTTAAAATATGATAACTACTCCAAAACACTTCATTATCTGTATTTCATTTTGCACTTAGCACAGACTATCCAGAAAAGTATTTATCTTCCTATGCATATCAGTCATATTTCTACCAGGATTTTAAGCTCTTTGAAGGCAAAGGCTATGTCATGAACCTCTTGTTCCTGTACCTAGCACTGTATCCTACACTTAATAAGCTAGTTTAGTAGGTTTCTTTTAATACTGGTGGTGGTGGTGCCAATGTGAGAGAGTGATTGAGATTGGTTCAAAGTAGAGAAGAATTAGAGTTTGCCCCCTTAGTACCAACAAAAAGGTGTGCCCATATGGATATTACATGATTAAAATTCATTTAAGGAAACATTACACACTAGTAGCCTGTAATTCACAGTCTAGGCTCTCGAACCACGCTAATTACATTTGAAGTCCTTTCCCATCATTTATGTATTAGCTAGGTACCCCTAAGCACATTACTTAATTTCTCTGGGCCTCATTTCCCTCTCTGTAAAATGGGAATAATAATAGTAACAAGCTGCTCTTGTGAAGGCTCTGTGTGTTAAAACATGTAAAGGACTTAGAACAGAGTCCAACACATAGTAAGTGTTCAACTACCATTAACTCTGGCTTTGATCTTCAGATAATTTTGCCTCAGTGCAGTTAGTATATAGTCATAGGATTGGCAGAGACAAATTACAGCTAGTGCTCGACTTACGACCATGGTCGGGACCGCGGACTGGTTGTAACATGATTTGGTCGTAAGTTGAGTAGGCTATATGTACAGTTGGAATGGTGCATGTGGAGATGGCAGTGCTGCCGGAAACTGGTCCACACTGTCGTACGCCCAGCTGGGCAATGTTTGCACTGCCCGACGCGGAGCAGTCGTGGCTAGCGATTGTGGTCGTAAAGTCGAATGGTCGTAAGTTGCATAGGTGGTAAGTCAGTCAATACCTGTATAGGGTAACAGACCCTGTTCATGGATTTATTTTAAATAACTTCCAAGGGGCATCTTTGGTTCAGTATGAATTTAGTTCAATGCTTCATCTACAAAATAATAATTTTATCAATAGACATTTTTTAAGTACCCAATAATACTTAATAATTGTGTGTCTGTCACAAAAATGTCTGTCTTCCAGCACACAATGGGCATTTAATAAATATTTATTGATGAAATTATTTTACAGATGAAGAAGCATCTTCTTCCCTCAAAGAGCTCAGAGTGGAGGGGTGAACCCAGCACAATAAATGCAAAGACAAGGGAAAGCACCAAGTCGCCTGTCCTGAGGAGGTGGGTGAAAGGAGGTCTCTCGGAAAGGGCACATCTGTACCAAATTTTGAAGTAGCAGTGAGCCAGTTACAGAAGCAAAAGATAATGATAGAAACAACAATGATGTTAAAAATTTAAATACTATGTATTCTCATGTGTTTTTACAACTTACAAAATGTTGCAACGAAACTGATTGGTAATTGGTCCAAAATGTGAGCACATTAGCTGCACCAGACCAATCAGGGTTCTTCCCTGCCTGAGTATATTTTAATTTGAGCTGATGGAGAAGTGTGTCTCTGTCTGTCTGGTTACAACAAAGGTGAGAAGACAGAGCTACCTGCTGCCATGTCCCCAGCCAAGCAGAGAAGTAGCTGGCAGGAGAGAATGAAGTTGCCAAGCAGGGCAGAAATGAGAGAGATGGTGTTTGCTATGCTGGATCTAATTGTCCCTACAGCCAGCTCCCCTTGCCCTTCCACTTGGGCTTACATGCACTGATAATGACAATGAATGCTTATAATTAATAATATTTCAAATGAGGATGTATTAAGAGCTTAATATGTAGTAAAGGCTGTGCCAAGCTCCTCACACTTCCAGTAGCACAAAATTCTTTTATAAAATGTGGGCAAATAGAGCAGTTGCCAGACAAGGAAGAAATCAGCTACTTTAACTGCCTATTTCTTATCAAATTAAATCCCTGCTTAGCCAACAGCTAAGAACGGTGTCTCTCTTAAGCAGCATTACTGGATAGTCAGTACAGACAATGAAATCTGGTTGCTTGGTGCTATTTTTTAAATCACCTTGCCTTTATTTCTTCTGTAAGTCCAAAGAGGCTTTGTCTAAAGACAATTATTTATTTTTTTACCAAGTCAGTAACTTTTATTAACATGATATAAAAAATTTTAGTGTGATATACAGAAGTCCCCAAAGGTAACTGTAAAACATTTTAATGAATTTCTTAAAATCTTAATTTACAAGACATTTTGTCTTACCACCACTGACCTTCCAATACAAAAATTTTACAATTTTTGTTTGCCAATTATTTAAATATAGCCCGCTTTTGATCACTTGCCGTCTTGTATTTGGGGGGGCAAAAGAAGAGACTGGTTCATTCAGGATGCTCCTCAATGGGGCACGCTTCCCAATGTGTCGTCAACTTGCTGCTTTCCAGTGCTCTCTGGCATACCCCAGGACACCAGCCCCACTGCAGCCCCATGCCAAACTCATCTTAAGATAAATGCCTATACAGTACTCTGTCAGCAGTAGCTCCTCAGGTATGGATTTAACTCTGTTCATCTGTGCAGCTAAAACAAGGTGTTACTCTCTAGTATTGTTGTCTGAAGGGTTTTTAAATAGTCCCCATCCTTTTCTCTTGTCAGGTGCAAACGCTTCCTTCAACAGCAAAGACAATTCGCTCTGGGACACGGCTCCAAATTGCCTGCATGCTCATCTCCAGCAGCATAAATGCTCCTTTTCCACCGTTCTACTACTTATTGCTGTTGCCAAAGACATTAGAAACCAAGTCAGTTTCCACGCTACCTAAAGCATTAGAAAAATAACAACAATACAAACACACAGTGGTTTGGTCCTTAACCATAGCCTCAGTACATATGATTTTAACACAATGTGAATTCTAAAATGTGGACTGGACAGATAGTTTTATTCTCCTTTTACGGATAACAGAGAGCACAAATAACTTGTTCAAGAGCACTGGACTCAAAGTGACAGAGCCAGGACTCTGTCCTACATGCAGATTCCATGCATCATGCCTGATACTCAAATAAGAAGGCAATCATTATAAAGATCTATGCTGGATACCTGAAATTCAAGACCAACCTGGGCAACATAACAAGACTCTCATCTCCACAAAAAAAAAAAAAAAAAAAAATTAAAAATAGGAATAGTGGAGCACACTGGTGGTAGTCCTAGTTACTCAGGAGACTAAGGTGGGAGAATCCCTTGAGCCAAGGAGTTCAAGGCTGCAGTGAGCTATGAGCACTCCAGCCTGTGCAACAGAGAAAGACCCTGTCTCTGAAAAGAAAAAAAAAATCTAAATCCCAAAGAAACCTAACAAATAATAAAAATTATTTAAGTTTACAACCTTGATTGCTTTTTCTTTCCGGGATATATAATGCTTGTCTTTAATACATACATATTACTTTGAAGAAAAATTATTTAATATTTATTTCCTTTGGATAAACAATCCAAAATGTTTCCAAAAGTAACAATTTATTCTTATTAAATGCTCTCTGTGGAGTGAACGGCAGTGGCACTTACGTAAACCATTCCTCATTTCATACTTTGAAAAGACAAAAGCAGCATGAACTGTCAGATAGAAAATGTTTTTCCAAAATAAGGGCTTCGGAAATGGCTTTTGGAGTAAAATGTCTGAGTATCCCCCACACTTCACATTCCTGGCAGATAAGTCACAAAACTCCCAAGGAAAAAAAATGTTTTCTTCCCAGTTCCTTCCCCGGGAGAGATTTTAAATGTTGATCACATTCTCATTAGTGAAATAGTGTTCATTTGAGAAGAGCTTTCTCATCCTATTCAAAACAATCCCTGCACAACCCAAGAGACTGGAGCAACACAATCATCAGATGGAACCATTTTGGTGGTGTCCCTGGTGCCCTGAAGGAAGAAGCAACAGAAAGACGAGATGACAGGACCTTCACGCGGCAGCAGATCACAGGGGGCTGGGCCACCGAGCAGTTGTACCCTCTGCATCCGGCACAGAGACAGCCAAAGAACACTTGCTTTCTTTTTCAAATGAAAAGTTAAAAGTTATTTAACTGAAAAGTTAAAAACAATAAAATTATGCCAGTGACAGTTCCAATGCTAGCCTCCAGGGGTCGCCATTAAATTCCGTAGCTACTTCAGCAAGTCTCCAAGGAGCCAAGTCAAAAACATTTTCCTCCAGCCAGAGCTTTCATTACCCTTGCCAAATACAGACATCTAATGACAGAATATTTTAGGATATTAATGTTCCTTGACAAGTCTATTATTACTTTCTGAAACAACCTTGAATATCATGGCTTTCTACAAAGTTTTCTTTAATTTCAAGGAGCAAAAAATGATTTTTTTAATACCTCACAACTAAGAAATTCACATAACCTGCATGACTTATGAGGCCTCCATTAACAATATTTATTGAGAGGACGATCCAAGATGGCCGTTTAGGAATAGCTCAGGATTGCAGCTCCCAGTGAAAGCGCAGAGGGTGAGTGGACGCCGCGTTTTTATTGCCCACAGACTAGGAAATTCCCGGGCAGAGGTGCTCCACGGTCGCCAGCGCGGCTGTTTC
>NW_016107327.1:11792927-11799384 GCF_001604975.1 Cebus imitator | reverse complement strand
AAAAAAAACAATATTTATTGCTTCTTCCCCTAAAATCCTCTACTTCCCATTTCTATACAACACATAGAAAAGGAAGGATGAATTTCAACATGGACAGAAAGAAGGCCCAGAAAACAACTCAATAGGATTATACCCTGTTCATATATGCATGTATCCACACATATAATCTATATGAATAGAATCATATACATAATCATAAATAGAATAATATATATGTATATATAAATAGAATATATAATTTATATAAATATATAGAATATCTGTGAACATAGAAATAGAATTGTATAGCATATAGTCAGTATCCTCACATATGTATGTAGCCGGCCTGTAAAAATCTCACAGTTATTAACAGATATTGACATATTATTTTTAAATTATCTTAACTTACAAAAGTATCAAGATAATTTACTTTCAGTATTACCAATTGCCAAGGACACTTAACCAAAAACTAAGCAGTTATTTTTAACATAAGCATATTTACATTTGTTTCTGGTCCATAACAACTTTTTCCCAACTGTATTCCCTTGTCAAAGAAGTTTAGAAATGCTACAAACCATTCTGCACTTTTGGAGAAGCAAAATGCACAGAGAGAAATCTGTTGAACTTTTGTTTATTCAACCTAGCATTTCTCAAACTTATTTGAGCACCAAACATATTCTTCATTGACTACCTTTTAATTTCTCATGAAATGTATGAGCATAAACAATAAAAATAGCATTATAAATATAGTTTGGAAAAAAACAGGCCTAAGGTATTCATGCTAAGAATATTTAAGAATTTGTGAATGCTACATATTAATATTTATTGTTATTTTGTTCTTGTTTCTTAAAAGTTCCCTTGGGAAACTATTTTATTATCCAGAGAATCTATGTCAGTATATATTATAATCCAAATTTGTCAGTTTCATCTCTACATATCATGCTGTAATGCTATAAAAATGTACATTCATATACTAAGCTTTATCAATTCCACACAAGGGTAATATTTTATATTTCTCCAAAAGAAGCCAGAAGTATACTGCAGGCATTTTGTAACACATTTTTCTAACACTACTGTGACACAGGTGGAGATTAATTGTTGCATTTCACAGATGTAGAAAAGCATCATAGAGAGTGAGTCACAAGCAAAGTTGGAAATAAAACTCACTTATTAAGCCTTCAGAATGTAATCTTTCATCCAGATGGCAATGTTCCTCTATGAATTAAAAGTGCAATTCTCTCTGTGTGTGGCCATCTTCTTGAGAAAACATAAAATAAAATAAAGAACAAGTGAAAAGCACTATCGATGGAATCTCCTCCACAATAGAAATATTTGATCCAGGATCTTTCCTACAGGATTCTGATAAGAAGCTAAGGGAGCACCCCCCACGGCAGGGGAGGGAGCACATGGTGATATAAGTCTAATGGTGAGCCAAAGAGCTTGGTATCAATCATCAGTGTCCAACTAGTCACCTCCTTTCAAAGAGCTACAACTGGAATTTGCATAGTCATTTGCCCTAGGCAACACAATGAAATACACTGCAGCCAAATAAGTTGAAATAATTTCAAGTCTCTTAAAATAATTTAATCTTCTGCATTCATTGAGTATACCTAAAAGAGTTAATGATTATTAAATCATAGTTATTGTTACTGTTCTCGCTTTCAAATGGTTTGGAGGCTGCCTTTTAAGGAAAAGCTTCCTAATCACTTTCCCAGTTCCTTGTCTTCCTGCATGCATGTACACACACACACACACACACACACACACACACACACACACACATTTATTTTTCAGTCCCTGCCAGGACATTGTCATTCCTTAAAAAAAAAAAAAAAATATGGTAACATTAGTGAATTGCATGAGGAAAAAAAATTAGCCAGGTGTAGTGGCTCATGCCTGTAATTCCAGCACTTTGGGAGGCCGAGGTGGAGGTCACCTGAGGTCAGGAGTTCAAGACCAGTCTGGCTAACATTTATAATTTTATAGACCGTCTCTATAAAATTATAAAAATTAGCCAAGAGGGTGGCACACATCTGTAATCCCAGCTACTCGGGAGGCTGAGGTAAGAACTGCTCCAACCCAGAGTGCAGAGGTTGCAGTAAGCCAAGATTGCACCACTGCACTCCAACTTGAGACTGTCTCAAAAAAAAAAAGTCAAGAAAAGAAACTATTGGATTTTTTTTTCTTTCAAAACATTTTTGCTTTCAGCATTTAACCTTGCTTCCTGGTGCACTTTGCTCTGCAGAATTCTTTGGACAAAGTCATTTGTGTCTTCATTTTCAACATAATGACAATAAAGCATGCTAACCCCAAAGTTTCCATTTCCACATTTGGAACCAGTTAGCCCTCGGCTGTAGGATTAGGCTGATTCTTGTCCAGTTCTGTTACTATTCAAAGAGAATTTAAGGATTCGTAGACCAATATTCAAGCTGGAGTAATGTTCAGTTCTTCTATCACTGGTGCTCACCTGCCTTTGTCATGCCTCCTAGGAACTGAAGTCTAGTCCCAGAATCACACAGGGCTGGGCTCCTCAGCTCTTGGCTGCTCAGCCCTCCCAGTAGCCCTCCCTGTCTTCAAGCTTTCCTGCATACTTCCATCACCTGTCACCCACTGCTCTGTCCCTGTGTTTTGCCAGATCATCCCTATCATTTCCCTTTGCCAGCTTCTAGACATGCTCCTCAAAGACCTGGCCACCTTGAACGCCATGTCTGCTTTCCCGGTCTCTGCTTGGCCACCTCTACAGTCCATCAAAGTACTACTAATTCCACGCACTTGAGTATCAGCATCCAAAAATGCTCACCTGTTCTAGAGTCACTGAGAATCTGGAAGAACAAGAGACTGGAAGTTTCACTAGCAGGCCAGTAGACACCCACAGAAAAGATGATACACACATACAGATAGAAAGGCTGAGTCCCTATCACCTCAGACAGACATGTCCCACATCAATCTCTCCTCCGTTCCTGTGGAACTCACCTCTCAGCCACCAGTGAAGAGAAAGAAGCCAAATCACCAGATTGAAGTTTGGTTGTCCACAGTGCAAACTTTAGATTCAAATTGTCTTGGTTCCATCCCATGTCCACCACTTACCAACTATGTAATCTTGGAAAGTTACTTGGCCTTTCTAAACCTCAACATTCACCTTGTTAAAATGGCAGGAATAATCATTTTTCCCATTAGGTTTCTCTAAGTCCTAAATGAGGCAATCCACATAAGGCAATGAGGAAGCACTGAGGCTACAGTTGACACTAGATAAATGCTAACTTGCCAGTAGTATTAAACCATTTTTCATTACATCCAAACAGGGACATAAGAAATAAATAAACAACAACAACAACAAAAAAAAAAAACTGGTGCCTGAGAATTTCAAAAAAGACTGTACCCAACTGTTGTATTTTTCCCTAACTTTCACTTTTATGCCTCACTTTGATCATGCTTGCTAGTGACAGTTGGCCCATGACACCATGACAGCTAGCAAGTCAACAACAACTGCAGCATTTCTCAGCAGCTGAATCCAAGCCTACAAGCTTCATGAGACACTTGAGTTCTCTTCAACATACTGCTGAAGGGTGACAGGTGAGTTTCTGCTTAAGGAACTATTAAAAATCCAAGATTACTTGGATCCTTGAACACTCTTAAAGAACCCTTGCCCCACATAGAATAGGCTTCCAAGCCTTTATTCACTGGCTGGTGGGACTTTGTGCCATGCTAAGAATTATTCTGCTGGGACCCCGATTCTAAGGCTGAAGTCCCCAGGGCTCCAAATCAAGCCAGGTTTATAGTCTTAACCTTTTTCACAGAGAGAACGCCCCCTTCCTCAGGTTCCCCTACTGTCAATTTCACCTTGGCAATTCCTCACAATTTGAAAAATTACCTAGTGGCATGCTGAAATGCATAGCACTGTGCAGACAATTTCTAAAGAATGGCAAAAGTTATCCAGCTAAAGAACTGTTTTTCCAAAGTGTGGGCTCTGACCCGCTAGTGAGAAATGAAATTTAGTCTTTCTCTAGAGACCTGTTTTTAGTAAAATAGAACAGAAATGGAATAGAATAGAACAGTATCAGAATATGTCCCACTTAGTAAGGGTAAAGCAGCAGTCATGTTTTCATTACACACATAGGTATGTCTGTACCAGATCATATTGTAAAACATGTAATTCTTACTAAGGATCAAGATGAAATTTTTATGAAAGTTGCAGATCTAATGGGATGACTAAATCAGTATCTATTTTTCTACACATAACAATAACATTTAAGAATCTGGAGGACTGAACACTGGAAAACACCAGGGGATCTACAGTAAAATTTAGCTACATGGCTAAAAGTTATTCAGACAAAGTTAGGGAAAATTAATTCAAGCCAGCTTACATCAAATGGCTGGAAACCTACCTAATACTTAAAGAATGTAGGTATGACAGCACACTGCCAGGGCCCAAATTGTGTTTCTGGTTGGCTCCGTGATTACAGCTCTGTAACTTAGCAACTCCAAACCTAGGATTCTACATCTGTGAAATGGGGATAAAAAATAGAGTTATTAGAAGAATTAAATGAACTATTATAATGAACTGTTAGGAATAAAGTATTGAGATTGGGTGCAGTGGCTCACACCTGTAATCGCAACACTATAGGAGGCTGAGGCAAAAAGATTGCTTGAGGCCAGGAGTTCAAGACCAGGCAAGGCAACATAGCCAAACCCTATCTCTACAAGAATAAAAAATAAGAAATTATCCTGGTGTGGTGGCATGCACCTATAGTCCTAGCTACTCTGAAGGCTGAGGTGGGAGGAGCCCTTGAGTCCAGGAGTCTGAGGCTGCAGTGAGCTATGACCATGCCACTGCACGCCAGCCTGAGTGACAGAGTAAGACCCTGTCTCAAAAAGAAAGAAATCAAGCAAGAAAGAAAAAGATTATACAGCAGTCAGCACCAGTGTCTAGCACAAAGTAAGCACTTTTAGCTGCTATTTTACTTGCCATTGAAATTGGTAGTTATTACTGTTGCTTATAACAGGCAAAAATATATTGTTGTCTAAATAATCTTATCTCACAAAATAACACCTGGTACACCATGAAGACCAAATAGCTACCTTCCCCACTTTAGCCATTCAGTCTATTAAATTCCTAGTACTCAAAACGCCAAATCTGCCTGAATCATCCTGAGAGGCCTGGGGCTCCATTTGTAGCTGGAACTACCCAAAGAGTGGGTATAGGCTTGCAGAAGTGGGGTTAATGCCATGATATTTTGTTCTATGGAGTAATGGTCAGTATGGGTTCAAAAATAAATACAAATACTTTATCTAAGTTGTCATCTGTGAAGAAAACGTAGCCTTTTAATCATTTTTTCATAAAATACCAAAGGAATTCCGAAGAACTTTCAATTAATTATTTCACAACCTTAATAATTCACCTAGAGCTATTTTTTAATAAAAATAAAAACTCATTTCACATTTCCACCTGCTTCAACCATGTCAGGACTTTCTCAGTGCCGGAAGAAGGTGAGGAAAGTGTTGCCTAGGAAGCCCCATGGCACAGGTGGTGAACAACAAACCTAATTGTGCCTGAACATCGATAAGAACAACATTTTCCAGCTTTCATTTTCTTTGGTCTATTCCCACCCAAGGCTGTGCCGCACTTCACAGCAGCAAGGAAAAATTAATACAGAACTTTCTGCTTTAGGGTGGGTCGAGTAGGAATCTTTAGTAAAGAAGAAGTTTCTCCCAGCTCCAGATTGCTTGGGCAGACTGTAAATGAAATCAGTAAGACCTCGATGGGAACATTTTTAAAACTCCATCCTCCTGCTGGGCTGTCTTAATTCTAGCATGCAGTCCTCCCAGCGGCGGGGCATCAAAGAGCCAGCAAGTCATAGTTTTCATGTTAACAATAGAGGAGAAGGTGTGTGGATGCAGAAGTGAGGGAAGCCCCGTGGTGATTTTCTGTGTCCCTCCCATTCACAAATACCCTCATAGATCAGAGTCTATGGTGACATCAATAGAGATTGGGTTCTCATCCCAGCTTGGGGAAAATGTGTCCAAGAGTAGTCTAGCACCAAGCCAAGTGAAAGCCATCAAAGGTGGAGACGGGATTCCCTTGGGAGTAGAGTGACACAAGATAGGCTGGACGTTCTCTGCAAACAGGAATCCTCATTCCATCTTAAAGAAATAGCACCAGCTGGGCACAGTGGCTCACACTTGTAATCCCCACACTTTGGGAGGCTGAGGCAGGTGGATCACCTGAGGTCAGGAGTTCAAGACCAGCCTAGCCAACATGGCCAAATCCCGTCTCTACTAAAAAAAAAAAATAATAGTAATACATAAATTAGCCAGGCATGGTAGCAGGCTCCTGTAATCCCACTCTGGAGGCTGAGGCAGGGAGAACTGTTTGAACTGGAGAGGCAGAGGTTGCAGTGTGAGCTGAGATCGCGCCATTGCAGTCCAGCCTGGGTGACAGAGCAAGACTCCATTCTCAAAAAAAAAGTGGGGAGGGGGG
>NW_016107327.1:11784211-11792706 GCF_001604975.1 Cebus imitator | reverse complement strand
CCTGGACTCGGCCCCGAAAGGCCTCTAGGCCAAGGCGCGGCCCGCGGAGCCAGACGTGTTGCTGCCGGCTGCCCTCTCCGCAGTCTACAAATTAAAATGGAGGAAATTTCTCTGGCCAACCTAGATACTAACAAGCTAGAGGCCATCGCTCAGGACATTTGCGTAGACCTGATAAAGGATTCTTGTTTGGGATTCTGCTTTGAGGTGTTACCGGGCAGTCAAGGGTGGCTACTCCGACCTGGAGTTCGCAGAGGCTGGTCGCTGAAGCATTTTGGCATTCGGCCAGTGGAAGACAAAGGGGCGTGCCGCCTTCCGCTTCGCTCCCTTCCCCCTTCCGGGAGAACCTGCGAATGGGCCTGATCAGCAGCTGCAGCGCTCACCTCCGGAATTCCAGTAGCTCCAAAATGAAATTCTGAGAGTGGCCAGGACAATAACATAGACTGGTCCTGTGGCTTGGAGGACCAAGCTAAGTAAAAAAAAAAAAAAAGTCACCCAAAACCTAAAATGCAATTAAAAAAAAAAAAAATCAGACAAAAGTTCTAATTCACTTTGAAGATCCTAGCATTTAAAAACACAAAGAGGATAATTTAGGAATCCTTTTTTAAAGTGTATCACCTGGAGCCAGCTCCAAAGCCCTGGGCAGGAGGAGCTGCACAGCCTGCGGGCCATGCAGTGCCTGTTGATCTCTAAACACACCAGGATGTGCGCAAGATTCTGTAGTGCCCCCAATGCACGGGTGAGCAGTGTGTGCCCAGCATATAAAATTTTTGGTTCCTCAGCTTTTCTGTCTGCCTGATGTCAAGGACTTCCTGAACAGTTTGGACATTGCAGTTCATCAGGCCATAATCAGCAGCAGCGGCCTGCAGTGGGACTGCTCATTTGATATCTGAACCTCTGATATGGGCTTCTCTGAGACAAGTAAATGTCAGGTGCAAGATCTGGATACTAACAATTTCAATTTGGGAAATCCAAGAAAAAGAATTCTCAAGTTTGGTAGGGAAGCTCTGTAGCTCTGACTCCAGCAAGAAGAAATGGTCGAAACCACCTGTTTCCCAACGGTCCAGTCTTTGCAATGATTTCAGCTGACTTGAGGAGAAGTCCTAGTATTTGGCTAAGCAGTGCCACCTTCCTTGCCCTCCAAACTGGTGGCATAAGCTTGGCACATGGACAACTTAGTTGTCCAGTCAGGCTGAGGATTCGGTTATGATCCCCTGGGGAGGTACAGGGGACCTCTGCAACTATGCACAATCTGTCAAACTGCAAGATTTATGTCTGGTTGTATTAAGTTGTGGACATAAGTTTAGGAGGGTGGTCATTTCCTACTCTGGGTTACTGGTTACCTAGCCAGTCCATGGGTGTGACTTGGTCATTATGCCAGGTCATTAGCTGCTTCCCACCGTGGAGGCTAGACCGAGCTATAGAAGAGCATCATGGCTGTGCTGGAAGGAGGCTGTGATTTGAAAACAGCCCAGAGGGGATCTCTTTCAGCTGCCCTCAATAATGTGAATGGATTAGTGCTAGGAGCCGAGGAACAGGACTGGATTATCTCATCCGGCTGCAGAATATTGTTGAATGTCCCTGTTTCTTTGGTTGGGAAGTCAGAGTTCTTCTATGGTGACCATCCAGACTGTCATCACCTTCTCTCTGTCCCTCTAAAGGGGCAATCCAGAACACTCAGTCCTTTTTGGATCTTCCTGACAACAAGAGCAGTCCTTTTATTGTTAGAAGTCAGAGAAAGACCTCCAGAATCTCCTGACTTCAGGGAATGGTATAGGGATAGGGGAAGATGGGAAATAAATGCCGCATATCAAAATTACCTTCCACTTTATTTCCTGAGTGAGGGTTTGTGAAGTATAAAGGAGTGGGAGCCCCGAGGTGAGCAGGAATGGTGCTGCTTTATTTGAAATGTTTTCTTACCTCATTCTGTGCCCCAGTAGGGGGTCCAGCCTCATATGTCTGGCTTGGCCCCATGTTCTCCTGTTCCCTGCTCCACTGCCTATCTGGTGCCCCAGGTGCTGCTTGCCACTCCAGCTTTCACATTGACCAGTTTCAGTTCAGCTCTTAATGCACCTGCTTAAGCCTGCCCAGTTTCTTTTTTCTTGGCCTCTGTTTCTTTCTTTCTTTTTTCCCCTGTCTTTGTAGAAGACTCAGAGGAGAATCTTTCTTATGGCTCCCTCTGTTGGGATTGGAATTGGAAGATAACTTAATTTTTTGTATTTAAAATGCAGTGTCATGCCTAAGCATTTCTCCTATATAGGACTGCCTTGCTAGTGTGCCCTCTTGCTGTGTCTTACTTCATAAGGAGTCGTATCTTCCCACCTCTATTTCAATACTGCCTGTTAGGACTAAGCAGAAGAGCAGTAAAGGCTGATTGACACACAGGGGAAAGGAGTTGGTCCTTACCATTCTCTAATCCTTGCTGTGCATGTATCAATCCTTATCCTAGAAGGTACTGTTTAGACTGTATAGACTGATTTAGATTACATACTTTAGAGGGTTAAGGAAACCATAGAGATTGGGCCTTGGAACTGTCTATTATTGCCTTCTCCCCCTAGACTTGTGCTGATCAGCCTTGGGGCCTAGATACAGAGTAGTCTTCAAGAATTACAATAACTTTTTAAAAAATCAAACCTTGTCAAGAGCTAAAATAATTTGGATATATCTTTGCCCTTGTAGACATCTAAGAGGATGAAGAAAGGAGAGTTTAAGTGAGACTGTGGCCTACTTCCTAACAATGTCTTGGAAGTGGGATGATGGAGAAAGGCCATGGTCCAATCCCTCCACCTTCAGATAGGGAAATCAAATCGTGAAATTACTGTTTTCTTTCTGGCCTTTTCTCCTGGTTAGAGAAGGAAGTGGGAAGTAGTTTGGAGTAATAATTTATTCACATTACTCCCTTTTTGTTTTTTGTTTTTTGTTTTTGTTTCTGGCCCCTCTACCAATAGGGCAATAGCCCCCCTGCCCTGCATGGGTATAAGGTGGGCTTGGTCCCACAGGTGCCCAGAGGGTACAGACTCCTTTCTGGGGAGAGAATGCTCCCTACCATATAGTTGACAGTGGTTACGAACTCTCCCTTTCCCTATCTACCTTCGTTTCAACAGCAGAATTCCTATTTTCCCCTTCTTGATTAAGTGTATTGATCACCCTGCAGTCAATATTATGTATCTGAGTGTGTGTGTATATGTGTGTGTTATGGGTGAAAGGGGTTCTTGAAAATTTCTGTGGTTTGTAGCTTTTTCTTCCATGCATTTGTTCCCACCATCGCATGCCCAGGGACCACTGCCTGGCATTATCGCATGCTGGGATCATTGGGGGAGGGTAGTGAAGCTCACCGCTGTTCTTTATTTTGGAGATTCTTATTTTTGCATAAGTAGTCCGTCCTATACAGATAGCTAACTAACTGTATTTCACTTTCCCCTGTGGCTGCTGGTGTAAATAAACTGCATCTCCCCATTGGTAAACGGTAATAAACAAAATTTTTTTAAAATGGCAAAAAAAAGGAAAAAGAAAGAAATAGCACCAAAAATGATAGATTGCACTTTTAAAAAATACTCTTAATTTGTCAGTGTCTAAATAAACAGTACTTCCACTTGAAACAATAGGCTAAAGATATCATAATATCTAGTTAAATTCTCTAATGTCAAATAAGAGTGTCATTAAGTGCTATCCATATCTGAGCTAGAAACAATGCCGTGAAATGTTAACAAAAAAAACCTTTAAGGCATATGAAATTTCCTAATTGAAAAATGAATTATCTATATTCCCAAAGAAACACACAGGATGCAGACCATGGTTATTGTTTTAGGAAGCAGACAACCCATATTAATGTTGTCTGAAGAATTCTTTTTTAGCTAAACATTAGCCATAACTAGGGAAGACGTTTGCATAACTCAGCATCATTCAAAATCAAGATGCATATAGAATCTGATCTGAGATCATTTTCAAGGCCCGGCTCCTATCAGATGTTCAGACAGATAAAGAAATTTTATACAAAGCTCTATTCTTAATGAAAATCCATCTCTCCTTTATTCCTCACCTCTGGCTGATCATGACAAAAAGAAGCTTTCCACTAAAGAAAGTGGATTGAGTAGGAATGTGGAAGGAAACACATAATGTGTATTCAACCCTTCACCTGCTGCCGGCTCCTGGGATTTAACTGGCTTTGAAATATGTATAAGCTAGGGGGACTGCTGTATTATTCATCAAAGATTTATCAGACCTTCAAACTCAATTACATATAGTGACCGTGGGACACTTAAAAATAATAATAACAAAATGGGTAATGAAATTATCTTTTTCAGAAAGGCTAAGAAAAGAAAAAAAACAAAACAATTATTTAATATTGATTCCTAGGCCTCTAAATAAAAATTATAGCAAGCTTCCCTTATCCCCCAACACTTATTTTTTTTAAAGTAACAACTCAGTTATCAAGGATTCCTTCCTCAACTGTGTCGGGTGAAAAGCAAGATTTCCCTGTAAAGAGTCAACGCCTTCATTTGGTAGATAAGCATTGCAACAGACCTCCAAAAAAGTCATCGTGGTCCAAAATGTTGAATTACCCTTAAAAACAGAAGAGGAACCAAAAACACCCTACAAATGCTTTCTAAACCTAGATTTTTGTTTGTTTGTTTGTTTGTTTGAATGGAAAGGAAGTTGGAAGCCATGTAATATGACTCTCCAATTGTACAGAGAAGATTGCACAGATAATTATACAGATCTGAGCCCCAGTGATGCTGTGACTTGACCAAGGTCACAGACAGATAATCATATTTGTTACTTTGTTCAACAAACATTTATTAAGTCCCTAATATGTGATAAGCATTAAATGAAGCACAAGGCATAGTGATAAAATAGCCCTGGCCCCTGCCTGTCCTTCTAGGGCTAAGTGGGTACCACAACCATTAAGGTATGGGCCTCTCTCAATGGTCCACTCCTAGCCCACCTCCCAGGCCCAGTCTATGAGGACCTGTTGGAGGCAGACTGTAAAAAACACAGTGTAGAATTCCATGAAGCTGAGCATATAGTCTTTTTAAAGGTGTCCTATACCCCAAGAGTAACTTCCTTATTTTGTTCTGTTAAAATTTCCTGCCTTTTTTACGAAATGATAGTGACAAAAGATAATAGGGGTTTTTACAGACCTCACTTAGAAAACTAATTTTTCCTTTTTAAAATCTACTTCTCTATGGAATCCAAGTCTGGGATTCTGTGCTTCACACCACAATGCCTTCTCTCTGGGGATTAGCAGATGAAGAGCTCTACTAATGCTATTACAAGAACAGAGGCAGAAGCCCCCAGCTGGTGGTCAGTTGAGGTGAGCTGAGTTTGGCAGCTGTTCCTTTCTACATCTGGAATTCCGACCTTAGAAAAGTATGCTAATAAGCCTAACAAAATGTGTCCCCCGGCTCTGTGACTAACTGTTATTGAGTCCGGAAAGTTAGGCTACCAAGACATAGCCAAAAAAATCTCCTCTTTCATAAAATGGATTAATTAGTTAACATTTGTGGAGTATTTGAAAGTGGCAAAGGATTATGTTTATCCTTTATACAATCAACATTCCAAAAAAGTGATTATGAACTGAGAAGAGTGCGTACCTGTTGAGAAGACAACTCAAGCAATCTCTAAGGGTTACATCATTAACCCGAACATAAATGAGCAACCCACTTGGAATTTCCTGGGTATGTTTCCCCCTGAGCATAGGAGCAAGAGCTCCCTGAGCAGCTTCTCTCCTTTCTAGATCCAGGAACAGCAGCAGCCAGTTCTTGTTCCTATTGCTGGATTTTCCAATTCAGCTTATCCTGATTCTGGGCCCTTCTGCCAGAGGAAACAGGGAGATTAGGAGAATTGAAGGGGCAGGCTCATAAATGCCTCAATAGTGAGTACTGAAACACAGTCCTTTTTCATCCACTGTTGACATAAACTGCCACTCCACTCTCCTGTGCTCCCAGGGGGAAATGCTTATTTACCCCAAAGTTGTGTCTTTAAAATTCCTAGAATCATCATAATAGCAACGATTTATTGAGGGCTTACCAAACTTCAGGACTTGGGCTAAATGATTTCCACAATTATGCTATTACATTCTCATGGCGGTCTTCACTGTGGTATCATTAGCCTCAATTTCTAGTTGAAAAAAATTAAAAGCTAAAGAATATAAATAACTGAGGGGCTTCAAGATGCCTGGAGAGAGGCATCAGGCATTCACCTCCTTCACAAAGAAGAACCAAAATGGCAAGAAGAAAATTACACTTCAAATAGAGCATCTTTTTGAAGAAAGGCCATTGGAGTTCAACAGAGAAATGACAGGAAATACCCAAGGCATGGAAGGAGATGGAAGCTAGGCAGCCTGTTGAGTGGGATTGGTTGGGAGCCCATAGAGGGTCTCCACTGCAGGGAAAGGGTAAGTGACAGATCCCCAGTAGTCTACATTTCCACCATGGAATCCTGCAGCCCTAGCCATGGGAGAATCCCCTGCCCTCACAAGGCCCTGAGACTAGTATAGGGAGCTGCCTGGACTGCAGTGGCATGGCTCTAGATAGGGGGCTCACACTGCATCCTACAGACACACCCAAGTCCCAAGCAACTGCAGCACAGAGCCAGTTTGAGAGTCCAGCTTCACCAGACTGCATCCTGCCCTGGGGCCCAACAGCCCCTCCATCTCCACGTCTTTGGAGCTCTACTGACATCCCCAGACATCCACCCAGAGGGTGGATGCTGCAGTAGTGTGACACTGGTTGGACCTTGTGGAGTGGCTGGGTCCCTAGCACTCTAGCACACACTGTCCTGCACCTGGAGAATGGGCAGTGTAGCACCTTCAGGAGTCCTCCTCCAAAATAAATGGAGCCAATGTGCATGCTCTGCAGAGCCCTGAACGGCCTGCCTGGGGCCAATACAACTGACAGCAACCCCACTCCCACCCCCAGCCGCAGAGCCACAGTGCACTTGCACACACCCTGACGACTGGCTTTCCTTGCTGCTGCCACTCCCCACTGCTACCACTGACACCATGATAGCCAGCACCAAGGCCCAAAGCACATGCTCCCCAGAGCCTAAGAGCCACCTGCCTGCAGCTGCTGCCACTAATAGCAACCCTACCCTCCCCCAGCAGCAGGGCTGCCATGCACTTGCATACACCCTGAAGGCAGGTTTTCCCCACCAACCACCACCACTGCTACCGCCACCCACAAACTCCACTGAGGGGTCTGAGAATCACTTTGCCCTCCCTACCACAGCTCATAGAGAGGACAGGCCCACCTCACCTGGCACTGCTTTTCCAGTGCCCAAACACATCCTCCAGGGGCTTAGGGATCACCCCACCCTGTCCACCACTGCTGATATCTGTGCACTCCTCCCAGGGGTCTGAGGGTGGGTGAACCAAGCCTGCCACTATCATCACAGTGGCATCTACCCTCATGTGCCACTTTGGGGACCTGGGGACTGGCCCATCCAGCCCATCACAGCTACTGGCAACACAAGCTTGGGCCTTTTGGGAGCCCCAGGGTTGTCCCACCACTGCTATAGCCACTGCTACACCAAGCACACTGCCCAGAGGCCTCAGAACCTGCCCTGAGGTCCAGCCCACCACTGCCACTGCCAGCACCTAAGCAAGCCACCTGAAGATCCAAGAGTCTCCCACTTAGACCTGCTAACATTGGTGTCCACATGCATCAAGTGGGAGCCCAAAAACAGATGGGCTCAGGCTGGCTGCCACTGCTACAACAAGGGCCCAAGAACTAACCTACCTGGCTTTCTCATCCCCAGCAAAACCTCATCATAGCCTTCATGAATAACTGCAGACTCAGCCACTGAGGAAATCAGAGATACCACTGATACTGCTTACAGCTGAAGAAATGACTCTGGTGCATGCACCTAGAATCAAAGCTAAAGTACCCCACCTAACCAACAACATAGATGCATCTTCACAAAAAAGTACTACCCTATGAAAGGAAATTTAAAAATAGGAAAAGGCAATTGTTACACCAGATGTGCAGATATCAATGTAAGGACACAGGAAACATGAAAACACAAGAAAATGTGTCACTCAAAAGGAACACGATAATTCTCCAGTAATAGATTACAATCAAAAAGAAATTTATGAAATACCAGAAAAGGAGTTCGAAATAATGACATTAAAGAAACTCAGTGAATTATAAGAGAACACAGACAAACAATACAAAGAAATCAGAAAAAACAATTCAAGATATGAATGTGAAATTCATCAATAACTTCATTAAAAGAACCAAACAGAAATCCTGGAACTGAAGAATTCTATGAATTAAGTTAAAAATCCATTTAATGGGCCGGGCACGGTGGCTCACACCTGTAATCCCAGCACTTTGGGAGGCCGAGGCGGGTGGATCACGAAGTCAAGAGATCGAGACCATCCTGGTCAACACGGTGAAACCCCATCTCTACTAAAAATACAAAAAATTAGCTGGGCACGGTGGCGCATGCCTGTAGTCCCGGCTACTCGGGAGGCTGAGGCAGGAGAATTGCCTGAA
>NW_016107327.1:11777216-11784111 GCF_001604975.1 Cebus imitator | reverse complement strand
AAAAAAAAAAAAAAAAAAAAATCCATTTAATGGCCATTATTAAAAAGTCAAAAAGCAACAGATGCCAGCAAGGCTACAGAGAAAATTGAACATTTGTACACTGTTGGTGGGAATGTAAATTAGTTCAGCCACTCTGCAAAGCAGTTCGGAGATTTCTCAAAGAAGTTAAAACAAAACTATCATTTGACCCAGCAATCCCATTACTGGATATATATCCCCCAAAAAAATCTTCCTACCAAAGACACATGCATTTGCATACTCATTGCAGCACCATTCACAACAGCAAAGATGTGGAATCAATCTAGGTGCTCATGAATGATGAAGTGAATAAAGAAAATGTGGTACATATACATCATGGAATACGACACAGATTCCATTCCTAAAAAAGAATGAAGTCATGTCCTTTGCAGTAACATGGATGCAGCTGGAGGCCATTTTCTTAAGTGAATTAATGCAGGAAGATAAAACCAAATACCAAATGTTTCCACTTATAAATGTGAGCTAAACATTGGGTACTTATGGGCAAAAAAAAAAAAAATAGCAACAATAGAAACTGGGACTACTAGAGTGGGGAGGTATGAAGGGGGCTAAGGTTGAATAACTATTGAGTCCTATGCTCAGTAACTCAATGATGTGATGGGATCATTCATATCCCAAACCTCAGCATCATACCCAGGTAATAAACCTGTACATGTATTCCCTGAAACTAAAATAAACATTGGAAAAAAATTCATTCAAGAGTTTTAACAATAGACTAGATCAAGCAGAAGAAAGAATTTCAGAACTTGAAGACAGGTTTTTTTTTTTTTTTAATAACCAAATCAAACAGAAAAAAATAAAGAATTTTAAAAGAATGAACAAAGCCTGCATAACATATGGGACACCATAAAATTACTGAATAGTCTAATTTTTTGGTGTTCCAGAAGGTGAAGAGAAGCCCAAAGGCATAGAAAGCCTATTTAATAAAATATTTGGTGAAAACTTCCAAGTCTAGCAAGAGATTTAGACATCTAGATACAGGAAACTCAGAGATATCTATTTTAAAATAGATATACTATTTTAAAAGGCCTCTTCACAGCACGTTATGATCAAACTGTCAGAAGTCAAAGACAAAGAGAGAATTCTAAAAACAACAAAAGAAAAGCCATCTAGTCATATATAAGGGAACCCTCATCAAGCTAAAAGTAGATTTCTCAGCAGAAACCTTACAGGCCCAAAAGAATGAGATCGTATATTCAAAATGCTGGGGGAAAAAACTTCCAGATAAGGATTATAGATACAGCAGGGTTAGCTTTCATAAATAAAGGTGAAATAAAGTCTTTCTGAAACACAAAAAACCTATGGGAATTCATCACCACCAGACCATTCCTACGAGAAATGCTTAAGGGAGTCCTACACCTGGAAGCAAAAGGATAATGTCTACCATCATGAAAATACAAAAGTATAAAACTCACTGGTAGAGTAAACACACTAATGAGGACGAGAAAGAACTCAAATGTTACCACTAGAGAAAACTACCAAACCATAATGATAAACAGAAAGAGAGAGAGAGAGAAAGGAAGTGAGGAATGGACAAAAGGTGGGAGGAAGAGAGGGAAAGAGGGAGACACCCAGAAAACAATTAACAAAATGACAGGAATAAGCCCACACATATCAGTAACAGCTTTGAATGAAAATGGATTAAATTCTCCCACTTGAAAAATATAGATCAGCTGAATGGGTTTTTGTTTTTAAGAAAAAAGAAAAGAAAAGTGACCCAACTATTCGCTGCCCACAAGAAACTCACTTCTCCTGTAAAGCCACATATAGACTAAAAGTAAATGGATAGGAAAAGATATTCCATGCAAATGGAAACTGAAAAGGAGCAGTAGTCATTATACTTATATCGGATGAAACAGACTTTAAGTCAAAACAGTAAAAAGTGAAAAAGAAGGTCATTATATAGTGACAAAGGGATCAATGCAGCAAGAGGATATAACAATTCTAAATCTATATTCATCCAACACCAGAGCACCAGATATAAAGCAAATATTATTAGATCTAAAGGGAGAGAGAGACTTCAATATAATAACAGAGGATTTCAAAATCCCATTCCCAGCATTAGCTAGATCATCTAGACAGAAAATTAATAAAAAAACATTGGATTTAAACTGCAGTTTAGACCAAATGGACCTAACAGACATCTACAGAACATTTTATCCAACAACTGTAGAATACACATTCTTCACATCAGCACATAGAACATAGAATGTTCTTCAGGGTAGTCCATATGTGAGGCCAAAAAGCAAGTCTCAACAAATTTCTTTAAAATCAAAATCATGCTAAGTATATTCTCAGACCACAATGGAATAAAACTAGAAATCAATAACAAGAGGGATTTTGGAAACTCTACAAATACATGGAAATTAAACAGCATGCTCCTGAACGACAATGGAGTGAAGGAAGAAATTTAGAAGGGAATCAAAAATTTCTTGAAGCAAATGAAAAATGGAAACACACACGTCAAAACCTATGGGATACAGCAAAAGCAGTGCTAAGAGAGAAGTCATAGCAACAAATATATACTTCAAAAAAGTAGAAAGATTTCAAATAAACCTAACAATACACCTGAAGGAACTAGAAAAACAAGAACAAACCAAATCCAAACTTGATAGAAGGAAAGAAGTAAATAAAGACCAGAGCAGAACTAAATGAAATGGAAACTGAAAAAGAAAACAATATAAAGAATCAACACAATGGAAAGTTATTTTCTTGAAACAGTTAACAAGATTGATAAACCACTAGTTAGACTAACCAAGAAAAAAAGAAAGTCCAAATAGACAGAATCAGAAATGAAAAAAAGAGACATTATAACTCACACCAGAGAAATACAAAGACACTTTTAGAAACAACTGTATGCTAAACTACTGGAAAACCTAGAGGAAATAGATAAATCCCTGGATACCTACAACCTACCAATATTGAACCAAGAAGAAATAGAAAATCTAAATGACTAATACTGAGTAACAAGAATGAATTAGTAATTTTTTTAAGTCTCCCAAAAAAGAAAAGCCTAGAATTGGATGGCTTCATTACCAAATTCTATCAAACTTATTAAAAAGAACTAAGAATAATTCTCCTAAAATTATTCCAAAATATTAAAGAGAAGAGAATTCTCCCTAACTCATTATACAAGGCCAGCATTACCCTGGTACCAAAACCAGAGAAGGACACACACATAAGGAAAAAAAAAAAAAAAAAAAAAAGAAAGAAAGAAAAGAGACTTACAGGCCAACAATCCCTGATAAACATAGACACAAAAAATTATCAACAAAACACTAGCAAATTGAATTCAGCAACACATTAAAAAGATAATATGCCATAATCAAGTGGGATTTATCCCAGAGATTCAAGGATGGCTCAACACGTGCAAATCAATAAATGTGATAAATCTCATCAACCGAATGAAGGACAAAAGTCATATGATCATCTCAATAGACATTTGATAAAATTCAACATCCCTTTATGATAATAACTCTCAACAAACTAGGCATAGAAGATAAATACTTCAACATAATAATAGCCATATATGACAAACCCACAGCTAACATCCTGAACAAGGAAAGCTGAAAGGCTTTTCTCTAAAAACTGGAACAGTACAAGGATGCCCACTTTCACAACTCATATTCAACATAGCACTGCAAGGCAGGGTGCGGTGGCTCACACCTGTAATCCCAGCACTCAGGGAGGCAAAGGCAGGTGGATTGCTTGAGGCCAAGAGTTCGAGACCAGCCTGACCAACGTGGTGAAACCCCATCTCCACTAAAAATTAGCCAAGCATAGTGGCACACACTTTCAATCCCAGCTAGTCAGGAGGCTGAGGCAGGAGAATCATTGAACCCTGGAGGCAGAGGTTGCAGTGAGCCAAGATGGTGCCAATGTACTCCAGACTGAGCGACACAGAAAGACTATCTCTGTCTCAAATTAAAAAAAAAAAAAAAAAAAAAAAAAAAAAAAAAAAAAAAAAAAAAAAAAAAAAAAAAAAAAAAAAAAAAAAAACCAGAGCACTTCAAGTTTTAGCCAGGGCAATCAGGTAAGAGAAGGAAATAAAAGGCATCCAATAAAAGGCCTCCTGCTTCAGGAGCAGCAGGAAAAGAAGCTGCTCCTGAAGATATACCAGATTGTCCTGGTGCATAACCTACTTCCAGGAATAAAGGAGCCTTTTTAACAGAGGATGTTGATGCTCTGTGTTACTGGGGCACCTCTTGGTAATAAACTGTTACTTTTAAACATAAAATAACCCTGAGTGGATTCCTCCAGTTTTTTCAAACTGTGAAATTTAAAATGTGGCCAGGCACAGTGGCTCATGACTGTAATCCTAGCACTCTGGGAGGTTGAAGCGGGCCAATCACCTGAGGTCAGGAGTTCGAGACCAGCCTGGCCAGCATAGTGAAACTCTGTCTCTACTAAAAATATAAAAAATGGCCAGGCATGGTGACACAGGCCTACAGTCACAGATATTCAGGAGGCTGAGGCAGGAGAGTCATTTGAAGCCAGGAGGCAGAGGTTGCAGTGAGCAGAGATTGCACTACTGCACTCCAGCCAAGGTGACAGACTGAGATGCTGTCTCAAAAATAATAATAATAATAAATAAAAAGAAATTTAAAATGTAAGTGCTCACATGCAAAGAGAACCAAATATTTTTGAATGGGAATTTATAGTAATGTAAGGAGAAACAGGGGTGATCCCAGAAAAATAAAGACCTATATCTTTCCCTTACTACTTTAAGAGGCAGGTTACACTATGAACTACCTGGGACCCAATTATCTGAGGCCAAGGATGTCATCAACATCAATACTATGACAGAGCATTCTCCAAGAAAGAGGGTCATTGCAAGTAGACAGATTTCAACAAGAGTCCTGTGGTATGATAATCCTAGGACAGCCCTAGATTCTTACCCCCACCATACACATCTTCTATGCATTTCTGTAGAAAAATTTCACAGATGTAATTATTCCTGAATTGGTTGACTTTACACTAGGGGGATTATCCTAGTGGGTATAATGTAATCAGATGAGCCATTAGAAAACCGGGAGCACAAAAATGGGAACAATAAACCCTGGGAATTTGAAAAGGTGGGAACGAGGAAGAGAGGCAAGGGTTGAAAAAATACCTATTGGGTATTATGTCCACTACTTGGGCAACAGGTTCATTAGAAGCCCAAACCTCAGCATCACACATTGCCCATCTAACAAACCTGCACATGTATCCACTGAATATCAAAAAAAAAAAAAATTAATTAATTAAACTGAGGCACCTTTTAAAAACTTTTAAATATTATTTTTAAATTTTTTTAAAGAAAATAAGAAGAATCAAAGTAGCAGCAGACACCTCCTATTGGCCTTGAAGAAATACACCACCTGTTGAGGGCCATGTGGCAGAGAAGAGTGGGCAGTCCCTAGGAGGCCTCAGCTCTGCAACCACACAATAGTGAATTCTGCAAACAACCAATGAACTTAGAAGAAGCCTCAGAACTCCAGATGAAAACAGCCCTAACGATCCCTTGATTACAGCCTTGTGAGATCCTGAGCAGGGGACCAGCCAAGCTGCGTCTAGACTCCTAGCCCATAGAAACTGTGAAATAGTAAATGTAATTTTGGAGTAACTTATTGAACAGCAACAGTAAACTAATACAGGGCCCACCACAGAAGCACACAAAACCAGACACAGTGGGCTATAATGAGTCCAGGGGTATAGATGCAGGAGACAGAAAAGGTCTCTACGTTTTCTCCAGCTCTAGAAATATCCTTTTCACCCCTAGGAAGCAGAAGAGCTGGGCAGAGAACTGTAGCAAACAGATGGGAGTGGGGAGGACAAAATCCTAGACCCACTTCCCTAAGCGTTTGTTGAAGCAGATGACTAAATTGTTTTATTTGCCTGGTGATGTGCCTGTCTTACTAACCTTATTATCCCAGGGAGCTTTCTCCTTATTTCTCTCAGGGACTGCATAACGGCATTGGCAGAAGGCCATGAACTTGGCACAGTGTTAATGATTTTGCTTAAACCACTAGCACTTGGGGAACAAAGCAAGATCCTGTGATTCATTGCTCACTGCCTAGAGTAATAAAATGTTTCTAGTTTTATCAAGTAGGTCTACCATTCATTTGATAATTCCTAGGATATAATCCAAAGTTCAAATTAGGTGTTTCCAGCCTCCAATACATTCTTATAGTAAATTCTTATAGTAATTTTTTTAAACTTGCTGTGAGCTTTACAACTTTTTCCCCTTTGGGTTCGTAAAGTACTCCACTCATTTTACCAAGTTATCCTCACAACAGTAATATTCTTATCATTGAATTATAAGTGGAAAGCTAAAACCTAGGACTTTGGGTCTATGGTTAGACTTACCCAGAACCATAAAATAAATGTCAGATGGACTGGACTACTCTAAAACCTCTTTCTTCTATATAACTAATAACTAGTGTGTGTGTGTGTGTGTGTGTGTGTGTGTGTGTGTGTGTGTGTGTGTATTTTGCTTGATAATTCTTCATGGGTCATTTCCACAGTCTGTGTGTGTGTGTGTGTGCGTGTGCGTGTTTGTGTGTGTGTGTGTCTGTGTGTGTAAGTGTGTCTGTGACTTGATAATTCTTCAGGGGTCATTTCCACACTGTGTGTGTGTGTCTTTGTGTGTGTGTGTCTCTGTGTGTGTAAGTGTGTCTGTGACTTGATAATTCTTCAGGGGTCATTTCCACGCTGTATGTGTGTGTGTTTGTGTGTGTGTGTGTGTGTGTGTGATGATAATTCTTCAGGGATTTCCACAGTCTGGATGAGTGTGTGTGTCTGTGTGTATGTGTGTGTCTGTGTGTATGTGTGTGTGTGTGTGTGTGTGTGTGTGACTTGATAATTCTTCAGGGGT
>NW_016107327.1:11742019-11777122 GCF_001604975.1 Cebus imitator | reverse complement strand
TGTGTGTGTGTGTGTGTGTGTGTGTGTGACTTGATAATTCTTCAGGGGTCATTTCCACAGTCTGGGTTGCTAGTTCAATGGCCTCTTGTTCCCTGATCCAGTCTACCAAGTTCAAGATATTCCCAGAACAGTTTGAGCTAATTACTAGGGTGGTATATAAAATTGTCCTTTGATTAAGCAGTAATTCACATGTGGTAAAAGGTTTTTGAATTAAAAATGAGGACACATCAGGGTTAGACAATGGGGCCAGAGTGTGTAGAAATCAGAGCTGCCTTCCAAACCCAAAATATATGTTTTGGCTGGGCACAGTGGCTCACACCTGCAGTCCAGAACTTAGGGAGGCTGAGGTAGGAGGATCACTTGAGCCCAGGAGTTTGAGATCATCCTGAGCAACACAGTGAGACCTCATCTAGATATATTTTAAAAAGTTGTATTTAGTGTATATGTTTACATACATTCACAGACATACATACATTTGAACGTTTATATGTTCAATATCATCAGGAAAATTGTTGTTGAAGCCAGCCTGTGCTCTCAGTATAAGCTCAATAAATGCTTGATAATAAGTTAGCTTTAAACTGTACATGGCAGATTCAACGAATTAGATGGGTGTTTTGCATGTATCGTTTCACTTATGCCCAATTATAACCCTTCAAGGTGAATATTGCTATTGCCATTTTGCAAATAAGGAAACTGAGATTCAGGAAGGTGAAGTAACTTGCTCAAGGGCACACAGCTACTAAATGCCTCTTGAATAAAACACATAAATAGAAGCCAAACCCAGCAAAATATCTTGAAGTAAGGCACTCCAAGGGGTTCGCTATTACAGTCATGAGCTGTGTAATGACAGACCACATATACACTAGTAGTCCCATAAGATTATTATAATACGGTATTTTTATTGTAAATTTTCTGTGTTCAGATACACAAATACCATTGTGTTGCAGTCACTTACAGTATTCAGTAGGGGAAAATGCTGTACAAGTTTATAACTTAGGAGCTGAAGCCCATACCATGTAGCCTAGGTGTCAAGTAGGCTCTACCATCTGGGTCTGTGTAAGGACACTGATGTTCACACAATGACAAAATCTCCCAGTGATGCATTTCTCAGAACCTATCCCTGTCATTAAGTGATGCACGACTGTATTTTGTTATAGTAAAATTATATTTCATTATTCTGATAGAAGACATATTTCTAGCCTACTAGACCTGAAAGTAAAATAGAACTGACACCCAATTTTACTTTACTATATAATCAAGTAAATCAAATTGTATATTTAGAGCCAAGTAGAAGTTATTCCTTTCCTTTGCTCCTGTTTTTAGGGAGGGGGCATTTCTATTTAGGTAGAATAATTGTTATTAAGATGATTATTACTTAGTGCACTATTTCAAACACTTTACGCAAAGTAACTTATCCAAGCCTCAGAAAAAATCCCATGAGGAATTTATAGGTGAGAAAACTGAGGCACAGAGAATTAAATAACTTGCCCAAGGTCATAGTGAGTAAATGGAAGAACCAACATTCCAACTCCAGGGGCCAGGCTTTCAACTACTAATGAGTGGGGGAAATTAAGGTCCTCCTGGCTGTTCTTCTCATTGCCACACTTTCCATAGCACGAGGGCTCATGACCTTTTCTCTATTAAAGAATGACAGTGATTAAAGAAAGGAAACTTGTTTTGAATGATATTTTGTGTTATAAAAGATGCAGTCTAGTCTATTTTGTTGCTCGGAGAAAACTGTCCTTCCTCCACTGCAATGCAGCTTCCAGCTGGAAATTCCCTTTACTTCCCCATGCCAATCAAATGGATCTGTCCTCTCTAAATTATGGCAGCAAAGTGTACTGATTATACAAGGTATGCTGCTCACAGTCAACACATAGGAAATATGTGTATATATATATTTTTTTCTTTGTTTGTTTGGTTTATTTTGGTTTGGTTTGAGACAGAGTTTTGCTCTTATCACCCAGGCTGGAGTGCAGTGATGCAATCTCGGCTCACAGCAGCCTCCACCTCCTGGGTTCAAGCAATTCTTCTGCCTCAGCCTCCCAAGTAGCTGTGATTACAGATGTTCACCACCATACCCAGCTATTTTTTGTATTTTTAGTAGAGATGGGATTTCACCATGTTGATCAGGCTGGTCTCGAACTCCTGACCTCAGGTGATCCACTCACCTTGACCTCCCAAAGAGCTGGGATTACAGATGTGAGCCACCATTCCCGATCAACACATAGTAACTTTAGCTTTGACTTTTAAATACTGCTTGATCCTAGTTGGGCAAGTGTTATGGTTGTGGGCATCATGGCCGGTTGGGGAGCTGCATAAAGAATGGTGGGCCTCTAGAAGAGTGCTTCAAATTAGGGGCACCCTGAATGATACTGATGTGTGCATACTATATAATATATGGTGCTATAAATATGAAAATATATGGCATTATAATGTCAATAAACTTTTAAACTTAAACAAAAGTAAGTTAGCTTTAAACTGTAGATAGCAGATGCAAAGCATTAGACGGGTAGACTCAATCCATGTCTATAAAAAGCAATAGTAATTATACACTTACAGAAGTTTTGAAAATTTTAATAACATTTTATTAATACAGGAAGATTTAGATATAGATATTTCTAACTGTCTGTTCCTGGCCCTGATGCCCTAAGAGGGACACTTGGTTCACACCTTGAGAACAAAGATCAGTCTAGTGAAGGATGTTCACATGACAGGATCAGATCTGAAGATGACGGTGAATCACCAACTCTGGAACTTGTACATGTTCACACATGCCAACAGTGGTTTCCCTGCATCTTTTTTTTTCACCCTAACAGAGAATGCCACAATTAAATATAACTGAACTATGGATTTAAACTGTGTAGGCTACTGCTACAGTTACTTCAGGAAGGAGCCCTGGGCTAGACATTGGGAGACTTGGAATCCAATCCCATCTCTGCTATTAGCTAGTCAAATTATCTAACATCTCTGACCCTCTCTTCCCGGTTAGTTGAGTGGCCTTGGGCACAGCCATGAGATATTTTTGGTGCTTACTCTGTTCTTTTATCTAAATGAGAGCACTGTAACCTACACTCTGAATAAATTTGTTGTTGTTTTAATTTACACACAGAGAATTGTGATTGCCTTAGATGATGTATAATATTCTTTTTCATTCGTATGCTTCCTCTATTGGAAAAAAAAGTATTGAATGACTTTAAACCCTTTTAGATAATTTGGTTTGTGACAAAATAGCAAAATTGGAAAAATTTTACTGCCCTCCTGCCTCTCTTTTTCTCCCCTTCTCTCCTTTGTCTCCCTTAAGACATCCCGGTCTATCCCAGAATCCTGCACTCAGAACCTCTCCTGGGCCTGCTTTTCTCTCTCACCAAGAAACCAATATCCCTCCCTGTCTCCCACCAAACTTCCCTATTCCAGTGTGGATGACGTCTGCAAGGTATCAGAAAGAAAGTGATAGGGTTGAAAGTGTTCCTTCTAAGATCAATTTTCTGGGGTAGTCATATTTTTAAAGCAAAACTTATTTACCCACATATATTCCTAATAGATGAAATACAGATTTCAGCCTGTGTACTCAAAGAAATGAAAGAATTCTAGCACTGTGGGGAGACTGGCACTGTTTAAAGAAGGTGGCTACCGCCCGTGACGCAAGGACCTCAACCAACTGACTCCTTACTCCTAGGAGATGCTTTAAGGATGATGTCATTGACCCCTAGGTGGTTGGATCTTCAGGCCTTTTTCTCCTATAGCTAGATCAACAGGATTTCAATAAACTATAGGCATACATTTATGCCAGTAATATTTCAAATGTCACACCAAAATGCTATCAAAATCTCATGTCAAATAAGTGGTGTAAAAATTCCAACTTGGCTAGAATATAAGGCTATGATTTCTATGAGAGTCCATACTCAGTTCCTTATTTAGCTCCAAATACTCATTTTAAGATGATTGCTTTCTTCTCACTACCAATGCTTCCCATGTACACACACAACCACAAAGTAAAAACAAAGCAGGAACTAAATTTCTGATCATTAGAATGTTGGTAGTCTGATATTACAGTAAACAAAGGATTAAGCCTTGATGATAGACTCTCTGGCAGTGTGGGGTTACAATACCCTACCAACATTTATTGAGCATCATCTAAGTGTCAAGCATTAAGATCTGCCCTCAGGGGGTGGTTAATGGGAACAAAAAATAGAAAGAATAAATAAGACCTACTATTTGATAGCACAACAAGGTGACTATAGTCAATAATAACAGTACTTTTTTTTTTTTTTTCGAAGCAGAGTCTCACTCTGTCACCAGGCACCAGGCTGGAGTGCAGTGGCACAATCTCGGCTCACTGAAACCTCCACCTCCTGGGTACAAGCAATTCTCCTGCCTCAGCCTCCCAAGTAGCTAGTACTACAGGCTCATGCCACCACGCCCAGCTAATTTTTGTATTTTTAGTAGAGACAAGGTTTCACTGTGTCGGCCAGAATGGTCTCGATCTCTTGACCTCATGATCCGCCCGCCTCAGCCTCTCAAAGTGCTGGGATTACAGGCTTGAGCCACCGCGCCCAGCCAATAACTGCTTTTTAAAATAAAGAGGCTGGGCACCATGGCTTGCACCTGTAATCCCAGCACTTTGGGAGGATAAGGAGGGTGGATCACCTGAGGTCAGTAGTTCCAGACCAGCCTGGTCAACATGGTGAAACCTGGTCTCTACTAAAAATACAAAAATTGCTGGGAGTGGTGGGTGCCTGTAATCCCAGCTACTTGGAGTCTGAGGCAGGAGAATTGCTTGAACCCAGGAGGGATAGGTTGCAGTGAGCCAAGACCTTGCCATTGCACTCCAGCCTAGACAACAAGAGCAGAGCTCTGTCTCAAAAAAATAAAATAACTTAAAGAGTATAATTGGGTTGTTTGTAAGTCAAAGAATAAATGCTTGAGGGGGTGGATACCCCATTCTTCATGTACTCTTTCACATTGCACGCGCATATCAAAACATATCATGTACCCCATAAATATGTACACTTACTATGTACCCACAAACATTACAAATCAAAAAAATTCACCCTCAAAGTTACTGCCATATCTCAGCTCCTTCATCTCTGGAGAGAGACACTGGCATTCACCTAAATGCCTGTGATGAAGCCACCATTATGTATCCGCCTCTCCCCACCTTGTGCCCTAGCATCACGCAGTCTGGTCATGGAACAAACAGGAGAGTCATCCCAGGTCTACATGCTTAGAATATGACCCAGAGAGACATAAGACAAATGCAGATGGGCAGGTTTTGAGATCCACAGAGAAGAGCCGTTTTTAAGAAGAATACTTCTAAATTTCATAATTCATATTTTTAAGCAAGTGGAAATAAAGTGGTGTTGTTGGAAAATAAGAACATATTATAAACCAAGAAATGTTTCCTAACCAGATATTTACCCTCACACCCTCCAGAAAAAAAAATTTTCTATCTCTGAGCCTGAATCTCCAATGTAATGCCTGTGTCAATTGTTTATAAAATGCAGATCCGGTCATTCTCTATTTTATTAATAATATGTAGAGTGCCTAGCACAGTACCTGGCAAGTACTTATTGAACAGGCCCCCAATAAATATTTATTGCCTGAATGAATGAACTGTTAAAAATCTGTGAATCTGTGACTCATGTTTTAGACAGCAGAAATACAAATGATGTTTTTAATTAATTCTGCAACATATGGTATTGATTCTAAATATGCTTTATTAAACTATAAGCGAGCACTAACATGCTGATACTACAAAAGCAACTCTGTACCAGAATAAAATCATAGTCATACATAGCTAGACTTATTTGTTAAATGTAGACTAAACTAGACTTATTTGTTAAATGTAGACTATTAATGTACATTTATCAGCGCTTCATTATGTTTGTGCAGGAATTTTTTAATGTTTAAGTTACTAGACTTCTTTTCCATCAGTAGAGGTAGGGAAGTGCATCCCTTAGGCCCAGGCAAGAGCTGTCGCCACTCTGGTGCTTGTCCAGCTGTACCCCTCCTCATGGGGAGTCCACAGGCCTGAAGCCCACACCTTCTCCTAGACTATGCTTTGTGTATCTAGGACCCCAGAATTCCCAGGTCAAACAACCCAAAGCCTGCTTTTGGAGCCTGTGCAACACCACTTCCGGGGTCCTTCCTCCAGAGGATGGAGCCCATGGCTAGAGTGCCCCCAACTAAGCCTGAGGAGTGGTCTGCATGGTAGGGAGGGAGGCCCACACCACTGCAAATAGGACAGAGCCAGGGATAGGGAGGGAAGGGACTGGCCTCCGGCCGGGAAACAGGGCTTACTCTCACTGTGCTACCACGTTCCTGCACAGACCACCAAGGAGTCCAAAAACTCTCAATTTGAAGCTGCCTTCTAGGTTGTCATGAAGATGTATGTGTCAAGATGGGAAGTTACAACAGAGTTACATTTTGGTCCCTTGAGGTATGACTTATCAGTATTTAGAGCTATGATTTGTGAACCTTCATTTATACTCATGCTCCTGGCTTTTGCAAATATTAAGCATTTTTTCCTTAAAATTTTTTCTTGAACTTCAAAAATCCGCATATACCAAATGTGCTTGATAAAGTATCATGAGTAAGAACTGCCTATTTAAACCTTCGAAATTTCTTATGCTCTCAAACTTTACCAGAAGACATACTTGGTCCAGATGAAAAGGTTCTCTTGAAAGGCAGCCTATACAAATTGACAAAGTTAATCTACAGGGGTGGTACTGTTAACAAATAGTAATAACATTGAGCATTTATCATGGGCCAGGTATAACATCAAGTAATTTGTATGCATGTTATTTCAACCAATACTCAAAAAACTCTACGGCAGTGGATTAGCCCGTTTTTACACTGCTGATAAAGACACACCCGAGGTTGGGTAATTTATAAAGAAAAAGATGTTTAGTGGACTCATAGTCCCACGTGACTGAGGAGGCCTCACAATCATGGCAGAAGGTGAAAGGAACATCTTACATGGCAGCAGGCAAGAGAAAATGAGAGCCAAGGAAGGGGAAAACTCATCAAACTATTAGATCTGGTGACACTTATTCACTACCATGAGAGCAGTAGGGGTAACCACCCCCATGATTCAATTATCTCCCACCAGCTTCATCCCACTACAGGTGGGAATTGTGGGAGCTACAATTAGAGATGAGATTTGGGTGGGGACACAGCCAAACCATATCAGATAGGTACTAAAATTATTTTATTTTACAGATGAGGAATCTGAAGCTTAAAGAAGTTCAATAAATGGTCCAAGTTTCCACAGCTGGAAAGGACGGAATCCTGGGTGCCATTGGGCTCAGAAGCCTACACAGTGCCTGGTCTCTGCCTCTGAGTTCTCCTGCCTCCAGCACCACAGTCCTCCCCCAAGCTCCACCTCCCCTGGGTCTCAGGCCCTTAGTTCTTACCTTTTCTCAGCCCCACCTTACCCTCAAGTCTCCAACCTAGGCTTCCTGTGGCAGTCTCTTATTTTATTGGTCATAGAGATGACCAATAGGAGGAACTGATGTTTTTCAGCACACACATGTATGCATACATACAAACAAACCCACAACAGACACACACAGGAGTTCATACACAGGAGTGAGGGCATAACTTGGAATCAGGGAGTCTAAACCCCATGATGGGACTGAGGGAAGAGGGCTGAGTCCTAAAGACTGCATAGGGATATGGGTGAAGCTCGAGTGTATGGCCCAGGAGGTGCACACCGTGCCAGGACCAGTGTGTACTTTGTAAAGGACTATCTGCTGTGTCTGTGTACCTTGAAAAGAAAAGGACAGAAAGGGACAGAACTGAGAAGGCACGAGATATGAACCACATCGCTGAAAGGGGGCAAAAGGGGTTTAGACTGAGGGAGAGATTCCTAGAACAGGGAGCATTGTTTGAGTCAGTCAGAAAAAAAACATAAGTAAAATTCACTTTTTATTAAACTCCAAACCAAATCCCATATTTTTGTTTATTTGTTTGTTTAGTTAAATCAGATCTATGTTTTAAAAAATATAACCTAGCCTACATATTTTTAAAATACAGAGACCACAGGGAGAAAAAGTTACAAATTTTCTCAGAATTGATTGTGTATGTTTGTTAAGAATCCCTGAGCCCAAGAGAGAGAGAAAAGATTTCCTGAAGCATATCCCTGGATGAAATAGTTTAGGAAAATACAAGAGGGAAAAAGGAGAACCTCTTTTCTCTCCACCTCCCATTCTCTTTCCTTTAATCTTCAAATACAGCAACTGAATGTGCTTATTTTGAGGGAATAAATTCAGAAACAATCATGACATTTGCCCTCTATATATTGAGGGAGATGAAAATGATATTTCAAGTCCACATTTCAGATCAACCTCAGCCTTCTTCTTGCACAAAAGCGTTTAGGGCACTCAAAACTCTTACTTGCTCTTGTTTCTGTTACCATGACAACAGGCATCTGCTCTGAATGGACAGGAAGAGTAGCGAAACAAATATGCTTCAACCTACTTGAGAAATACTTTCTGGTTAATAACCTGATGCTGCCAGTGTTACTGGCTTCTAAGCATATTAAGTGGTTAATAGAAGTGCCTTCAGGAACCTGCTTCTCTCCAGGATCTAAGTCATGGGGCTGAGGTACAACACCCTCAGTGAAACCCGTCTATCCAACGAATGGCAGTGGGTGGGGCTCTGTCAACTCTCAGTGCAGCTAGGGCATCTGAGCCCTGTGCCTCTACATGGGGCTCAGACACGTCCACAGCCTACCTAGGCCTGACCCACAGTCCAGGCACAAAAACACTTGTGGGACACAAAGCCAAGAGCCCTTTGTAAAGTCTGAATCTCTGGTTCTAATTCAAAGGGAAAATGACAAAGCCCCTCTTCCAGCCACCCTCACAGCAGCCGTGTTTTTCCCCATTCAATATGGACATTCCGTATGTCTTATTATAGGCCAGACCCTCTCTATAATTATCACAATGAGTCATCTCAACACCTGTTTGAAGTAAGTACAACTATGCCCACTTTTCACCAGGAAAACTGATGCTCAGAGAGGTTAAATAATGTGCCCAGGGGCCAAACTCAGTGGCTCATGCCTGTAATCCCAACACTTTGGGAGGCTGAGGAGGGAGGATCCCTTGTGAGACCAGCCTGGGCAACAAAGTGAGACCCCATCTCTCTAAAAATTTTTAAAAATTAAAAAAAAAAAAAGTTAATTAGCTAGGCATAGTAGAGTGGGCCTGTAATCCCAGCAACTCAGAGGCCAAGGTGGGATGATCACTTGACCTCAGGAGTTGAAGATTACAGTGAGCAATGATCGCACCACTGCACTCCAGCCTGGGTGACAGAGTGAGACCCTGAGACCCTGTTTCAAGAAAACTAAATAAATTAAGTGGCCTGGTTCATATAGCCATCACGTAGAAAATCTAATCTTCAAATTCATTTAGGTAAATAGAGGAAGGAGCCTGTCCCTTCCTCTATTTACAGTCACAAGGAGCCTGACTGTCTCAGGTTGACCACAGTCTGACAGTAGGAGGGAGAAGCTGAGCTGTCCACTCACTGACTCCCAACATGCTGATCCTCGGTGACCTAGCAGCTTGATCTCTACCCTCATGTAGCTGACACACTGAGGCAACTGAGACCACAGACAAGTAAACAAAAATACATAGAATTACAAGTCATAATAAGAGTTGTTAAGGAAATGGTGCCTTAAGAAAGAATTGTGGGCCGGGCGCGGTGGCTCAAGCCTGTAATCCCAGCACTTTGGGAGGCCGAGGCGAATGGATCACGAGGTCAAGAGATCGAGACCATCCTGGTCAACATAGTGAAACCCTGTCTCTACTAAAAATCCAAAAAATTAGCTGGGCATGGTGGCACATGCCTGTAATCCCAGCTACTCAGGAGGCTGAGACAAGAGAATTGCCTGAACCCAGGAGGCGGAGGTTGCAGTGAGCCGAAATCGCGCCATTGCACTCCAGCCTGGGTAGCAAGAGTGAAACTCCGTCTCAAAAAAAAAAAAAAAAGAAAGAAAGAAAGAAAGAACGAATTGTGTCCTCATCATTATTAGAAATCCTGTCCTCTGGATCCTCTCCTTTGCAAGACAAAGGCAGAGCCTTGATCCACAGGCCTGTGAGGGTGTGTCAGGAGCAGCTTTGCAGAGAGACTAGGAACATGAACTTCCTCTCAGTCCACCACTTAAGACCCAAATCTGCCACTACCTAATTGAATGACCTGGAAGAAGCTACTTAAAACTTCATGGGCTTCAGCAAATGAAGAAAGATGTGCAAAGCACTAACCAGGCATATAACATAAATATGAGTTTCAATTATATTATAATTGTCATTGCTTCCCTCCCACACCCGAAAGTCCTCCCAGATGTTGTCTATGACGACAATGGGAAATAGTGGATTCTAGAGATTGTGGAACTAAAGCTATGGAGAGTCAGCTCATCTGAATGAAAACATCCACTTTCCAGCTCCTTTCGCTCACATGTGATCTGCAAGCTGGAGCTGCAGAGGCTGTCTCATCTGTCTTCAAATCCCATTACCATTTTCATGCTCACTAGTTCCCAGTGCACTTTGATTCCCAACTGCAAGCATTTCTGTCTCCTTTGTCAACCCACTTTGCTGCCTGCAGAGATTGTCACAAGTGCCTGGAAATCTGTGTCAGAGGTTGTGAGGGGTTGGAGGAGGTCCCTTAACCCATGACTGGCAGGTGCAGAGCGCAAAACTGCACTTCTCAGCAACCTGAAAGAGACAAAATCCAGGTGTTCCCCTTTGTAGGATTTTACTTCACACTGTGCCCTTGCTTGGCCTCCGAGTCACACTCCTCAAAACCTTACAAGGGGACATTTCCTAGTAATTACATCATCTTCCAAGAATCCTCTTTCCAAGGTCTGCTTCTGGGGAACCAACCCAAGATAGACTGCTGTTAACTGGCCCAAGAACTTGCTTTAAAAGCATGGTTAGAAATAAACATTTGGTTGAGAAATGTTCCAGCCTTAGCAAGGCTTGACACACATAGCTTTAGTATTCTCTGAGACTTTAAGAGGGAGCAATAGGCATTTCGTCCTTCTGTATGAAAGATGGAGAACAATTAGGGTTGAAAAGTGTAAACACAGTGATACATCCTGGGACAAGATGCGCCTCCTGGGACGCAAACACTCCTGAATTAGAGTCATCAGACTTTCCATTGTTGCTTGTTCCCAAAGGAAATGTTTTCCAACAGTTGAAGAAGCCACCAAGGAACGAAGAGTCATTCAAAAAAAAAAAAAAAAGAAATGTTTTATAAAAAAAATTCAGAATGTGTAAGAACATGCAAGGCTTTCTGAGGTGCTCAAAATAACAGAGAAATTGTAACCTTTTCAGTAAGATACAACCAAAAGTGTAAGTAAAATAATCAACATTGAGTGTTTAATGGAATTTTTTTTATAATTGTATTGCACTTTTCATTTAACCATGTATTTGTTTATTTTAAAGACAGGGTCTTGCTCTGTCACCCAGGATGGAGTGCAGTGGTGCTATCATAGCTCACTGCAGCCTCAAATTCTTGGGTTCAAGTGGTCCTCTCCACTCAGCCTTCTGAGAAGGTAAGACTACAGGCACATGCTCTCCCATCAGCTACTTTTTTTGTAGAGGCAGAGTCTCAAACTCCTGGCCGAAGCTCATCCTCCCGCCTCAGCCTCCCCAAAGCTCTGGTATTACAGACAGAGAAATTTTATCTAACAGAATCACTTCATCTTTAGAGCTGTAATTGTTTGTAGATATAACTTACAGATGCACAATAGTAGTGTCCACTCGTTCAGGATGGCTTTCAGTTAGATTAAAATGTGCCCAGAAGCCTGGGTCACATAATGAGACCCTATCTCTACAAAAAGTAAAAAATGCAAACTTAGTGGGGTGTGGTGGTACATGCCTGTAGTCCTAGCTACTCAGGAGGCTGAGGTGAAAGGACTGCTTGAGCTCAGGAGTTTGAGGCTGCAGTGAGCTATGATCATGCCACTGCACTCCAGCCTGGGTGACAGAGCAAGCCGCCATATCTGAAAAAAAAGTACCTAGGTTTTTATTTCAGGATAAAAATAAGGTGGTTCTAACTAGAAATGATTTTGAGCCAGCTTTCTTATCATGACTTTGGCTACATGATCTTAAATATGAAATTTCTGATATTATGGTCTTAGCACTCAGGGCCTAAAGTTAATCCGGCCCAATTTTTTTCTTTCTAGTCTTCTACATTTCTAATTTTTTTACAATAGGTATATGGATATGGACAACATAAACATTTACATATACATATGCATATTTATATCTACTTCAAGTCTGCATATATGTGTTTATGTACGTATACAAAGAGAGATTACTTTTATAATTTACAATTTCTAAATTGGGCCATGTTCAACTCTATGGATACCTAAAGAAATTTAAATTAGAATAATGTAAGTTTTATTTATATATTATCGAAGTATCTTTTTAAATAATAAGATTTAGTACTGGCCAGACTCAGTGACTCACACCTGTAATCCTACCACCTGGGGAGGCAAAGGCAGGAGGATCGTTTGAAGCCGGGAGTTTGAGAACAGCGTGGGCAACATAGCAAGACCCAAGAGTTAGAGGCTGCAGTGAGCGCTATGATTGTCCCATTGCACTCCAGCCTGAACAACAGAGCAAGATTCTGTCTCAAAAATAAAGATTTAGTGCTGATGGTGGAAATATAAACTGATATACTCCTTTGAAAGCAATTTAGAGAGAACCTTTAAAAAATTTATAATCCAATAGTTCTATGCTTATAAAACTAAATTTTACAAATCCTTTGTGTACAAATATGCACATTTTGATAATATTTTATAACAGATTTTCTACTTTTATTAAAGTATTATACTCAGAGAAGGGCACATTCCATAACCCTACAGTTCAATTAATTTTCACAAACTGAATTGACCCATGTCACCATAACCTAAATAAAGGAGAATATTGTCAGCACCTCAGAATGTAATTGTTTTTAAAGTAGAAACAAATTAATGTTTAATAGAGAAAAGTGTAAAGTGGGACAAACAGAGCAAATTTTAAGCAATTTAAGCAAAACTATCTAAAAATCCCAAAGGCAATAAGACAAAGAAGCAAATATGAAGATCCCAGTGGACCACAGTCCCAAACTTGCAAGAGAACCATGCCCCTGCCGTTAAAGAACTATATTCCTAGAGGTGAGTTTGGTGCAATGGGAAACTGTACCAAGTAGTCTTTGTGAGGAATGCTTGGGAGAATCATAGAAGCAAAGGCTCTGGGTATAAGTTGGGCTCAGTCAAGCATCATGGGTCACATCATGCATCGTGGTTATTCAAAGGAGGTCTAAATTGATATGCTCCCTAAACCAAATGCTGAAAGTGACTAGGCAATCACAGAGGGGAGAAGCAGATACAGGTGGCATCCTCTGAATGAGGATGAAAAATACAGACATAATTATAAGTGTTTGAGTTGATGGACATCCTGATTACCCTGATTTTATCATTACAACATTGTATGCCTGCCTGTATCAAAATATCACATGTACCCCATAAATGTATACAACTATTATGTAGCCATAATAATCAAAAATAAACAATTAAGAAAAAATGGACATAAATCCTCTGTGCTGAGAAGAAATGGAGTTCACCATTTTGAGTCTTACAGTGAATATGAACATCAAGCCAGATTACAGTCAAAGACACTAATGAGAAAGCCAAGCTTAACCAATTGGTGTAACCAACAATCGCCACCTGGTTTATGAACAAGTGTCACTAAATTACACATGACCTTGAGGTTTAGATCAAAAGAAAGTGAAAGCGTTTCAGAGTCCAAAAGCTTCTCGATGGATGAAAGATGTTCTAGTGACATTCCAACACAGAAACATAATACTCGGATTAGGGATCTTGAAGTTGGAACTTTCTCACCCAATGGTCCAGGCTTTAGTGGGAAAGGCAGAACCAGGTAATAACATCAGTATAGACAGTCCAGGTCTCATGGAAACCACGTCCAAGAGAAGAGTGAGCTCTGGAAAAAGGAGGTCTCTCCAGGCCTTTCACAAGACCAACGTCAAGCCAAAGTAATTGCAATTGGAGGTTTCTTGGGCTGGATAAGGACAGAACTAGTTTATGTTTCCTCCTTAGTCTACAACAGATTTACTCTTTCTTTCAATAAATAGTTATTAAGGCACTGCTAAGTACCAGTCACTGTGCTAAATGCAGAGGATATGGTGCTAAATTCAGAGACAGATTAACACAGTCCCCGTCCTGAAGAGGCTACCACCTAAACTGTGATACCAGAGGCACATTTACTCAGAAGCTCTAGAAGCTGCTGCTTCGGGCCCCATTTCAAGGGCTGCAGCTGATGTCTTTTCATAAGTTTGTATTCTTTTTTTCAAAAAATTCCATCAAAAAAATGAGCAAACTTTGGATCCCACAAAACCCGGGCCCAACTCTGTTGATGAGTCCTGTGAAGAAGAGATTTCCACAGCGGCACCTCTCATGTTTCTTTACACACATTTATTTATATCTGTCTTTCCCGAGAACCCTGAGTCCCTTCATGTTAGAGGTATTTCTAATTTTATCTTTGCGTCTCTGATGTTCAATGCACATTTTTTAATGAATTAATAAGTGGAAGGACTTTAGCTTATGTTCAGTTCTCAACACACTAAGCAATCAATGGTTTTTATGCATTCAAATAGCATTTGTTTCCTTTTTTGCTTTCCTTCAGTAAAGGTCCTTTTGAAACTTTCAATCTGACCAAGTGGAACAAGTGGAAAATTGTTGATTCTTACCCAGACCAGGGAGTTATAAAGAAAAGGGCCTTTTGTTGCCAGGTAAGGTTATGGCAGTAGTAGTTGCAACTGAAAAATCAGTGAAGCTTGAAGTTGCTGAGCTGATTAGGAAAATGAAGTTATTGGAACAAATGATCTCCGCAGACAATTCTCCAAGTTTAGCATGCTCATCTGGAAACCTTGTTAAAACACAAATGGTTAAGACTCACCTCCAGATTTTTTAATGCCGTAGGCATCAGGTAGGAACCAGAAAGCCACATTTCTAATAAGGTCCCAGTTGGTGCTGGTGCCACTGGTCCAAGGACCACACTTTGCAAACCACTTTGCCCTGTACCACTGATGCACAATCTTAACTGTACATTGGAATCACCTGGAGAGCTTTAAGGGTGGGTCCTCCCTTGCCCTTGTATTCTAATTAATTGGTCTACATTGCAGTCTGGCTGTTAAGATTTATTTAAATTTCCCTCAAGTAATTCCAGAGTACAGTCAATTTTGTGAACCACTGCCCTACACCATGGCACATTAGACACTTAAGTCGTAAGTCTTGACCTATGCATCACCTTACTAGAAGTAAGAGTATCTGAATCCTTATTTTTGGAAAACCTTAAGAATCAGAGATGTTTTAACATCCTACATGGTTATGGCCTCCAGACAACTTCCCTCTACCCCATCCACCCCACCTCCCTTGGAACAATTCCAGGTGGAGGCAATCTTGGTGCATTTAAAGAGTCCTAGCTGTTAAAATCCAAAGAAGACTCATTTTGGCCTGCCTGCTCCACACACACCTTTATCCAAGCATTTGCACATACTAGTGACTGCTTGGAATGGCTCCCCTACCCTGACTTCCATAAACCCCAATTTACTCCTCTCTGACACTGTCTAGATCCCAGCCTCTTTAATTTGATTAGTCCCTCCTTCTGGTTCCCACAGCAATTTTTATAACTACTTTTTTCTCTCCTTACCTCATAATTACTTGTTTACATTTCCATCTTTCTCACAGAAAAAAAAAATGTGAGCTCCTTGAGGGTAATCTCTCTCTCACTAGTAGGCCTAGTACCTACCTCCTTCAGGTATTAAATGTTTTTGCTTTTGTTTTTGTTTTGTTTTTTGAGACAGAGTCTCACTATATCACTGTAACTTCCACCTCCTGGGTTCAAGTGAGTCTGCTGCCTCAGTCTCCCGAATAGCTGGAACTACAGGTGTGCACCATCACACCTGGATAATTTTTTGTATTTTTAGTAAAGATGGGGTTTTCCCATGTTGGCCAGGCTGGTCTCAAACTCCTGACCTCAAGTGATCCGCCCACTTTAGACTCCCCAAGTCCTGGGATTACAGGCATTAGCCACCATGTATGGCCTTAAATGTTTTTTGAATGAATGTCCAGCATTGTATTATTTCTTACTTTTCCCACCTGTCTCTACATTTCCATATGTAATTTCTGAAGGCCTTTGCCTTTGTCATAATTGAAAAGTAAAAAACTACTTGGTAAAATCTCATACCAGGAATTTCAAAACAACCAAAGTAAGCCCAAACTATTTGAATGGAGTCTTAAAAGAAGAACCTAAAACAGAGAATTATATAAAGTGAACTAATTAAATAAGGAAAATGAGAATTTTACTATTGCATTACAAGTTCCTGGTTTTACCTAAGTGAATGATAAAAAACAGTGTGGAAGAGCAAAATGACTTAATGGTAAAAATCTAAGCCCCAGAAGATCCTAGCATCCCTTCTAGTCTAAACATAGCTCAGCCACTGGCCCACCATGTGAATGAGTCACTGCTCTTCCTTGACTTAAATCATCCCTCTTATAAAACTTGTTAAAGAAAGACGTCACTGCAAATTAGATGTTGTAGCTAAGTTTAGCCATCCTCGGGACATAAATATTATAACTTATGTGACTTCAATCATTTTTGTTTCATGATGACTTATATTTGGGCATGAGCTTGAATATGTGTTTATATACATAGTGCAGCTAAAGATATACCTTCTGCATAGACATAGGTTATATACATATATATATATATATATATATATACACACACACACACACACACACACATATATATGCAAATATCCACAAAAAGCACCTTGCACAGAAACATCCTTGAGCTATTTTAAGAGGCAGCATTATTTTACTGACAAATGTTCAGAACTGAGCTCTTTGACTTGCCCCCAGCCCAACCTCTATGGATTGACCATTCTCCTCAGAGAGGCTGTGTATGCGTGTGCGTGCACACATGTTGAGGGGAAGACAGGAAGACCCACCCTCCCCCAGGCCCTGCCTTCTCTTCAGACAGTTCCATCCACATTGAGCCTCACAGGCAAGTACTGCCTGGTGTAACTTGGGGAGTGACGGGGCCTGTTGACTAGAAACACTCCCCCAAAAGCTTCCCACAGAAGCCTGAGTTTCCGGTCATCACCAGCAGTACCTTCAGTCCTTAAGAGCCTTCTTAATGAACACACGCATTTTACCTGGATCAGGACACTGTGGTATCTGGCAAAGGTTGCCCATTTAAAATGAGTGACTGGAAAGGTTCGTTTATCTGGTCAGCCCTCTACTGCCCACCTATGGTCACCCCTTTGTGATTAGAATCCTGAAAGAATGATGAGAAGAAAGGCTACATACAGGGAGACCTGAGAAACCCTGAATTTTGCTTGAAAGGAGGAAATCAGGTACCTGGGCAGTCCAGCAACCAGATCCCAGGTACCAGGGAGCAGGGAGCAGAAGCCAGGGAAGTAGGATTAAAGGCTAACATCAGCCAGGCAAGATGGACCACTGCACAGGAATTTACAGTTCAGAGCACTTCCTCATCTACTTAGAATCTCATAAAATTCCAGTGAACTGGGCATCATTATTTTTATTCTCATTTTTTGGGAGACAAATATGAGATTCAAAAAATTTGAGTGGCTCATCTAAGCTCACTCAGTTGGTAAGCAGCAGAACTGGATTGTGAACCATGGTCTTCAAAATCCAGTGGTTTTGTTTGTTGGTGGGTGGGTGGTTGGTTGGTTGATTTTTAGAGATAGAGTCTTGCTCTTTGACCCAGGCTGGAGTGCAGTGTCATAATCATGGTTCACTGCAGTGTCAACCTCTCAGGCTCAAGAGATCCTCCCACCTCAGTCTCCTGAGTAGTTGGGATTACAGGCATGTGCCAACATACCCAGCTAAATCTTTTTATTTTTTGTAGAGATGGAGTCTCACTATGTTGCTCGGGCTGGTCTTGAACTCCTGGCCTCACATGATCCTCTCACTTCAGCCTCCCAAAGTGCTGGCATTACAAACATGGGCCACCATGGCTGGCGTCAGTAAGTTTCTTTATCATATTTTCCCACCTATGTGTGTCAGGCCAAGCAGTGGCTATGCCAAATGACTCTGTCCCCTGCAATACACACAATCATAGTTATATACCACTACTGAGTTTCCACTTACTGTGGCCAGAACTGACCCAAGAAACCTAGCAATAGTCAGCCAGGCTGCTCCTATCAGGAAAACTGGTATACCCTGAAACATGGAGCAAATGGCTAAAGGAGAAATTGAAGAGGGAGGCTGATATTAAGACAGGTAAGCAAGGTATCTGAACCCCTCTAAATCAGGAAAGTACATTGCTGAAATCTTCCTATGTGTCAGAGGGTGAGCTGAGACTACAGAAAATACAGTGTAGGAGAGGCCTCAAGGGTGCCTCCCGCCAGGAGAAGCTGAGGCCCTGCTGGCAAATATTTACTCAGTCTCAGCCTACACGTCAAATATCCAGTCCGTGTGGTCATCTAGTCTGTCCGTAAATAGTGAAAAATAGGCATTCTTTGCTTCTCTTAAGCAACCTGTTCCTGTGTTCAGTAATCTTTCCTATTAAAAAGGTGTTCTTGGCCAGGCATGGTGGCTCATACCTGTAATCCTGGCACTTTGGGATGCCAAGGACTGGTGGATCACCTGAAGTCAGGAGTTCAACACCGGCCTGGCCAACATAGCGAAACCTTGTCTCTACTAAAAATACAAAAATTAGCTGGGTGTGGTGGTGAGCAACTATAATCCCAGTTACTTGGGAGACTGAGGCAGGAGAATTGCCTGATTCTCCGCCCGGTGGGCAGAGGTTGCAGTGAATCAAGATCACACCACTTCATTCCAGCCTAGGCAAAAGAGCAAAACTCCTTCCGGAAAAAAAAAAAAAAAAGTGTTATTTTGTGTCTGATTTAAATGTTTTCCATCCACTTCCTTATATCTGCCTAAAAAGAGATAATCGGTGGCACTTAAACAATGTATTTATATTTTCACTCCTACTAAGAACTCCTTAAGGTTTTTTTTTTCTCTATTAAAGCAGCCCCAACTCCTCAGACATCTCCTAAGGTTTAAGTCCCATTTTTTCATGGCTTTAATCAATTCCATTGCTCATCAGTGGTCCCTTTCCAATTTTGCCACATTTACCTTAAGATGTAAAGACCACAGCACAGTGTGCTGGATTCAATACTCTGAGGAACAGATCAATAAAAGGCTGGTTTCCCAGCTTCTGAAAGAAGACCACACAATAAAAGCCAGGGTCATGTTCATGCCAAAATATCACTAATATATAACAGCCCCGCGTTGCTGATTCATTCAGTGTGCGCTCCATTTGCTGCCCACCTCCCTGGTATATCTCTGTGGGCTGTGTTGAGTGCTCCTGCACATAACCTTGTACTGACCTTCCTGAACAGCACTGCTGGAGAAGAGAGAGCCACAGGAGTTCACAAGTTTAAAATGCGGTAAGAGCAGCCAGTTCTCATTATCACAGATGACTAGAGCATTACAAAAGTTTAGAAGAGAAAGAATGCTCAATCTAGCACCACAACAAGAAAGGAGGAAATATATATATATACATATACATATATATCCACACACATATACATATGTGAATATATGTGTGTGTGTGTGTGTGTGTGGATATATATCCACACACACACACACACACACACACACACATATACATATACATATATATAAAGGAAAGCATCTATATAAAGGTAAGCATCTGTATAAAGGTAAGCCTCTGTATAAAGGTAAGCATTATCTGTATAAAGGTAAGCATCATCCTCATTCACCAGTTCATAGGGTTGATAAGTAAAAAGACCAACAGAAAGCCAGAAGTACCTGGAGCTTGTTAGAAAATTTATCACAGCAGGGGCAGGAATCACTCGGCCAGTTTTCTCTCTTGCTTTTGCTTTCCATGTGCATATAAAATCAAGCTGCTTGCTCCTCACAAGGACAAACTACTGCAACCTGAACTTTCCATTTTTTTCTCCCTGAAGTGAAACAAAGTTGTGGAGGTGAAAGCCCAGTAAATGTTCTAATCAAGACTGAGAACTAAAACCCAACAACTAAGACTTAAGCAAAGAAGAAAACAGATTCCAGAATCAGCACAGAGCCTGCTGCTCCTGCTGCTGGAGGCATCGCTAACACACTCACCCAAGCCTTAGCTCTTAATAGAGACATGTCCGCAGCTGAATGCCCCAGGCCTCTCTGTGCCTGGAAGGGCTGAGGCCCTGCTGGCAAATGTTTACTCAGTCTCAAAACATCCCTTCCAGAGTGATATTTTTCTTTACAGTGCTGATGAAACACAGCCCTTGGAGGCTGGCGAGATAGCACCAGGGTCATGTGTCACTGACCCTCGCAGAGCATCCACCACAGGGCCTGCGCCATCTCACATAGTCCCAGAGTGAGTTCCGTTCTCTGGAATGTTGGTTTAATGCCCAAAGTGTAAGCTTGGCAACCTAAGGTGAACATTTTCATAGAGAGTCACCTGCAAAACCAGTATATCCAATTATATTCACTTAATAATTGAATTCTATTTCCAAAAGGATGGATCACTATTTGTGATATATAGACCTATTAAAAATACAGTGAAGATAAGAACTACCTGTACTTCCATGCCCATTGCAGCACTATTCACAGTAGCCAACATACAGAAACAATATGTTGATACGCCCATCAACAGATCAATTAATAAAGAGCACATGACATATACATGCAATGAAATATTATTCGGCCATGAAAATGAAAAAGCAGAAAAACATGTGCTACAGCATGGGTGAGTCTTGAAGACATTATGACAAGTGAAATAGGCCAGACCCAAAAGGACAAATATCATGTGAGTCCACTTATATGAGGTATCTAAAGTAGTCGAATTCTCCAAAGCAGAAAGTAGAAGTGGTTGCCAGGGGCTGAGGGGAGGGCAAAATGGGGAGATGTTCAAAAGGTATAAAGCTTCGGTTATGCAAGACGAAAAAGTTCTATAGATCTATTGTGCAGCATTGTTCTTATAGTAAACAGCACTGTACATATGGTATGCTTAAAATTTTGTTGAGGGGAGATCTCATGTCATGTTTGTAACCACAGTTTTTTAAACCTGATTCTCCTCTACTGCATTCCATTATAAATGGAAAACTGAATTGACAGTAAAATTATGTGCATGTCAAAAGAATAATACACACACGCAATGAGAATAAAGTAAGAACAAATGAAGACAGGGTTCTAGGCTCAGGACAGGTCTGCTATGCTCAGCATCCCTACACCTAGAAAGAAGGCCAGCTTGAGGGGTGTATGAACCACACCCTGTGCTCAGAACAGGCACACACTTCATTTAATACTCTGCTGTTGCTATCTAGAAATTCTTAACAATTTTTTTAAATTTTCATTTTGTGCTGGTCTCCACAAATTATGTAGCTAGTCCTTCCCAGAACTAATTGTGTCTGTTTACACACATACATAGTTCATTCTATGTGACTGGATAATTTGTGGCATCCAATCATTATTATATAATCTGCGCATGATGGAGCAAATGTAATAAAATAAGAAAATGTCAGGATGTTAGACACAGGTGGTCAGCTAAAAGCTGCTTTTGTAACCATATAAAGAAATTAAGCTGGGAGGTTGGGGCATTGTACTTGAGGGTAAAAGAGATTTGGAAATCCCTCACTTTGGGCTTTCCTCTACCCGACAGGACCCAGGATGTACCTGTGGGCAGGTAAATTACCATTGCTGCCCATCCAAACACATCTCCCTCAAGGAACTGGGAAGACCTGGAAAGCTATGCTCATCAAATTTCCTCTAGGCTGGTGTCTCCTGATATTCTTTGCTAAAAATGGATCCTTTGTGCTTATCACAGTAATGGTGGCTGCTAGAAACTGTAAGTGATGACTGCTCTTTTTTACCAAGCCACCACCTCAGTTCGCTGAAGGAATTTTTCAGGATCATCTAAAGGAATCAGAAAAAAACAGATGCTTTCAGAGACTTGAATTAAGTAACCTTGCAACAACTAGGCAATAAAGTTGAATGTAGTTTTTAAATAACTTAAATGAAAATGGAGACAAGTCTAGCCTAAATGACTCTGTAATCTATACAGAGATAATTGACTAAGAATGACTTAAAAATATATTTATTTCAAGGTATAATCAGACAAACCCTTACTCCCTCAGTTTGTTTAAGTTTTTTTTTTTTAATCTTATAGTAGGCTGCCTTTTATAGTAATGTCAGGGATGTAAACTATTCATTAACACTAATTGTCAACTTTAACTTATTTTTTAAAAAAGAGAGAGAGAGAGGTCCTTCCTTATTACATCTCAGACAAGATCCCATAAGAAAAGACAGCATCCTGCACCAGGTGTATCAGATCATGCTTATAATCTCAGCACTTTGGGAGGCACTGGTGGGAGGATTGCTTGAGCCCAGGAATTCGAGACAAGAGTGGACAACATAGTGAGACCTCCTCTCTACAAAAAAATGAATAAAGTTAGCTGGCTGTGGTGGCATACACCTGTAGTCCCAGCTACTCAGCAGGCTGAAGTGGGAGGTTTGGGAAGTCAAGGTCACAGTGAGCCACGATCATGTCAGTGCACTCCAGCTTGGGCAACAGAGTAAGACCCTGGAACCTGTCTCCAAAAATTAAAAAAGGGGGGAAAAAAAGATCTTCTCTCCATTATTGATGATATGCACTGATTAATTTATGAAAAATCTAGGGGCCTTGCTTTGGTAGTTTCAATCTCCTTTTTCATCAGCTCTTCCACCAGGATGCCTCACAATCAGCAGATTGAACTGGCTTGCATTTTTGTTTCTTCTCCTTCCTTCTCTCTAATTGAAGCACAATTAAATAATCTCATGATTAGAAGAAAGAGTCTGATAATGGGATCATCAGCTCCTTACATAATTATGAAAACTGTGTGAGCAAGATGTGGCCCCTACAAAATCACACTCCCAAGACAGGTTCTATCTAATTAATGCTAAGAGCATCATTTCTTTCCCCAGCTCACTCCACGACCAACCATCTGGCTTGCACATGTAAGAAAGTTTATGACAATAAATAAATCAGACTACGTTTCTCTGATGAACACTGTTTACACTCAAAGTGGAATAGCCAGAAGAGATCCTAGCAGGGGATCATCCAGTAACATCTGCATCTACAAGCGAGATGGAAAATTCCTAACCACTCAAGAGAGTCTCATATCTATTGTTTGAATGTCTTATTTTCTTTATCGCTTCTCATCAAAGCTTACATTTTGGAAACACCCATGGCAATGGGCAGGACAAATATACTTGAGGTCTTTGAGTAACTCCAAGGAATTTGAGTTTTATATTAATGTCCTGTATTTTCTTAGAAAAAAAATTCATTTGGTCAATCTACAACTTTCAGTAAGCACCTACTATGTGCAAGTTCTATGTTACGGTTCCTGCCTGTCATTGGACAGCATAAAATTTATCACCTGTTTAGATCAGAAGAGAACAAGAAAAATGGAAAGGAAAACAATCCTTCAAAACTCAGACAACCTCAGTAAACATTTTGAGTATTCAAAGGAGTAAGATTTGACTTAATCATTCAACAAGCATTTGTTGTAGCCCAAATCCTTCCTAATATCTAACCAAAATCTTTCTATGCAACCAGGCACGGTGGGTCATGCCTCTAATCCCAGCACTTTGGGATGCCAAGGTGGGTAGATCACTTGAGGTCAGGAGTCAAAAGCAGCATGGCCAACATGGTGAAACCCCATCTCTACTAATAATACAAAAATTAGTTGGGTGCTGTGGCACATGCCGATAATCTCAGCTACTTGGGAGGTTGAAGTATGAAAATCATTGGAACCCAGGAGGCTGAGGTTCCAGTAATCCAAGATCGCACCACCGCCCTCCAGTGTGGGCAACAGAATGAAACTGTATCTCAAACAAACCAAAAAAAAAAAAACCACAAATAGTGATAAATAGTGATAACATCAAAGGCTGGCAAAGTTGCAAAGGAAATACATCACCCATACATTGTTGGTGGAGTAGTCACTTAAAACTCTCTATGCTAGGCACCAGAGAAAGGCAAAGCCCAATGCAAGGAAATCCAAAAAAAAAAAAAAAAAAAACTCTCTATGCCATACTTTAAAATACATTTTTTTCTGTCTTCAGTGTAGATTACTATTTACCAACTTTCACAGAATTAATTTTAATTCAACAAATAGTGATTTAGTGCCCATTACATGCCAAATACTACAGGCCCTAAGAATAGGACCATAATTATGGTCCTCATCCTATCAGCAAAACACATGCATGCAGCTATATGCTAAACTAGGAGTATGATGAAGTGCAGCAGAAAAACAGAGAAAGCAGCTGGTTCTTCCCTGAAAGATCAGCAGCATTTCACTAGGAGGGCAAAGGAATAGAGGACCATTCTAGAGAGAGGGGGCCACAAACAAAAGATGATAGATGAGAGCAAGACGCTAGAGTGAAAAAAACTATTAAATACATGCTAAATAATTTGAAATTCATCCAGTAGGCCATAGGAAGCCATAAACATTTATCAAGCCAGCATAGGATGGTAACATGACCAGAGTCTTATTTTAGATCTGTCTGGAGGCAGAGAAGACTGAATCAGGGGAAAGTAACTAGAGCCAAGTTTTGAGAGGCTATTGCAAAAACAGCCAAAAGATTATGTGAATGTGGAGTTCTGCAGAAAATAGGATTGAAAAATTCTAAGATTTTATAACCAATTAAATGAATGGAGTAAAGGGGAGGAAAAGGAAGGGCACATTGCAATACATCAATTGGGAAGTGTAGCGGATATGATGCCAAAAACAAAGAAGAGGAATAAATGTGGACAATAATTTCATCTGGGAACATACAATCTGCCTTTCATATCCATAGGTTCTGCATCTGTGAATTCAACCAACTGCAAATGGAAAATATTCCAAAAAAATTACACGTGTATGAACGTGTATAGACTTTTTTCTTATCATTAATCCCTAAACAATATAGTATAACAACTATTTACACAGCATTTACATTCTATTAAGTATTATAAGTAACATAGAGATAATTTAAAAAATCTGACATAGTGGCTCACACCTGTAATCCCAGCACTTTGGGAGGCTGAGGTAGGCAGATCACATTTATATCAAGGATTTGAACATCCACAGATTTTGGGTTCTGCAGGGGTTCTGGAACCAATTCCATATGGACACTGAGGGATAACTGTATTGATTTGGGGTATTCACTAGATATCCAGGTAAATATGTCAATTGGGCATTTGAACTTACTCACAAAGTCTGTAAGATTGTAAGTCATCAAACCATCAGATCATAATAGATAAGATTATTCAGGGTGAAAGTATAGCCCTACGAAAAAGGGAGAAGGACAGAACTTGAGGCCATCTACATTAGGGAAGGAAGAGGAGATGTTAGAAACAGATGCTCAGTGCCACAAAGAAAAATCAGCATTGTGACAAAAGATCTCTCAGCAAGGCAATTTTACTTTCTGCAGCAAAGGTGCTGTCCACCAGCAATCTTGCTGCAAAAGCACAATGAACAAAGGAAAGGCAGGAATACTTATTCCTTACACATTGAGTCTTTACTGCTGTGCCCTATCTGTGTTGGTTGGAGCTGGACCTCATAGTCTAAGCTAAACTTGATTGGCTAACAACTTAAAATTCTTTTTAAGGTAAAGATAATGGAGAGCAAAGGAAAAGAGGAAGTTGCTTGTGGAAGGACTTAGAAAAGTAATAACATTTCTAAATAAGGAAGGGGCATAGGCTACAAGCTGGGACATGCCTGTGAGCATGTCTAGCACAAATATCTTGGTTAAAGTACAAGGACAGGGAGCCACAGTGGCTCACGCCAGTTGACCTGGTGTTTGAGGAGGCAAAGCTATGTGTTGGAGGCCAGTCTGGGCAACATAGAAATATCACATCCATTTAAAAAAAAAACTTAAAATACAAGGACATGGAATGTACTACATGCCTGTGAGCATGTCTAGTACAAATATCTTGGTTAAAGTACAAGGACATAGAATGCACTTATTCTTTTATATCTAACAGCTACATAGGTTAGGTCTTAACAAAGAGTTACTAGCAAAAAGCAAGAAGGCTTTGAAGAAAGTTGGTCTTTAAAAGAAACTATTATTTCTGGCCGGGCACAGTGACTCATGCCTATAATCCCAGCACTTTGGGAGGCTGAGGCAGGTGGGTCACCTGAGGTCCTGAGTTTAAGACCAGCCTGACCAACATGGAGAAACCCCATCTCTGCTATAAAAAATATATATATACACAAAATTAGCTGGGCATGGTGGCATATGCCTGTAATCCCAGCTACTGGGGAGGCTGAAGCAGGCGACTTGCTTGAACCTGAGAGGCAGAGGTTGCAGTGAGCTGAGATCACAGTACTGTACTCCAGCTGGGCAACAAGAGTGCAACTCTGTCTCAAAAAAAAAAGAAAAAGAAAAGAAAAGAAACTATTATTATTCTTTAACCAGAAGAGAAACTTTGAAGAGGAATTTCTCACTTTCTACAGGAGGCAATGTAAAAGATTGAAAAAGAGGCAAAAAGGTATGAGAGGGAAAAGACAAAAAAAAACAAGTTTCAGGAATAAGTGAAAAGAAAGTTTTAGGAATGAGAAATGCTATAAAAAGATTATAAGATAATTTTTATATATTTAATAAATATATAAAATATATGTAAATTTATTATATAAATATATAATTTGTGTATTTTATATAAATTATAATCTCTTTATTTAATATAAAAATGTATATTTATATAATTTATATTATATATAAGATAATCTTTTATATATTTATATATAATATATATTATATAATATATATTTTATATAAACTACAAATATAAATGTACTCATAGGATTATAATATAAATATAATATAAATATTTTATATAATTATAAGATAAGATGGGAACTGCAAAAATATTGCATTTGGCAAGTATGGGACAATTGAATATAAAGAAATTGCAATTTAGTGTTAGAGGAAATATAAACCTCGGGCAATTGAGGTGGGAATTTGAAGGGAAAAAAACACGTGGAGCTAGAGGAAAGGAAAATAGGGAAGTGTTGTTTTTTATTTGTTTGTTTTGGAAAATTGCAAGCAAAGCCAACAATGAGGTCGCCAGGGCAGGATAGGCCAAGGATACTGAAGAGTGAAGCAAACAAACACAGGAATAGGAAATAAGACTGATTAGCAATGAGCACTTTATGGATCCTACAGACATAGGTAATCATAAATTTATAGTAAGCGGCTATCACCACAGAACCAAGACTTTTCTCAATAGCCTTCAGCAACTGGGAGAAAACACATGGTTGGGTTGATTCAACTTTGAGGTGTGTTAACATGAGTGTGGCAAAAACGGTCGGGGTGGGGGTGGGCAGGCAGGGTCATTAAACTGATCTGGGACGAGAGGAGAAACAGTGAAGAGAGAAAGGGGCAGGGAGCCTGGGGAAATGGTGGGCAGGACATCGAAAGACTGGAGCCTCGAGCTTGATCACAAGTTTCATGGGTGTTAAGGAATGACAGCAGTGATGGCATAGTAGTTTCTACTCAGCAGAATTTCAAAAAGTGTTTCAGGAAGAGCTGTTCTAAGGCACTTGTGGTTCAAAGAAGTAGTACAGTTGACAGCAAAAGATGGTGAGAGCGCTTCAAAGGATATTTCTTACTATAGTTAAAATCAGTGACTAGGGTTCACTTCCAGGTGCTCTGCAATATTTTAATATTGAACGTCAGAGTAAAATTTTAGTGGAGGATGTGAAATCTTTGGAACACTGGGGCACTGGAACTTGTAGAGATTCCTGTCAGCTGGAGCCTCTGTAGACCACTCTTAACTCTCTTCTGTGTTTTTAGAAAACCATACTAAGCCAGTTTGAGTTAGGTTTTCCACTGCTTGCAACATGGGTCCTAACTAATACTACAAATAACAAACAAAAAAAACTGACTAAGGCAATGAAGGGGACTTACTGACTTATTTAACAGGAAATTCCAGTGGTAGTTCTAGCTTCAGGGTTGGTTTGATTCAGGGGCTCAATGATGTCATCAGGAATCTGACTTTTACTGTTACTCCTCTGTGTCTTCCATGGTGACAAGTCCATTGTAAGGCTGGCTTCTTATATGGTGCACTACATTACACACCACACCATTCCAGAGGAGAGAAAGGACTTCTTTTCCAGAAGCATCAAAAAAAAAAAAAAAAATCCTTTCTAACCCCCCTATTCTACAATGGATTACATGCCACGGCAGGAACTCTGGCCAGGAAGGAGATGCAATTATTTCAATTAGTTATATTTAAAAATGGGGAGTTATTGTCCCCATAAAAATCCATATCCTTCATGAGGTAGGTGTGGTTAACCAAGCAAAAATCAGAGTTAACAAGAGAAAGGGAAATATGCACAGAAACACATCATACTATTTTCTTTGTAGTTTATGGGCAATATTCCTCTCTGCATTAGGATTCTGTAATATACTGCAAAGACATAATTAAGAAAAAATTTAGCTTGGACCAGATGACATCACCTGCTATAATGCTAAACTGTTAAAAAGTGTTTTTTCATTATGTTCTTTTTCCTATCTATGAACTCATGTTTCAAATTACATTTCAGTTGATGGGGGAAGTTTCTTCAGCAGCTGTAGATAACTGCTCTGTTAATTATCACTTAGAGAGCAGTCCAGTTTCCAGTGTGCCTCTCAAGATATCCCTTTTCCTTCATTCTAGAAAAAATGTATTATTGCCTTGAAGCACAAGCTGAATTCTCCTTTAGTTTGAAAATATGACTCTTCTTTTTTCTATGAGAATGAAAAAAATAAAAGCCTCTGTGACTTGACTCTATTATAGCCTTTTGCCTGTATGTGAATTTTAACTAATTTAACTAATTTAGTAGCTTATCTTAACTAATAGAAACACACTAATTTAGCATTCTTTTCTATGTAGCTTTTCCTGGAGGTAGATATAGTTTCATTCATGATGAAACTAGAGCATCTAATTGACAAGTTAATTTTTCAGATCTTTGGTTCTTCCAAACCAAAAAGAAAAAAAAAGTTAATTTTACTCCTATATATGCTTTGCAGCCGTCCTATTACAATAAGGGAGAAATATCATGGTGAATTATACAGGTCCTGTAGTTATTCCAATCACTCAAAAAAGATATTTCTTATGTTTCCAGAAGTGTGTTGGCACTAGAGTGCAGTATATCGTCCACACCCCCTAGAAGGTCATCCAGTTGGGAGACAAGCCATGCTCTTAGTGTGGAATTAAAAGTCAGAAGTGGCAATACAGAGTATAACAGTCATGTAAAAACAGTGTGGGGTCTCAGGAAAGGGGAGTGAAGATGACCGTGACTCTGAGAGGCTAAAGGAGATGCCTAGGAAAGGAGAACTTGAGTTGGGCATTACAGAATATTGAGGTTGGATGATAGAGAAAGGACATGGTGGTCATGGTGAGGGATTGTGGGGAGCAGATAGGGAGCATTTGTGTTTCAAAAGCTGATAAGAACCTGTCTCTTTAAAGATAAAGGATTGATCTGGCATGGTGGCTCACACCTGTAATCCCAGCACTTTGGGAGCAGGAGGTGGGCAGACCACCTGAGGTAAGGAGTTTGAGACCAGTCTGGCCAACATGGTGAAACCTCATCTCTGTTAAAAATATAAAAATTAGCCAGATGTGGTGGTGCATGCCTATAATCCCAGCTACTCGGGAGGCTGAGGCAGGAGAATGGCTTGAACCCAGGAGGTAGAGGCTTCAGGGAGCCGAGATTGCACCACTGCACCACAAGAGTGAAACTCCAACTTGTGGGATGATCCAAGATGGCCAAATAGGAACAGCTCTGGATTGCAGTTCCCAGTGAAAACTCAGAAGGTGAGTGATCACCACTCTTCCAAATGAATTTTTACTGCCCACAGACCAGGAGATTCCTGGGAGGAAAAGTGCCACTAGTCTCCAGCGCAGCTGTTTCAGCCTGCGCAGTGGGTGTCTGCACAAAAACTCATACAAATCCAGGCACCATTTCAACTGGCAACTGGAATGCCAAGAGACAGAGTCATCCATTCAACTGAAATAAACGGGGCTGAAACAGAGAGCCAGGTGATCTGGCTCGGCTGGTCCCACCCCCACAAAGATCAGTAATCTGAAACGCTCTGGATTGAGAGTTTCACAGCAAGCACAGCTGGACCCGGGATGGTTCAGCTCTGTAGGTGGAAGGGTGTCCACTATTACTGAGGCAGTCCATCACTACCAAGGCACTGCGCCATTACTGAGGCAGTCCACCATTTCTGAGGCAATCCGCCATTACAGAGACAGTCAGCCATTACAGAAACAGTCTGCCATTACTGAGGCAGACTGCCATTATCGAGGCAGGCTGCCATTACCGAGGCAGGCTGCCATTACCGAGGCAGGCTGCCATTACCAAGGCAGTTCTAACTATACCTCTATAAACAAAACCGCAAGGAAGTTCACGCAGCAGCTGGGCAGAGCACACGGCAGCTCAGCAATGCCTCTGCTGGCAGACTGTGAATAGGCTACCTCCTCTCTGGGCAGGGCATCTCTGAAAAAAGGCAGCAGAAAGACATGAACTTATAAATAAAGCACCACCTTCCCAACACAGAGCACCTGGGAAAAAAAGGTGGTTATGAGTTCCACTGCAGCAGACAAAAACGTACCTGCCCAGCAGCTCTGAACAGAACGATGGAGATCACAGCTCAGCACTTGAGCTCTTATAAGGGACAGACTGTCTCCTCAAGCAGCTCCCTGAGCCCTGTATAACCAAAGAGACATCTCATAAATGAGAGCTCAGGCTGACATCTGGCGGATATCCTTCTGGGACAAAGATAACAGAAGAAGAAACTGGCAGCAACACTTACTGTTCTGCAGCCACTGCAGGTGATCCCCAGGAAAGCAGGGTATGGAGTGGACCTCCGGCAGTCCTACAGCAAGGGGGCCTGACTGTTAGAAGGAACACTAAGAAACAGAAAGAAATAACTTCATCAGCAACAAAAAGGATGTCCACTCAGAGGCCCCATCTGAAAGTCACCAACCACAAAGACCACAGGTAGATAAATTAACAAAGCTGGGAAGAAACCAGTGCAAAAACGATGAAAATACCCAAAACCAGAATGCCTCTCCCCCTTCAAGGGATCACAACTCCTCACCAGCAAGGGAACATGGCTGGATGGAGAATGAGTCTGATGAATTGACAGCAACAGGCTTCAGAAGGTGGATAATAACAAACTTACCTGAACTAAAAGATCATGTTCTAACCCAATGCAAAGAAACTAAGAACCTTGAAAAAAAGTTCAACGAAATATTAATGAGAATAAACAGCTTAGAGAGGAATACAAATGAATTTATGGAGCTGAAGAACACAACGCAAGAACTTTGCGAAGCATACACAAGTTTCAATAGCCAAATCGACCAACCAGAATATCAGAGATTGAAGATCAACTCAATGAAATAAAATGAGAAGGCAAGATTAGAGAAAAAAATAGTAAAAAGAAATTAACAAAGCCTCCAAGAAATATGGGATTATGTTAAAAGACCTAATCTACATTAGATAGGTGTACCTGAATGTGATGGAGAGAATGAATCCAAGCTGGAAAACACTCTACAGGATATTATCCAGGAGACCTTCCCCAACCTAGCAAGGCAGGCCAACATTCAAGTCCAGAAAATGCAGAGAACACCACAAAGATATTCCTCACACCACAAAGATATTCCTCAAGAAGAGCAACCACAAGGCATATAATCGTCAGATTCACCAGGGTTGAAATGAAGGAAAAAATGCCAAGGGCAACCAGAGAGAAAGGTCGGGATACCCACAAAGGGAAGCCCATCAGACTCACAGTGGATCTCTCAGCAGAAACCCTACAAGCCAGAAGAGACTGGAGGCCAATATTCAATATCCTTAAAGAAAAGAACTTTCAACCTAGAATTTCATATCCAGCCAAACTAAGCTTCATAAGTGAAGGAGAAATAACATCCTTTATGAACAAGCAATTGTTGATAAATTTTATCACCCAGGTCTGCTTTACAAGAGCTCCTGAAAGAAGCACTAAACATAGAAAGGAACAACCAGTACCAGCCACCCCAAAAACATACCGAATGGTAAACAGCATCGACACAATGAAGAAACTGCGTCAACTAATGGGCAAAACAACCAGCTAGCATTAAAATGGCAGGATTGAATTCACACATAACAATATTAACCTTAAACGTAAATGGGCTAAATGCCCCAATCAAAAGACACAGACCGACAAATTTGAAAAAAAGTCAAAACCCATCAGTGTGCCGTATCCAGGAAACCCATCTTACATGGAAGGATACACATAGGCTCAAAATAAAGGGATGGAGGAAGATCTACCAAGCAAATGGAGAGCGAAAAAAAGCAGGAGCTGCAATCCTAGTCTCAGATAAAATAGACTTTAAACCAACAAAGATCAAAAGAGACAAAGAAGGGCATTACATAATGGTAAAATGATCAATGCAACAAGAAGAGCTAACTATCCTAAATATATATGCACACAATACATGAACACCCAGATACATAAAGCAAGTTCTTAATGACTTACAAAGAGACTTAGACTCCCACACAGTAATAGTGGGAGACTTTAACCCTCCACTGTCAATATTAGACAGATCAATGAGACAGAAAATTAACAAGGATATCCAGGAGCTGAACTCAGACCTGGACCAAGTAAACTTTATAGACATTTACAGAACTCTCCACCCAAAATCCACAGAATATACATTCTTCTCAGCACCACATCACACCTACACTAAAATTGACCACATAATTGGGAGTAAATCACTCCTCAGCAAATGCAAAAGAATGGAAATCGTAACAGTCTCTCAGACCACAGTGCAATCAAATTAGAACTCAGAATTTAGAAACTAACTCAGAACCGCACAACTTCATGGAAACTGAACAACCAGCTCTTGAATTTTGACTGGATAAACAATGTAATGAAGACAGAAATATAGATGTTCTTCAAAACCAATGAGAATGAAGACACAACATACCAGAATCTCTGGGACACATTTAAAGCAATGTCTAGAGGAAAATATATAGCAATAAATGCCTACATGAGAATCAAGAAAAGATCTAAAATTGACACCTAATCGTCAAAATTGAAAGAGCAAGAGGAGCAAGATCAAAAAAACTCAAAAGCTAGCAGAACACAAGAAATAACTAAGATCAGAGCAGAACTGAAGGAGATAGAGACACAAAACACCCTTCAAAAAATTAATAAATCCAGGAGGTGGTTTTTTGAAAAGATCAACAAAATAGATGACTAGCCAGATTAATAAGAAAGAAAAGAGAGAATAATCAAATAGATGCAATAAAAAACAATAAAAGGGATATCACCACAGATTCCACAGCAATATAAACCACCATCAGAGATTACTACAAACAGCTCTATGCACATAAACCAATAAACCTAGAATAAATGGACAAATTCCTGGACACCTGCACCCTCCCAAGCTTAAACCAGGAAGATATCCTGGTTTTTTATTTATTCCCTGAACAGATCTATTCCCTGAATAGATCAATAGCAAAGGCTAAAGTTGAGGCAGCAATTAATAGCCTACCAACCACAAAAAGCCCAGGTCCAGATGGGTTCACAGCCGGATTCTACCAGACATACAAAGAGGAGTTGATACCACTACTTCTAAAACTGTTCCAAACAACTCAAAAAGAATGAATCCTCCTCAAATCATTTCATGAGACCAACATCATCCTGATACCAAAACCTGGCAGAGACTCAACAAGAGAAGAAAACTTCAGGCAAATCTCCATGATGAACATAAATGCAAAAATCTTCAACAAAATACTGGCAAACCAATTGCAACAGCACATCAAAAAGCTTATCCATCACAATCAAGTAGGCTACATGCCAGGGATGAAAGTCTAGTTCAATATATGCAAATTCATAAATGTAACTCACCAGATAAACAGAACCAAAGACAAAAACCACATGATTATCTCAATAGATGCAGAGAAGACCTTCGACAAAATTCAGCAGTGCTTTATCCTAAAAACTCTCAATAAACTAGGTATGGATGGAACGTATCTCAAAATTAAAAAAAAGCTATTACGACAAACCCACAGCCAATATCATACTGAATGGGAAAAAACTGGAAGCATTCCCTTTGAAATCAGGCACCAGACAAGGATGCCTTCTCTCACCACTCCTATTCCATATAGTATTGGAAGTTCTAGCCAGAGCAATCAGGCAAGAAAAAGAAATAAAGGGTATTCAATTAGGAAAAGAGGAAGTCAAATTGTCTCTATTTGCAGACCACATGATTGTATATATAGAAGACCCTATCATCTCAGCCCAAAATCTTCTGAAACTGAAAAGCAACTTCAGCAAAGTCTCAGGATACAAAATCAATGTGCAAAAGTCACAAGCATTCCTATACACCAATAACAGACTAAAAGAGAGCCAAATCAAGAATCAACTGCCATTTACAATTGCTACAAAGAGAATAAAATACCTGGGAATACAACTAATAAAGGATGTAAAGGACCTCTTCAAGGAGAACTACAAACCACTGCTCAATGAAATAAGAGAGGACACAAACAGATGGAGAAATATTCCATGCTCATGGTTAGGAAGATTCCGTATCATGAAAATGGCCATATTACCCAAAGTAATTTATAGATTCAATGCTATCCCCATCAAGCTACCAATGGCCTTCTTCACAGAATTGGAAAAAAACACTTTAAACTTCATATGAAACCAAAAGAGAGCCCATATAGCCAAGTCAATTCTAAGCAAAAGAACAAAGCTGGAGGCATCACCCTACCTGACTTTAAACTATACTACAAGCCTACAATAATCAAAACAGCATGGTACTGGTACCAAAACAGAGATATAGACCAATGGAACAGAACAGAGGCCTTGGAGGCAATGCCATACATCTACAACCATCTGATCTTTGACAAATCAGACAAAAACAAGCAATGGGGAAAGGAGTCCCTGTTTAATAAATGGTGTTGGGAAAACCGGCTAGCCATGTGCAGAAAGCAGAAACTGGACCCCTTCCTGACACCTTACACTAAAATTAACTCCAGATG
>NW_016107327.1:11721126-11741544 GCF_001604975.1 Cebus imitator | reverse complement strand
CCATTGTGGAAGACAGTGTGGCGATTCCTCAAGGACCTAGAAATAGAAATTCCATTTGACCCAGCAATCCCATTACTGGGTATATATCCAAAGGATTATAAATCATTCTACTATAAGGACACATGCACACATATGTTCATTGCAACACTGTTTACAATAGTAAAGACTTGGAACCATCCCAAAATGCCCATCGATGATAGACTGGACAGGGAAAATGTGGCACATATACACCATGGAATACTATGCAGCCATAAGAAACAATGAGTCATGTACTTTGTAGGGACATGGATGAACCTGGAAACCATCATTCTCAGCAAACTGACACCAGAACAGAAAATCAAACACTGCATGTTCTCACTCATAGGCGGGTGTTGAACAACGAGAACACGTGGACACAGGGAGGGGAGGATCACACACTGAGGTCTGTTGGGGGGACTAGGGGAGGGACAGTGGGAGGTAGGGAGTTAGGGAGGGATAACATGGGGAGAAATGCCAGATATAGGTGATGGGGATGGAGGCAGTAAACCACATTGCCATGTATGTACCTATGCAACAATCCATTACATGTACCCCAGAACCTAAAATGCAATATTATATATATACATAATATATATATTATAAATATTATATTTATACAATAAATGTTATATATTATTATATATATTTTAGATATTATATATATTATATTATATATTATATAAATATTATATAATATATAATATATATTATAAATATTATATAATATATAAAATAAATATATTATATATTTTTTATATATATTATATATATATATATAAAAGAGTGAAACTCCATCTCAAAAAAAAAAATGGTCAGACATGGTGACTCAAGCCTGTAATCTCAGCACTTTGGGAGGCCGAGGCGGGTGGATCACCTGAGGTCAGGAGTTCAAGACCAGCCTGGCCAACATGGTGAAATCTAGTCTCCACTAACACTACAAAAATTAGCTGGGCACATTGTGGGCACCTGTAATCCCAGCTACTAGGGAGGCTGAGGCAGGACAATCTCTTGAACCCGGGAGGTGAAGGTTTCAATGAGCCGATAGCCTGAGTGACAGAGTAAGACCTTGTCTCAAAACAAAAAAAAAAGAGGAAAGATCATGTTGAAGAACACAGGGGAAAATTGACTACTGATTACCTTAAACCTTTTGACAATGGAGGCTACTCCGGAACATCTGATCAGAGGGACATGATACTAAGATGGAGCTAAAACTATATGGTTGCAAGAGAAATGACCAGACTACAAATCAGTGTAAGAATCCAACTACAAACCAGCGTAAGAATCCAGCAGTGATGCAATCTGCAGCAGCAGGGGCAGCTGGCATCTCCCTTCTACAAAAAAGTATGGCAACAGAAGAGAAGAGGAATGACTTGTTCTTGGGTTCCAATCTTGTGATCGTGTGAACAGTAGGGCTGGGTTAAAGGTTATAGTGAGCCATCAAAGGGAAGTCATCTTGTAAACAGTTGGGGAGTGATAAATATATTCAAACCAAATTGGGATATAATGCAATTGAAAGTTGACTTCTGGATCCCCAGAGTTATGGTCAGCTAGCTGCACAAGTTCTCTTCATTATGGCAGTAATCTCTTAGTCCTGTGATTGAATATTTTGGACCCAACTTAGTGTATCACTCTCTTTCCACAAGCTCTTGTAGGAGAGGTCCAACCAGACTGTACAAGTAAAATAATGCTAACTAGTGGTTTTAGTGACCTAAAGGAAATACTGCAATTGTCAAAGCACTTAATGACCATCTTGGAAGAATATGGCATAGTGATGTATTTATTACTGTGTGCAGGTAACGTGAGTGGTTGCCTATTTAAAATGAAAAAAAATTCAGCCCAGCACATAGATATGCCTACATATGTCACCAGTTCTAAGTCTAGGCAGTCTCAAATGTTAGTGCACAGTAATCTCAAGTATTTATTTAAAATGCAGATTCACTGCATCTGGCACAGCCCTACAATTTACATTATTAAGCCCCCCCAGTTGATCCCATTTCAGAAAAACACTCTGAAAAAAATACTACCTGAGCTCCCAGGTGTTAGTCAAGCTCTCTCGACCAGTGTGGTAGCCGATTTCAGGTATTCAGTAAGTGTATATTGTACTGAATCAGTGTGTTCCCAATCCTAACAGCATTAAGGCACCTGTTACGGCTTCTTGCATACCCAAATAGATCAAGTCTTCCTTTTAAAAGCTGTAATTTGAGTTATCACAGAAGATAATACAGCAAGTTACTAAATACATGAACTTCATTTGAAGTCAGTCAAGTCTGGGGTTTATTTTTACGTTCTTGACAAGTCATAAGCCTAGCCCCAACCAAATAAATTATTCTTCTTCCTTTTTCCATTTATCACTCTAGTGTCTTCAAGGATAAGAAGGGGCAGTTAAAGATGGAGAAGAAAAGCTCCTTACCCAATAAAATCCAATGTAAATATGAACTGTACTAGATTCATTTTTTCATTGACTACAAATGGGATTTCTAGACTGTGGGCTCCTCCTTATTTGATTCTGAGCCTCAAACACTGAGCTAAATTCTGAAGATAATTTTAGAATCTTCACTTATCCTTTAATTCTATTGTGACATCTTTGTTGATTTACTAATTGAGCCCATTAATTTTTAGGATGAAGCCCTGGCATTTTAAATTAAATGATATGTCACTTATGTGACTTTCTATACATTTTCTAAGCCAGAAATAGTCAACAGCATGAAAACACACACCACTAGGGAATTTGAGGGAATTTCATACCAAAGCTTTGCTCTAAAGTTTGTAAATATGAACTAAGAAAGCATATAACCCACACATGACTTTTTGTGTTTTGTCCTGGGTTTCAAATACATTTTCTTTTAAAGGTATCTAATTAACTCTCTACTTACTCATGTTCATGTTCCTTCTACCTAAAGCATGTTAATCTGAGACAGTTGTTTGTATGTCTCTAAACACATTTTAAAACCTCCAAATCTGATTATTTAGATCATTTTATATGAAATTTTATCAAGACCAGTTTAGTCTGCAGAGTTATGTATAAGACCAATGTTAGATCCCCATTTTAGGCTGGGCATGGTGGTCCATGCCTGTAATCTCAGCATTTTGGGAGGCTGAGGTGGAGGATTGATTGAGTGAGACTCAGACCAGCCTGGGCAACATAGAGAGACCCAGCTGCTAAAATAAAAAAATAAAAGAACAGTGTTAGATTGCTATTTTAGATGTGTAGCTAATGCTCCAGTATTGTCTCCCACTGCTGCCTAGTAACTTTCTGAATGTTGAGCAATGTACATACACACTAGGGGTTGGAAATTAATCTAAATTGTGTGTTTTATAATGTTGCAACATCATGCCTGTTTATGAGCTTAAAATCTTCTTAGGCATCTCCATCTGAGTAGCTACTTTAAATTTTTAGCAGAATCCAGTAGCCCAGCAAGTATTAAAGCACAGTTCATGAAAATTCAAGGTTTCTTAAATAAATATTTCAGATATAAAAAATAAATCTTATGGTTGCTAAAGAAATATAATACTTTAAGAGATTTTAAAGTAGTTATTTCCTGAATGTCTTTTTTTCCAAACATTAGACCAAGTTGCATTGTTTACAAAAATTTATTCATACAAATTTTACACACTTTATATAACAGTTATCAAAGTCCTAGTTATAGATATCATGTGTGTAATAATACTTGGTTAAGATTTTTTATAATCAGTTGCACACAAAATAAGAGCTTCAAGACTAACATCTACCTAAATGATCACTATATCATAAATCTGCTTCAGTTTAGTAAGGCTCCTGGCATTTCTAAAAAGTATACAAAAGATTAAACTGGGTGATCACTGTGAAATGCTTGCAACTAGCCACGGGAACACTAAATTAGACTTCATAAATAAAAGGTTAACTAGAGCCCTATTTCACCACTAACAGCTGACACAAATACAGAATACTCTGCCCATTATCCAAGAAACAAATAATTAAGACTAAAATGCAAGCTGATGTGTTGCAGCATTGTAGGGCCACTAAATAGCCATCTGTGATTCGTGGCAATTTAAAAGGCGAAGAAAGGCACTAAAGCTGCAAACTGCATCCCATGTCACATTGCCTGAGGAGACTGCAGAATTAAAGGAAGATTGATCCTATACACAGGACTCAGGCATAGATTGAATGCCTCTGTTTTCGCTATTTGCAATGTGATCTCCTGGCAGCATCCATCCCGCCTGGGAATGCAAATCCAATTCTGTTTTCTTTGATTTATGACTTCATACTGATCAAATCCGTAAAGGAAAAGGAAAAGGAAAGGTCCTTTAAACTTTACAAGCTAATGTTTAATCTTTTCTTGTTCTTTTTTTCTTCTTCTTCATCTTTTAAAGAAAACAAAAACTTGTGCCTGAAATTTGGGAGACTGGTTCGCTGGTTTGTCTGTTGCTGCTTGATCTGGTTGCTGGGTGAAGGTTCTTTTGTTTATAAAGATTACTCTATATGTTCAAAGAATTGACAGGAAACAGACATGCTTTCTTTAGCCAAAGAAAGGATACAAGGATAGATTCTTAGGGTCTGCTGGAGCTTGCTTACCTCACTCTTGAACACAGATATAAGATACTACTCATACATATGAAGAAGAGGTTTAAATGATTTATCAGTTAGCAAAACTGAGCAACATGTGAACACTACACATTCTAATATGACAAAGGTTGGTTTTATGAAATAAATTTTACTAAGCAATAAGCAATAATGTAGAAAAATACATTTTACCTACAAACTCAATAAACAAGAAACAACGGGTTCATATTTAGTGCATAATTACTTATTAGTAGCTACACAGGGGTTCCTAAACTTTACAATAAGTGCCTGCATCAAACCAAAAAAAAAGGTGAAAAGCTTCACAAGTTTAAGAGAAGTGAATGAAAAATGGTAAACAGTACTTAAACAGTGCAGGAGGGTAGGAAGGAGAGGTCTCCATAAAAACCACAAAGGAAAGGGGTGGCTCCTACAGAGCAGGTTTCAAAGGGGAGGATCCTGGCCATTTCACAAGATGAGAAGCATGGACAGCACTGGAGAAAAACACATTGTACTTTGCATCCATTTCCAATACCCAGCGCCCAAACTCAGTCAGGACCATTTGGGACTGGACTTGCCCTCAGCTTCCCAGACCTGGGGCAGCCTAGAACCAGTCCCTTTCCAGGGTCCTCCTCCTACAGCCTGATGCTCTGCCACTTCCAATCTACCTCTATTTCCTTCACTTTGTTCCAATTGCCCTAATTTGGGGATACTAGGTTCCCTGGCAATTCAGGAAGTACAGAAAAGAGAGCAGTCTATTGAAGGCTCCCTTTTCTGTACAGTTCCTCAACTCTTCCCCCAGGGTGTGGTGTGGATTCTGAGGAGAAGCACAATTTGGATCGAGCTGTTGTTTTATCAGGAGAATTTTCTTCTGGGCTGAGTCTGAAGAGAGACAACTACACATAAAAGGAGAATCAAAGAAAGCAGAAATATTGGAATTGCCACCCAACCAGGGGCACAGTGCCCAGTTGAGTTAGGCTGGTATAGAAGCAGCCTGCCCCAGAGGCTCACTGAAATAGAATGCCCTTCAGCAATTCTCCAAATCATTCCCCAAAATCTCCCTGGAGCAGGGCATCGTTGTTTATGTACAGTAGCAAATGGTCAGTATTAATATCTTCAGGCCTGTCGTGGATAAAAATACTATCCTTTTAATTCCAGTTTACAAAAATAGGAGTAATATTCAAAACAATGATTGTCTATTTTTCTATTTCTTTTTATAAAAACATAAACAGCTCAGGCGAATTTTCAATCCTTGTGCACGCTTTGTATGAACTGCTCTCTATACTTCTATACATATATATTCTTTATATATATTTATAATATATATCAATAATTGGTCCACAAAGTATATCTGTGCATTCTCTAGTGCTTTGTAAAAAGAAAAACAATATTATTATCAAAATATTCATTTAATGGCTTTACTTCATTACATAAATACATGTTTGGATAGAACACATGAGCGATAACTATTCAGTCAGTTGGAGAAGGACTTTTCATTGCGTCGGGGCTGTATACACAGGGTAGCTGGTAACTCAGCGCTACAAATACGCTATTCGGCGTCCTTTGTTTTTAACCCTTTGTTTATACCTTTTCCCTAGAACGGCCGCCAAGTATTTCTTGACAGCCATTTGTTTCCTGTAGCGACTGTAGCTGTCCGTGAAGATTCCGTCCGAGTGGCGCTTGGAGAGCGGCTCCGCGTCGTCCTCCGCGCCGCCTAGGCTCCCACTGCAAGCAAAGGGGTCGGGAAGAGGGTGGCGGGGCGGGAGACAAAGGTTCAATCGCTGCGGGGAGCAGGCGGGCCCCTTCCCACGCGGAGCCTTGGGGACGGCCTGGGGCTCGCACTGCCCACCTCACCGCCTCCCTCTGCCAGGAAGCTGTCGTAGGGAGGGCTGAAATCGAAGCCCCTCAATGCCTCCCTCCCTCGCCAGGATTTCCTGGCACGAAACCCTGCAGAAGGGGCCCGGGATAAGATCCAGGCAGACGACACGTGTTTTAAGCCTAACCCTTCTCCCAACGCTGCCCCTTGAGATCTGACCATCCGTGCGTTTGCGCTAAATTGTCCTCACTCTTCATCTCCTTCGACGTACAGAGAAAATAACCAGAGAACCCTCAATACGCCAGGCTGGCTGCTGCCCTGGAGTTTGCATCGATCTTGCAATTCCTAGTCAAACATGACCACTCCTCTCCCTCCTCACGCCAAGTTGAAAAACGTGATAGTAATATAAGTCGACAGGCTTATATTATTCACTGCATGAATTATTCACAGCGAAAATGTAATCTGTTTTCCCATGGGCTTTATTAAAATGTTGCCTTCTGCTGCGATACCCTTCACGCAAGCCCTATGCTCTCGGTTTGCCTGGCGTGAGCAAAAACTCTTTGGTTTCCTAAGTGTCCAAATTTGGCGATTTATTTTTTCGATTTGAATTTTCAGTAAATACAAACACCCCTTTCCCCTTCCCTCCGCCCAAAAAAAAAAATAATAATAATAATGCTTAGAGGAAATTACAGCAAAAACTCCCTGGAAGCTTGAAGGTTTTGAATGACTGAGAGGTTTGGTTTGGTTTCTCTTTCCTTTCATTCAAAACGGATCAAACACCCTGGCACGCGTTCCCTTTTTCCCTCTTCCAGAGCTCTCTGGGCAAATTTAAGGTGCCACTTCAAAACCTCACCGGCGACCCTCGGCCGGTACCCACCCCAGATCCTGGGGCACAGACTCACCCTGGGCCCCACGTGCACACACGGCCGCGGAAGCCGCGCCGCCCTCCCAGCGCGCGCCCCGCTCAGGCACCCACCCCGGCGCGCGAGAGCCACCTTGCACGGGTTAACCCTTCCACAAATCTTACCCCACGCCCTTGGCCACGAGCGACTGCAGGTACTTCCTGGCGGACAGCTGGTCCAGCACTTTGCGGTAGGCCTTGTTAAGAATCCCGTGGACGACATCTCTAACCGGGAGGCAAAGTGCGCGGCCCTGGGTCACTGATTCTGCCCCCAACTGGGCTAGAGACCCCCCTGTTGGGTGTGCGCGCCCCCTCGGCAGTCAGAGAGGTTGACAGAGAAACCTCCAGAGGCACAGAACTCGAGAACAACTCCCGGGATGATCCCGAGAGTGACTGATAGGATCGGGAGTTAGTCCTGGCTGGAGGAATGGCAGATGTGGAGTGTGGGCTCCTTGACGCCACTCACTGCCACTCTTTGGGCCACAGCCCCCTCGGTCCCCATGCGGCCCTGAGGTCCACAAAGACCCGCCCGCGGCTAATTTTCTGCAGCTGCAATAGAATATGGCCAGGGAGAGGATTGAGGTAACGGGGAAAAAAAATCCTCGGTGGGTCACCACACTACCCCTCCCGCCACCGCCGTCTGGAGCGCCCAGCCGCGGGTGTGCGCGAGGCCGCGCGAATCTCACCTGCTCTCCACCGGGTAGTACAGCGCGAAAGCGTCGCGCAGAGCGGAGGCGGGGCTCCCTGCGCCCGGAGGCTCCAAGTCGTAGAAATCTTGCAGCGGGGTTCCGTCCTCGTTGTACGCCTCTTCCTCTGGCCTGCGGGGTGGCCGGGGACAGAAGGAGTGGTCAGTACAAGTCCCTCCCCAGCTCTGCGAGGACCAAAATAAATGGGATCTCACTGATATTCACAGTTGGTAAAGTCTTCCAGGAAAAATTGTCTTTTCTCCCAGGACGGGAGGTGGGAGCAGAGGTAAGGAGAAGGGAAACATACCCAACCATTCCTACCCCGCCAGGCGGCTCGCCGACCCCTCCTCTCGCGGGTGCCACTGCAGTGTCTTCCTGCAGGGCCAAGGCCTCAACAAGCACTTTTCAGGAAACAGAGGCGTCTCCGCCGATCGCGCAAACCTGGCTACTGAAAAGGACCGCCCCCCTCCCCGCCTGGCGTCCGAGCCTCCCCAAAGTAGCAACGGGCGGGGACGAGAAAGGTCCTACGAGACTAGGCGCTGAACAACGCGAAGACCCAAACGGGGAGGCCCAGAAAGCAAAGGAGAGGATGGGGTGTGAGGCGGCCAACTCCGCAGCCACCCCCACCCCAGCCTCCGAGCCCAGGGGAGCCCTTCCCCGCGCAGATGTAGGTCACGGAGAACCTCGGTTTCTATTTTGGGCAGGAGAGGATCTGGCAGGAACATGAATAATAGATGCCCCTAAACTTAGCGGGTTTGGCGGCGGCTCAGACTGTGTTTTGTCCGCGCCCTCCGGTGCCTCTCGCCCGGAGAAAGTGCCAGGCACACGGGAATTTGAAAATAGCTGGGGGTGAAACGAGGGTGTTTTAAGGCCACTAAAAGAATAGTTCGTGCTAACCTGTTAGCGATGGCGGGGCCCCATCTCAACCTCGGAGCACAAGGAGGGGTTCAACAGGGTACTGAGAGCCAGCGAGTGCCTGGCGACTTCGCAGTCGCCCTCGTCTACAGCCTCTATTCTTTATACAGGACGGGTAGAGATGGGTTAAAACAAATCCCTCTCGCTTTGGACCCCTGGAGACTTGGAATGCAGCCAGCGCTAGTAGCACTCTCCATGCGGGGTTGGAGTAGTACTTCGTTACTTCACTCGCCTCTTCTCCATCCTTGGAGAAGCCGGGGCTAAGCACGCACATCCCTCCGCACGCCCCACACCCAGCCTTTCCTTCGCGTTGCGCCTCAGCCCTGTCCGGGGTATCCCGAACTTTGGGTCTTTCTGGATATTGCCTGCCTGGAGCCCAGATGCTGGAATCCTAATACAGAAGCCAGAACCCATCTCTCAGTGCAAATAAATGGTCAGCGGCCCCCCAAGGCTAATTTCCCTGGGCGCGGCTCGGAGAAGGCAGGCAGCGGCGCCTGCAGAACGCGCGCTCCTTGCTGCCCCAGTCGCCGCGAGTGCGGACCCTGCCCAGCCCAAGGCGCTTCTAAGGTCCGGCACATCGGCCAGCGACTCTGGGGCTGCCTCCGGGAACCTGAGCAGTGCCTGCCCATTAGAAACCCCGGTTTAAGAAAAAAGCCAAGGTTCCTCCATCCTGGGCCGGGCAGGGCTGCTCTCCCTGCCCTTCCTGCCTGCTGGCTTTCTCTTCCTCCTCCCTTGCGTCTGTTTTCCCCCTCCCTCGCAGTCTCGTTCTTGTTCTTCCCTCTGTTAAGTCGTTTTTCCTGAATCACACCGGGCCAACACCCTCCCCCCTCACGCCCCCCAAGAGAGCCTGGGATTCAAAATGCAGTTGGAACACGGATCACTTGAAAGAAACCTCTTCAGGGGAAAGAATTGGAATGAAATTAAGAGAAAGGGCGGAGGAGAGAGGGAGAACCCGCCCGGATAGTGAAGAACAAGCAGTAACAAAGCAAAGTCCGAGGGAGCTTAACGCTCAACCCCAGGCCAGGCTCCAGCGCTGAAGTTCTCCTAACTCATCCTAAGAATAGGTCAAAGAAACCAAGCCAGGGGCCGTGCCCTGCCCCCGTCCTGCGGGCCAGGTTGGGGGAGGGGAGGTTTCTCCAGCGATCGGAAGCTCAAGGGCTCTACCCCTGGACCCTGAGCGGCCCTTGGCTGGGGGAGGGGTCCGAACCGTCGCGAAGCCTGCCAGACCCTCCGGCTAGAATGGGGACCCGCAGTCCATCTAAGGCTGGTGGGGGCGCACTGGGGTCGCAGAGGGCGACGCTAGTAGTCTGGACCCAGAGGACTGCAGGAGGGAGACCGTGAGGAAGTGTCTGTGACTGGGAAGCCCCATCTCCTGCTCGGGCAGGGCAGCCAGCACCTACCTGATCCCAGGGAACCGGAGTCCGGCGGCGGCAGGTGAGCAGTAGACGCTGCTGTGCATGATTATCCCATAGACCAGCAGGGCCAGCCTCGCTCCGCTACACATGGTCATTCTGCGCAGGATGGGAAAGAGGGCACACAACTGTAAGAAAGCCCCTAGCCTTCCACCCTCCAACCCCAAAAAAACTCTCGAAGCTGGGGGAGGGACGGAGCGAAGCCCCGGCTCCCAGTGTTGAACACCACTTAACGACAGCCAGCGCGCGCCCTGCCACTTCTTGCTTGCTATAGTTAGAAAAATATATAGATGTATATACCCAGAGCCCAATAACTAGCCAGAGCTGGTTGAAGGAAAACTAACTACCCTGACGCGATGCCAGCGAAAGAATCAGCGGTCGAGTAAGTCGGTCGGCTTGATAAGATTTTCTTTCCCTTATCCTTCAACCCTTACCGCTGTCAGGAGAGGGTGTGCTGCCAAGTAGGACGGGGGCCAAAGGGCTCCTTCAAGTTTCTGAGCTGGAGTCACAACCCGAGAGGCATCACCGTCTGGCGTCGGTGTCTGAGCAGAAGCCGCAGGAACGAGCAGGAGCAGCAGGAGGAGCTGCAGGACTTGTTTGCCGAGGCTTGTATTCTGTTCAAAAGTTTGTAGACGCGCAGAACTAGGAGAGAGCGTGACACGGAGAGAAGGGGGCGAAGAGAGAGAGATAGAAGAAAGATAAAGAGGGGGCGATGAGGTAAAGGGCGGACTAGCAAAGTGGTCGTTAAGTCCACCCGGAAGAAGAAGCAGGTGATTAAGAAAAAGAGGGAATGGCAGAGAAGATGGGGAGGAGAGGGAGAAGAAAGGGAGAGGGCTGGTGGCTAGCCGGCCTTCCTGGGAGCCGCTGGTCAGGCCGCTGCGGGGGTCGGCAGCGCCTACTCTGCCCTGTGGTCTCTCTGGCTGCCTCTGAAGCTGCGGCTTCTTCTGCTGCTGCTGCCGGCGGTTACAGAGTTGACCGGCCTTCTGCTCGTATTTATCCGTGCAGTTAGCAAAAATCTATCCGAACACGGTTTTTGGAGAGCCTTCTTTGTCAACATCTGTCTGCCTGTTGCCTTTAAGTACAGAATATTTTGTTGCACTGTTGCGCTCCAATTTTTATTCATGAAATGACTTCCTTTTATTTTCAGTCACGTAATGATCGGGTATCAGAAAAAGACGTCAGCATCCTAGTCCCTCAAGGAACATATTAACTATTCTGTGCTGTCCTCTTGGATGATAAGATCCGGAGTCATCGACTTCTCATAAACACCTTTCACTCATACAATCCAATTTTTAAGAAGTCCAATTATTTTGATGGTTTTCTATTACCTGTCATTTCTCAAGGACAGGTAAAGGATTTGTAGAATTTTGAAGATGGTAAAAGTTATGTTTTTAACTATGTAATTACGATTTCTCTTTACTTTTTCATCAAGCCCCAGCAATCAGAGCTCTGGCCTCTGGAATTAAACATCATCAAGCTCTCCTATTAATAAATTTAATTTAGATCTCCCAATTTCTTGCGTATGTTCTTTCAGATAGACCATTAAATGTAGAAGTCGTTTGTTTTTAAAAGGAAGTCTTTGAGGATTTTTCAGTAAATCTCTCCCGAGTCTGGCTGCCATTGACAGTCCTGCTATGAGTAGATTGATAAGAGCTCAAGCTGCCTCCGGAGCGCGGCCTGTAGAGCTGTCCAGACTCCGGGTGCTGAAGAGTTCCGTCACAGATGCTACAAACGTTGAAAATTACCACTGGTTTAATTTTTCACCAGAGCCTCTAAATTTGAAGATTTGGCAGTAGTACTATTAACGTGGCAATTCGTCGCCTAAATCACCCCACCATTCAGATACATCCTTTCTCCCTGTGTAGTGTCCATAAATGCCCTAATACTGAGAATGCTCTCCATCCCTGTCTGGATTTGAGGAAAAAGCATTCTGTTCCCCATTAGTCCTGGGTTTTGGATCTCTAGACCGACTGACTGGCTACCTTCACCCCTTCTGTGGCTCTTACAGATTCTAAAAATTGATGTTGTAAAATTGTGCTTTCCACAAGAAATGAAATTTTAAGAATTTGAGGGTGAGAAATATCTTTTTCCACTTTGTTTACAACTTGAGCTCTGTTTGGGAAAGAGACAGACTGGGAAAGCATGAAGGTTCCCAGTACAAGTTCGCTTGCTGAAGGTTTCTAACAGGAATCCCTGCACTGGAAACAATTAGATTTGTTTTGACTGAAAATGATGTGGGAAGAGGGAAGCAATAAGGGAAGACCATATCCACCCAGAGGCTTCAAAGTTCCTGGGTAATTTAAGAAGATTCATATATTTCTACTCCAGTAAGAGAACTCAAGTCTATTTTTTAAAGGAAATAGAGCCATCAATAACCATTAGTGTGCATTTTAATTATTTGGATCTTACACAAAAATTAGGGAAAATTCCAGTTTAATGGGAGAGTATCCTGTTACTATGATTTGGATCTAACATTTAAATAAGCTATATTAGTTCTGCATGCTTTTCCAAGATATAATATTTCTCATTCTAAATGCTGTTCCCGCTCTTATTTGAGATTTAATACTTCCTCATTCTTAAGAAAACTAAGTTTTGTTTATTCCTGGCCATAAATGACCGAAAACTGTCTGCTTCCTCTTAGTTTATTCTTGGCTGTGCTTCAGATTGCCTGCCTTTACTAAAGCTTCAAACCACATCTACATGGGAATGTGTCTCTTTTTCTCTGATACATATGCTCGCTGATTTCTGTTGGCATGTTTACATGCGTATGTTCCGTGTTCAGCTCTGCCTCTGCAGCAAGCTCGCACACAAAGAGCCTGCGGTGAACACTGCCGGATAATCAAGCAGAGATGTCTTTCTTACTAAAGCACCCAAAGCTATTCCCCACTGCGGCTTTCCTGTCTTCCACCTTGCTTCACGTCAAAGGTGAACCCCATTAAAATCCTTACTCTTTCCTCCCACACAAATTCTGAAATGAGTTCAATCTGTAGAGATATTTGAAAATTTCCAAGACTCCTTGTACAATTCACGACTCAACTTTAGTAAAGGGAGCCACCATGTGGGGAGTTTGCTGACTTCACGGCCTATTAAAGGGGGAAAACCTCAAACACGATTAAATATCTGGGGATGATGACTAACTGTTGGCTCCCTGGGCCAACTGAGGCTGAACTGTGCCTCTGACTTAATAAGGCCGTGACCCTTGTGATCTTCTCAGCTTAGATACTCTCGACTCAGAACTTGGGGCTCAGCACCCAAAAATCACAGGCCTTCAGACCTGAACCCATTACCCAGAGTAAAACACTAAACAGAGAACTTGAGATTCTTGGTCACTGAACTCCAAAAAATCAAGCTTCAAGACCCACCTATTGCTCAACACAATCTAAAGACCCACCCAACCCCTCCGTTAGCCGCCTGGGTGAATCAAACTCCCACAGGACCACCCGCCGATCTTTTGTTGCTCAAGGCTGTCTCTAATTGGATGTGTTTGACATCTCTTAGCAGGGGAGCTTTTCTATTCATGAAAACCTGGCTTTGAGCCCCTGGCCAAGGGAAAAAGGCCAATGGATAGGAGGAAGTAGAAGCTGCTAGAAGAGTGTAGGGGCCCCTTCTGCTTCCTATTGGTAGGGGGAATATGGGATAACTGAAGTCTCAAAGACCAAAACTACCCCCAAATGCCCCTTTGATTCTGACCTTGAGAGGCTCCAGCCAACCATTAACACAGCGTCCTGGAGGCATTTGTGTCTGCGACTTTGGGGGAGCATGGAGGAGGAGGGCACTTAGCCCAAAGCCCCAGGCTGGAGAGACCGGGAGCCCCAGCTAGCACCGAGGAGGCTTGAGGCAGTGGCCAGGTGGGAGACTGTGGCTCAGTGGAACAGACATGCTAATTACAAGTGCAGATCCCAGCCTGGCTTCAGGAGAGGGTAGGAGCTGGAGGGTGGATCCTAGGGACCCCCAACTAAAGCACTTTTGTGGGAGGAGAGAGAGAGAAAGGGAGGAGGAGCTAGAGGAAAATTGGGGAAGAGCAAGACCAGCGCAGGAGAGCCTTCCAGTTTTACTGTTCTTACCCAGTTTCCCTCGCAAAGGGATTTTAGGTGAGTGGGGTTAAGAGCACAAGAGAAACCTTCCAATCTCCTATATATAATTGAAAATGATGAAAAAGAGGGTTGGCAGGAGGAGGAAGAAGAGACCAAAGAGTTTGAACTGTCTGTTTGCAGATAACGCAAAGGAATTTCAAGTCTTCTTTCCAATGCCCCCACTCCCTCCCCTCAGTGCTCACCAGAAGACTTCCCAGGCCAGCAAAGTAGGTTTCCCAGGCTGGCAAAGTTTATTTACAGGCTATGAGATTGTTATGTTAATGGAAATCATGTTCAGCTAGAAAGTGAGAAGAACAATGGAAATCTTAGAGTGGGAGGTCTAACCAGCATCCTCCCTGAGGCACAGCAACTGAAGGTGACGGTGCTAAGCCCTGACCTGCCCAAAGACACTGTTTAGCTATATTTGTTGGACATGGTTGAATAATACTCTGAATTTCAAGTCCCTAATGTATCAACTTTTATCCTGATGGACCTCTTCAGATGTTAAAATAGGTTTTGGTTAGAAATGGTAAATACTAGTTAAAAGCCAAACTAACACTTCCCCAAATTGTTTTTCCTGGTTGCTAACACACCAGCCTTTCTTGAAGGGTAAATCCTTGAACCCTGAATCAACATTTGATTTAAAGAACTCTAGCCTTTAAAGAAGTGGTTTTTTGTATTAAACAGGAGGAATATGTCTAGTACATTTACTGGGAGTTTGAATTGCAGATGGCTTCACATTAGCAAATACTATAGTGTTTGTATTGTGTATGTGCCAGGTTCCTGCCTTTGAACCAACACTACCTGGGAAGTTGGCTTTCCCTCTCGTGCATAGGAATCTTCAACATCTTTTACATGCTGCTACCTTCCACTCCCATATTGCAAATCAGTGGTGAGTTAAATGTATTTCTGCCTTTAAGCAGCCCAGTGAAGTGCAGCTCCTGGTCACTTGGATAATATTTCCACTACTTTCCTTTCAACTCAGTCACCCATAGTACCCTGGGTTTTCCCATCACATTCTCTTTCCTTAGATACATACCTCTATACCATTACCTTTTACCACCACTATCTCTATGTCCTACAACATTCGATTTTCTCAACCATATAAAAGGACATTTTTGCTCAAGGCATCCTCACACATTCCTAGTATAAATGTATAAATAGTCTAAATCAAGGTTGGAAAAGTCGTACATTCTCATTCTATTCTTTGGTTTTTTTTTTGTTTGGTTGGTTGGTTTTTTTTGTTTCCTTTGAGATGGAGTCACTCTGTCACCCAGGCTGGAGTGCAGTGGCATGATCTCAGCTCACTGCAACCTCTGCCTCCCAGGTTGAAGCAATTCTTCTACCTCAGCCTCCCCAGTGGCTGGCACTACAGGCACCTGCCACCACACCCGGATAACTTTTGTATTTTTAGTAGAGACAGTGTTTTACCATATTGGTCAGGCTGGTCTTGAACTCCTGACCTTGTGATTCACCCGCCTTAGCCTCCCAAAGTGCTGGGATTACAGATATGAGCCACCACACCCAGCTAATTCTATTCTTTTTTAGCCAGTACTTAGTATAAGAACCAGGCTATAATAAGCTTTTTCAGTGAACAAGCCTGATGCAAAACATCATCCTCTCCTGTGAGTGACAAAAATGAATTATAACAATGTATTTCATTTCACTTGAAATTTTCTCTTCTGACTCTTCCAGAAAATGCAGTGACTAATGATTCACTCCATGCCGATTACACCTGTAGGGAAACCCAAATGTTCTGAACCAGAACATCATGACCATCACTTACTGGACTGCATGCATCATGCCTTTCTGAACTCAGTGTGAAGTAAGAAGCTGATGAGCTTAACTATAATGTATTGTGACTTCTCTGACCTTCAAAATGTAGTGCTTCACACACACTGAAAACAATTAAGAAACGAAGCATTTCCAAACCACATGAGTAAAGCTTCCCTCTCTAACCTAAGAACAGAATTGCATATTCACAGGGCCAAGAAAGTTTGCCAGTTGTTTTAAGACATGAAGCAGACACTCAAGAAACAGAAACCAGGATTTAACCTTTGCTACAGGTTTGGGCGATTCCAAATATCTTACATATATGGCTCTACTAAAGCCTTATTCTCTGAACATTAGTTTACTAGGTACTAAAAAGCTATATCCCAGACTTCACTGTGTAGCGTCTTCCAAATTCTCCTCAGACTTCCAGAGCACCTCCTCTAAAAAGCCAGGGAGAAGAAAATCCTCTCTACTTCAATCTAAATCCTCTGCTCATATAAGGCTTAAATGCAGAAGGAAAAGCTTGGACAGAAACCAGTATCTTATTGGTTAGGATATTTAACCAATATCTTAAATAAGGTTTTGAGACCACTTCTGAAAATGTTGAAAGGGAAATCTGTATGCAAAATAAAACAAGGTCTTTGAGTGTAAAATCAAAAGAGGATCTTGCTCTGTGAACTCCTAGCATCCCTCTGCCCTTTGGGCTCAGACTTGGCATTATCTACCTGTGAATATAGGTTTACTTGTAATAATTTTGGAGCCTTTGTTTTTTATTGTCATTATTACTAGCAGTGTATGGTAATCATAGCTTTGCAGTTTTTTTGTGTGCGTGGGTTTTTGTTTGTTTCTTGTTTGTTTGTTTGTTTTTGACGAGGTCTTCCTCTGTCACCCAGGCTGGAGTGCAGTAGTGCATTCATAGCTCACAACAACAACCTAAAATTCTTGGGCTCAAGTGAAACTCCTGCCTTAGTATCCTGAGAACCTGGGATTATAGGCACATGCCACCATCATGCCTGGCTAATTTTTTTTATTATTATTATTGTTATTATTTTGCAGAGGCATGGTCTCCCTATTTTCCCAGGCTGATCACAAACTCCTATAATCAAGCATCCCAAAGTTCAGGGATTTCGAGGATGAACCAGTATGCCCAGCCTGCAAATACTTTTTAAATAATCCTTTGTCTCTACCCAGATAAACACAGGCATAATTTTTTTTTAACTATCGTCTGCTTGGAATACTATTACATTTGTCATGAATGTACTGCTCAAAATTTTTAACAATTATTTCTTTAAATTATTTTAAATCCTTCCTTCCAAAGGGACTGTATGGTTTTGCTACTCACCAATGTATAACAGCAACAGCAATAACTGTTTAATAAACACTTACTGGGCTAAGTGCTTGACTACTTATTTCCTTTCCCTCACAACAAACTTCTTTGTAGGCACTATTATTACCTCCATTTTACAGATGAGACATTGAGGCTAAAAGAGCTCAGGTACCTTATCTAAACACAGCTGCTACATTGTAATGCTGAGCCTCAAATTCAAGTCTCAATGACTCCAGACAGTCTCAATGACCATAGTATGTTATGCTGGCATATTTATTTTCTCTAGGATAGTTATAAATACAAATTACTAATTTAATATTAGCTTTAATCTGTGACTCAACTGAGAATAAAATCAGTTTCTTATTAAATTTTTAATTAAAAATCATGTTTAATGTAATAGGGATCAAAGCTATTAACACAGTCGAAACTGGATTAGACTACAAACATATCACATATTCATGGGTTTTGCTTTATAAACTAAGTATGCTTCTAAAAATATGTGCATCAACAGTGTACCATGTATTCTTCTTTACATATAGCAGGTTGTTGAAAAAGCAAAAACTATTGCCACCCTAAGTCATTATTTAAAATGATTTTATTAACAAGCCTGAACATACCCCTGAATCTCTAAAAATTAAAATTAAAAAAATTAAAAATTAATTTATGTGCTTAAAAGAAACTCCTTGAGCTCAAGTGTTCGAGACTATCCTGGGCAACATCATGAGATCTCATCTCTATTTTTAAAAATTAATTTAAAATATTATAACTGTGGAATACAGTGTAGTGATTCGTTAAGGATCTAGAGCTAGAAATACCATTTAACCCAGCAATCCCATTACTGGGTATATACCCAAAGAATTATAAATTATTCTACTATAAAGACACATGCACACAAGTGTTTATTGCTGCACTGTTTACAATAACAGAGACTTGGAACCAACCCAAATGCACATCAGTGATAGACTGGATAAAGAAAATGTGGCACATATATACCATGGCATAGTACGCAGCCATAAAAAAGGATGAGTTCATGTCCTTTGCAGGGACATGGATAAAGCTGGAAACCATCATTCTTAGCAAACTGACACAAGAACAGAAAACCAAACACTGCCACGTTCTCACTCAAAAGTGGGAGTTGAACAATGAGAACACATGGATACAGGGAGGGGAACATCACACACCAGTGCCTGTTGGGGGATGCAGGGTCTAAGGGAGGGGTAGCATTAGGAGAAATACCTAATGTAGATGACGGGTTGATGGGTGTAGCAAACCACCATAGCACGTGTATACCTAAGTAACAAACCTGCACATTCTGCACATGTACCCAAGAACTTAAATATAAGAACTTTTTATAATATAAAAAAAGTAAATAGGCAATTTTAAATAATTAGTTTCAAATATAATGAAAATAAATACATGTAAACTGTACACTTTTTCCCAAGGATTAAAGCAGCAGAACTATAATAAAACAGAAATTTTTCTTCTGGATCAATACTCATCATCTTTAGAAAGAAAAAAGCAATATGAATAGTTTTCTTATGTAGCTTTCAAAATTTTCTGGTTCTAAACATTCAAATGTGCAGTTTTTCTCCTTCCTTTGTTTTTTCATACAAATGAAAATGTACTTTTGCATTGTTCTGCAATTTTTAAAAATTAACAAAATATATTGAATAAACTTTTATATTAGCACAAAAAATTATAACAAAAAACTCATTTTCTATATTCATCATTTAATATCCATTATATCATCATCATATCTTATTAAATCATCACATAATTCAATAGAACTGAAACCATATGATTACCAGTGAGTCAAGACCTTTGTGAGTCAAATGAGATGATGTATATAAAAATGTTTTACAAACAAAACATCCCAGGTCCGTAGAAGGAAAGGGAAATTAACATGTGCTAAACTCTTTCTTTGATGGCAATGAAACACTCTGTCTTAGCAAACACTGTCTCATTTAATCCTCTTATTGCCCTGTGAGATAGATTTAGTATTAGTATCCGTATTTTTATTGACAGTTAAACTGGAATTCTTAAAGATTAATTAATCTGCCCAGAGCACACAGTTAACAAATGACAAAACCAGGTTTCAAAGCTAGGACTAGCTGTTTCCAAAGTTAGCATGCTTTCTCTTCCCAGTTGGCCTCCCTGGAACTGCTGTACGGTTGCAATCATTAGGAAGGGGAGAGGAAGCATAGTTTTCCCCAACAGCACTTGATTTTTAACTGAACACCAGTTTTAAGGCAGTCATTTAAGAAAAAATCATTTTTGTTTTTTCTTCACATCTTAAAACAGACGCAGAGGTTACATGTAAGTATCATTTCCAAAAACATTTCAAAAGAGGATTAACAAATAAAGTTGCACTCACAGGTTTTTAAAAATGTGATAAAGTTGTAGCAATTAAAACAGTGTGATTCTGATGAAATAATAAAATAATAAATAAAGTAGTTAAATATAAACAAAACTAAATACTAGTTTATAATTCCCAATGAAAAGGATAGAATACTGGGACAACTGACTATTCATTTGAAAAAAAAGAGAGAACTTAGGTGTCTACTTCATATCCTACATCCTTAAATATATTCAAATGGATTAAAGACTTAAATGTAAAAACCACAAAAGTACTAGAAAAAACAGTAATTTTAGGATTGTAAAGGAAACTTTAAGACTGCTAGTTAAAAAGAAACCATTAAAGGAGATATTGATAAATTGACTAAAATGTTTTTCATGTATTTATATTAGAAGAAAATTCACAAACTTAAATAACAAATGAAAATTTGAGGGAAATGGTACCATTTATGAAAAATCAAGAAACCAAATTTTTGAAATAGAACACAAATCCATAAAGAAAAGATAATCAGGCCGGGCGCGGTGGCTCAAGCCTGTAATCCCAGCACTTTGGGAGGCCGAGGCGGGTGGATCACGAGGTCAAGAGATCGAGACCATCCTGGTCA